>NW_024732440.1:13157850-13210350 GCF_018991925.1 Homarus americanus | reverse complement strand
TGCGTGGTGTAAGAGAGGTGTTGCCAGCAGCTAGTGATGACCCCCTTAATCCAGGTTATATGTGGGTGCGTTTCATTAGAACACATACTGCTATGTTCCATTTATTCCTGATGTGGGTCAATTACCCTTATCCTAAAACTGAAGCATCAGGGATTAAGGGATTGTGCCATCAGCGAACATATTTGCATCAGCTTAACACGTATAACGTTTCTGTAGACCAATAATATTATATCATAATATTATCACAAAGTGGGAGTAATGAATCTGTCGCTATTATCATGATATTAAACTGTAAAGAGTGTTCGAATGTCTAATATCCTTCCTCGTGAATTTCCACTACAATCTCAAAGACAAAAACCTAACCTAACCTAACATAACCTAACTCGAACACAAATCAAACACCCACACATAATAACATAATAACATAATAACATAATAACATAACAACATAATTATTATTTATTATTATTATTATTTCAGAGATAACGTATTACAACTAGATTCTAGTTCCTGTTGCTCCCTCAGGCGCCCTCAAGACACCCGACAACACACGTTTGTGGTGTCTGACTAGTAAATCGCAAGTCCTACAAGATCTTACTACCCCCAGGGACTCACACGAACCTGGTCTGCAGTCAAGACATTCTGTATACCGTAAAAAGCATCGAGGAGGCGCATCTGAATTTCCTTTTAAACCTGAGGAGAGAGAGAGAGACCGTGCCCTGTTATGGTAGAGGCTCTAGGACGGTCTCTATAGATGACCATCTGGAGTAAATGTTGTCTAACCTAACCTAACCCAACTGGGACTTAACCGTTTCATGGCATCACATTTTTAGCCACTTGTCACTTCCTGACGTCACGCAGCGTGGTGGAGAATATCTCTGAAATATTGGAACATTTTTCTTGTTTTCTTCAAGATAGTTATGTTACCAGAGCGTCTCACATGCTAATTTTTGCTTCCCCAAGTGCGGAAATTATCAGCGATCAACCCACAATAGTTATTATTCTTTAATATATCGGAATTTAAATACGACAGAATAAATACTAAAGAACTGCAGTGACTTTTCCCGTGTCCGTCCGCTAGCCAATCAGCTGCCTTGTTATAAGCTCACCCTTGACCTCATTTGCAAGGTTCGAGTGAAGAGGGTTAAAAAAAATAGAATATGATAGGAGAAGGAATGAGGGTGTAGTAGACAGAAAATAAAGAAGGATAGGTAAGGTAAAACTAAATGTAGGTTAGGTTAAGGATAGAGTAGGTGCCAACAGGTGGTTAATAAAAACAAGATGCAACAACACCTGAGCTAATTATCTCAGGTAACAATGGACACAAAACAGGTGAGGCTAATTAACCCACCCAGTACGTTGTGAATAGCACCTGGGAATTAATGCAATTTCAGTGACTCTAAATTTCACCAATGAGCTCATTCACGGCGTTAATGGAATATATTAGGAGAATGTAATGCTTTAACGAACGCTTTGTAAACTGAAAATTAACCACTGCAACAAGCAGACTCGGCAAGTGAAGAGAAAATGCAATGAGCGTGTTGCAGGCGAAGCAATACAGCGAGTGGCATACCTGAAATAATTATCATGCATTGTCACTGTCATTAACACAGACTTTCATACAGTACCGATGATAATTAATACATCCTTGCTGTCTCACTCAGTTGTTGCGTGACTCCTGCCACCAGCGTCCACACACTTCTCACCTCAACCCTGCTAACAACTCGAACCCAATCCGAAACATCAACTAAACGCAAGTGAATCACCACCAAAACAACGAAGCCTCAAAGTTGCTACTCGTCCTGACAATAACTTAAAGTATTGTCATCAGCATTTTATACATTATTATACATCTACATCAGAAACATACATTATCATACAATATCTTGTGTATAAATGCCAATGAAGGTTATTGTTGCTACTAAGTCATAGTATTATAAATCACACTTGCAATGCTCTAAATCAACATGGACCAGTAAACTCTTCAACTGACTACCATGAGAATAAGCCTGTGTCCACCCATCGACAAGTACATTATATTCAGGTACAGAGAAAATCACCATTATTAAACGGCACCTTTGCCTTAAAAACACCCGTATATTTCTGTAATGTTAACTCAATAAGATGCGGTGACTAATACCCCCACATTCCACCATTCTTGGGCTCGCTCGGACGTGTTTGCTTGTATAAAATATTTCCTATCAAATTTCTTAATGTTCTGAATAATCATTTTCTTCACGACTGTAGAATTACAATTTTTAAATATTATGCTGGCTTTGTGGTGACGTCACAGCCCGTTGTGGCAACAGCGAGGGGAAATTTGTTCCCTGAGACTGAGGCGACTGGTGCACTCTATTGTTTACTTTGCTTATGGCGGTGTCACACTACCATTTCTATTGTTAACTTTTTCATTACTGTCGACTTTTTCACGAATCGTCGGTGTTGTCGTTGGCTGTTTGTCAAACGGTACAGACCGTCTGTACTGACGATTCGTACGATAACTTACCGGAGTCAACTCAGATTTATAATTGATACCACAAATACATATAACAAATAAACTATTTTTTTCTTAAAATATAAAGCTAAAACTATTATGAAGTAATTATCACTCTTCTTCCCAAGATTACTCATTATTATGTTTAATTTCTTGATTTTAAAAAGGTAAGAAAATATAATTTGTTGTTTACATTTTGTCCACGCTGGAATAACAACAACATGACGGAGCCAACAGATTAAATAATTTCCTAAGTATGGACACGCGTCTCCGAGGAGTTCCTGGTGGACCAGATAAGGCAGCGCTGCTGTCTCTGGGATCACCAGGACTCTTTCATACACCAAAAAAGGGGTAGAATTGCTGTGCTTTCTTCATCAATTGGATCCATCTTGTTTGTTGACAGTTGTCGAACGAGGGAACTGGTGAGTTGGTTCTAAACGCCTGTGTGACGGTGCACAACGGAAAGTTTGACGATTTTCTGAAAATTGATCCCCCAAAAATCTAGGAAAGAATGCCAGTGTGACGTCGCCTTTAGTTCGTGGAGGTGTCAAGCGCACTGGGAGTGTAAGGCTCTCCTCACTCTCTAGAATATACAGTACGTTAATTTGTACTTCTGTTTTACTGATTTTATAGATTTATAGAATTTGTCAAAAGAGAGATGTTATATTCAGAAATGTTACGACAAGTGTCTGTGTCCCTCGGTGTGGTCACACGTGTGGGTTATGTACCCCGAGCTAATGGTGTGCCTGACAGCTAAATTTCTCATGCCTCACGATGCTGGGTCGGAACACACAAGAACACAATAACATATTTGAGAATTACTCTCCGTAACTCTGGCTAATTTACCTTAATATTACGTAAATAAGTTATCAAGGCGATTTTTAAAGCAATATCTGATTTTTTCTCAATCGAATGAACCCCGTTAAGATGGAAAATTTTCAAATGTTTTACACACACACACACACACACACACACACACACACACACACACACACACACACACACACACACACACACGCACACACACACACACACACACCACACACACACACACACACACACACACACACACACACACACACACACACACACACACACACACACACACACACACACACACACACACACACACACACACACACACACACACACACACACACACACACACACACACACGTCTGTATATGCTTATAGGTGAACTTCTGTATTTATATATATGGGTACATTTTTAATCTACACCCTGTATACACTTATGCATTTGTGAGTGTTATATATATTCATAAATTATGTATTCATGCCTGTGTATACATATCTATGTACTGTACTGTATATACTGTCTTTGCGTATGTTTATGTATATGTATATTCATGGATCTGTATATTAATCTACATTCCTAAGTTACTATGGCCGCCTGTGTGTTTAATGTTAGACACTAGTTTACAATATAGTTTTACTTGTTGATATACCGTGTTGGTTGTCGTCATGGCCAGATCACAATGGATTATCAGAACAATTACATATTCATGGCAAAGTCTGGCTAAGCTAAACAGCATGTAATATTTTCACTATTTCTTACGTGTGTTGAAATACTTAAAACAAGCATGAACGAAAAAAAAGAAGGAATTAAACTGAACTGGAAAGTGTATTGTGAGAGAGAGAGAGAGAGAGAGAAATATTATATGAGAGATAGGAAGACAAAAGGAGAGAGAGATAGAGAAAGAAAGAAATGGTATGTGAGATAAAAAGACAGAGTGATATAGACAGACAAAGATAGAGGGAGAAATATATAGTGTGCGAGGTATAGAAAAAACAGAATGAGAGAGAGAGAGAGAGAGAGAGACATAGAAACAGAGAGAAAAATAATTTATGCTCTTTGACACACAACATAACTTTATAATTCACAATAAAGTATTTAAGAGTATCGTTCAGTTACAGTCTGTGTAATCCAGTTGATCATTGTGATGGGGCTGTCAGCTTGATCATGGTGATGGGGCTGTCAGCTTGATCATGGTGATGGGGCTGTCAGCTTGATCATGGTGATGGGACTGTCAGTTTGATCATGGTGATGGGACTGTCAGGTTGATCATGGTGATGGGAGTGTCAGCTTGATCATGGTGATGGGACTGTCAGCTTGATCATGGTGATGGGAGTGTCAGCTTGATCATGGTGATGGGACTGTCAGCTTGATCATGGTGATGGGACTGTTAGCTTGATCATGATGATGGGACTGTCAGCTTGATCATGGTGATGGGAGTGTCAGCTTGATCATGGTGATGGGACTGTCAGTTTGTCATGATGAAGGGACTGTCCAGCGATCATGGTGATGTGACTGTCAACAGTCATGATGATGGGACTGTCAACGATCATGGTGATGTGACTGTCAGCTTAGTCATGATGATGGACTGTCAACTGATCATGGTGATGGGGCTGTCAGCTTGATCATGGTGATGGGGCTGTCAGCTTGATCATGGTGATGGGGCTGTCAGCTTGATCATGGTGATGGGACTGTCAGCTTGATCATGGTGATGGGACTGTCAGTTTGATCATGGTGATGGGACTGTCAGCTTGATCATGGTGATGGGACTGTCAGGTTGATCATGGTGATGGGAGTGTCAGCTTGATCATGGTGATGGGATTGTCAGCTTGATCATGGTGATGGGACTGTTAGCTTGATCATGGTGATGGGACTGTCAGCTTGGTCATGGTGATGGGACTATCAGTTTGGTCATGTTGATGGGAATGTCAGCTTGATTACTGTGATGTAACTGTCAGCTTGATCATGATGATGAAACTATCAGCTTGATCATGGAGATGAGAGTGTCAGCTTGGTCAGGGTGGTGGGACTGTCAGTTTGATTACGGTGATGTGACTGTTGTGTTAGCGACAGCTTCTACACCTTAAACAAATTCACGCCTAGGTGGCCCTTGGGCCGGCCATCCTCGAATTTGAGGGGCTTCCATTATTATTAGTGTATACTTTTGGGCTTTACAAGAGATTGTATACCCCGGCGGTCCGTTTATAGTTATACTCTCGGTCAATTCGTAAGACTTCGGCGCTGATAATGGAAAAGAATATTAAATACCTTTTATATTTTAGTGTAACGGAGACCAAAATAACTGTTTCCTGTGATATGGGTCGCTTGCGAAGGTTGGTTTGTCATGTAGGTCACGACAGCTGCTGGTCTTGGAGGAGAAGTAGGCTAGTTCTGGTCATATTTCACCCATGACAAAGGCTAATCTGAGGTCATCTAGGGGTTGATGAGGTCATGGATCATACGGCATAGGGCCTACCCTTCCTGGTGTAGCCTGACCTTAGGGACATGGGGAATAGGTATAACACAGTATCCATGACACAGCCTGGCATGAAGGACATAGAGGGGGGGGGGGAAGTTGACATGGATCGTATATGACAGTAAGGAAAGCCTCCTCCACACTATGTAGCGGCCTGTCACTCTTACATTATATACTCATTACCTCTCCTTATAAATGTGTAATATAGCCAATATACAAAGAAAACACAGCTCCTGACACATGACTCCTGACACATGACTCCTGACACATGACTCCTGACACATGACTCCTGACACATGACTTTTAATCCCTAACATCTGATCAATGGCACATGACTCTTGACCCCAAACCCATATCTCCTGACCCATGGCACTTAACTCATGACCCCTAACTCAAACTCCTGACCCATGTCACTTAGCCCATGACCCCTAACCCATAACACCTGATCAATGACCCCTAACCAATGGCACCTATACCCTAACCCATGACACCTAATCAATGACCCCCTAACCCACGACCCTTAACCTATAACACCTGACCAATGACCTCAACCCATGACTCCTAACCTATAACACCTGATCAATGACCTCCTAATCTATGGCACCTAAACCCATGACCCATAACACCTGACCAATGACCCCCTAACCTAAGGCACCTAAACCCTGACCCATTACACCTAACCCATGATTGCTGACCTGATAATATCATCACAAAAATCTTCCCGTGCATTAAATATATAATCACAGTCTCTACACTTACCTGAGGAAACTGTTTACCTATTTTACCTGGCGTTAATGAGATACACCTGTGAAGGAAAAGTAAGTGAAGGGTCGAAGCATAAAATCAGAAATAGAGGAAGTTTTGGATCACCTGCAGATTAACTACCCTAACGCTACCTGATGGTTAGGTTAGGTTAGGTTAACTAAAGTCAAGTCGGGTCGGGTCGGGTCGGGCTGGGCTGGGCTGGGCTGGGCTGGGCTGGATTAGCTAATCTTAGGGTGATCCAAAGTTTTGATGTAATAATGGTAGACGCCTTGAATGGAAGATAAAAAATTTACGGAAAAGAAAACTGGAAATAAACATTTATCCAATTTATAGAACAGAAAATGCCCAAATAAGTTAAAAAAAAAACTATTCAGCCAAAATTATATTGGCGAAAAAATGGGTGTCCAATATCGGTGTGTGGATACTAATACCAATTTCTCAGCTGGCGGACCCGAAATGCGAACAGATTCTTGAAAGTTCCTACGTTAAATTTCTCTTCTGGTATATGAGACTCATTGACTCACATCTTCCAAGTTACGAGACAGGGATTCGTTAGGGTTCGTGTGTGTTAAATTTCTCCCTTAAATTAAGATATGAAAACGTATCAAACCAAAGAAGTAAAATTACGACACACTAAATGATTCTCAATGATGCCACGTCTGCATGATTTCCCTGGTGGTGATGTGTGAACGTTGAACTCGTCTAACTAAACCCATCTTGATTCGACACTAACTAATACTGTCAAAGGTTCGTATAACATATTTGTCCACTAACGTAAGCTATAAAATTGGACCTAACAGGGTTATTTTTACCTCTACTGACACACACACACACACACACACACACACACACACACACACATTATAAACAAATTCGTACATTTTACATTTTTATCCTAACTGGATCACTCAAACTACGACATAAAGATAGATATATATATATATAAAACTTGACTGAGACTCTACAGTAACTAGCTGATTAATGTATCCCTGTCTGAGGAAAATATTAATATTGGAGCCACTGAGAACGTTCCCTCAGGTCGATACTGCCTCTGCCACCTCCAACGAAGCGGCGTCCTGGTCAACTCTGGCAGATAAATGACAAACACTGATTGCTACTACATCTCTTTCTGTATTTCTGTCTCATGATTAACACCCTCTCTCTCTCTCTCTCTCTCTCTCTCTCTCTCTCTCTCTCTCTCTCTCTCTCTCAAACAAATACACACACCCAGTAACATATTCACTCACATATACCCTCCTCCCCCACCACATGCACATATCCTCTGTCTCACACACACACACACCCACACACCTCTAATGTCACATACACACGCCCGCTATCCACGTGCACATGCCCACTACCCACATACACACCCCCAACTACCCACATATACACACACACCGACTACCCACATACACACACCCACTACCCACATACACACACCGACTACCCACATACACACTCCCACTACCCACATATACACATTCCAACTATCTAAACACACACACACACACACACACACACACACACACACACACACACACACACACACACGCCCACTACCCACACACGCCCACTACCCACACACGCCCACTACCCACACAAAACATCCCTGGCCACAAGAACTTCCTGGCCTCGCTGGGCTGCACACGGCGGACTTGTCCTTCAGGCACTTGCATCCTGCCAACTCAGGACATAATCTGTTGTGTGTGTGTGTGTGTGAGAGGGAGGAACTTATCGCCTCCCTCCTGCTGCTCGCCTCTCCTTCCCTCCTGCTGCTCGCCTCTCCTTCCCTCCTGCTGCTCGCCTCTCTTTGAACCAACTGTGGATTTTCAGGTAAACTCACTACTGACTCCTTATGAACCGGTTATGGATAGAGGGTAACCCACCAGTTCACTATAATGTAACCGTGTAAATAGTTTGTTATCTTCTCCACCGTCACACATTTAATTCCGGTAACTATTATAACTGCCTTGTTGTTTGAGCTGGTGTTGCTTGTAATCACTGTTTGTAGTTGTTTCAGAATAGTTGATGTTCTCACAAACACTATATGGTTTTCTTAGTTCATTATCCTAAAATAATTGCACAGTATGTTAGTGTTTTGACGAATTAACCGATGATAGTTAACTGTCCCTTTACGAGAGAATATAGGAGGTTATTTACAAAGTTCCTTCAACTCGTTTGTAGTGTCTGAGTTATAGGGATAAAGTCCGAACTTCATGCTTAGCTGTGCGAGTCAGACGTGAGTGGAGGACACGGGAATGTCATCTAGCACGGGAGAAGAAAGTGATACACTCTGCTTCATTGTCGTTTATCTATTTAATTAAGTCGGGTGATGTAAGTTATACAGGGTGTCTATAATTTATTCGCCTGATTATGAAGCTTAATAAAAACTTTACTGAAAGACATTATATAATAGTTTGCTGCAATTAATAAAGTAATTCAGATAAATTTTTTGACATGTATTTGGCTCACATAACTGTACTTCAGTAAACCTCCACATGGGTCTCTTTGGTAGCACATAGACTATCAAGACGGTAACTTATTTAATTCCACGTGTTATGAAATATGTCTAGCGGGATGGAAGCCAGTGCCTCTTCAATCAGGTGTCTTAACTCTGTGATGTTGTTAACCTTTTTCGCATACATCTTGTCCTTGACGCAGCTCCATAAAAGAAATCCTTAGGCGTTGTGTCCTGGGAACGAGGAGGCCACGGAATGGGTCCATCACGCCCGATCCAACGAGTAAGTCGCGCACTTATAAGCTCCAGTGCTGCGGTGTCCCATCGTGCTGAAAGAACACATTGGGCTGAATATATTCCAGCTGAGGTACAGCATAAAATTCAAGTATATCTATGTAATTGGCAGAGTTCACAGTGTTCTCATTGAAGCAAAACCAAACGTTTATTCCGGGACGTCTTGCTCGTGTTCAAGAAATGAATGGGGATTTTCTGATCCCCACATGCGGCAATTGTGTCTATTGACCTTACCAGACAGGTGGAATGTCGATTCATCTCTGAAAACGATATTATTCATAAAAATGCTGTCACGGTTCAAGCTGGTAGACGTCCTAATTTATTAATTGCACCAAACCGTTTTTATGATACCTTTTACAGTAACGTGTTATTGAACGTCGTAACCAGATGAATAAATTATAGACTCCCTGTACAATTAAAAAATGTAAATGGCCCACACATTATAAAAATACTAACCGTCTATATGTTGACATAGGCTATTACACCCTTCCCTCCTGCTACACGCCTCCCTTTCTCTCCTTCTACACACCTCCCTTTCTCTCCTGCTACACCCCCCTTCCCTCCTCCTACACGCCTCCCCTTCCCTCCTGTTACACCCCTCCCCTTCCCTCCTGCTACACGCCTCCCCTTCCTCCTGCTACACGCCTCCCCTTCCTCCTGCTACACGCCTCCCCTTCCCTCCTGCTACACGCCTCCCCTTCCCTCCTACTACACGCCTGTCCTTCCCTCCCGCTACACGCCTGCTCACACCACTGCTGTTATTGACATCTCCACCAAGTGTGTCTAAGTTTAAGAGAATTTTATATGGGTCGAAATTGAACTGAATCATGCCAAAATATATATATATATATATATATATATATATATATATATATATATATATATATATATATATATATATATATATATATATATATATATATATATATATTTTGGCATGATTCAGTATATGGATATTTTTCAGTACATATATTAACGGTACAGGTAAGACCCAGTTAAATATTCTTACAGTGAGAGCCAAATTATTCATAAAATAATGTAATAGACATGGCCTATATACCTGGGTGTTGTTGATTAAATTATACGGTAACTGATGGGTGTGAAGGATAATGGTTTCCTACATGAAATTTAAACTAATTCTTACCTTTACCATTTAATTACCTGTCATAGTTATTAATTAATAATGATTCCCTCACCTGGAAAATATAAAAAAGAGTGATATTTATTTCCCTATGATGTGTACGTTTAATTCCTTCGCTTAACGGGGAGTATCACTCTACCACCTTTCATCTCATTAAATATAATATCACATATCTCATTTTGCAGCTGGACCGACTTGGGGTTTCCCACTCAGTAACCAGCCGTGGGAGTCGAATCGGCAACCGTTGGGTCAGAGAGTAAGTGCTATATACACTCAACTGCTCGGGTTAAGTGACCAGAAAGATACGTTCTCTCATCCCCAGTTAGGCGGAGTAAACATTGGTTTGGAAATATAGTTGTTGATGCGTGGAACAAGTTACCAAACATCATCATTAACTCGAATACGCTGGATAGCTTCAAACATAGGGTGTAAACGGGACTGCCCACTATGGGCCAATAGGCCCGCTGCAGCTTCCTCCATTCTTATGTTCTGTGTGTGTGTGTGTGTGTGTGTGTGTGTGTGTGTGTGTGTGTGTGTGTGTGTGTGTGTGTGTGTTGCCATAGTTCTGGGGTAAAAGGGACATATGTATGGGAGTATTTGTAACAGAGGGAGAACACGTGGATTTTTTTTCTTTGTCCTTCAGATTTGTTTCAACGTATATCTGGTTAAGGGTAGAGAGACCAGCTACAGATTAACCTTACTAGTTTATTTCACCTTAAGATTAACTTAATCTAATGCTAACTTTATCAAACCCAACCCGACCCAACACCAAGGTGTATATATATATATATATATATATATATATATATATATATATATATATATATATATATATATATATATATATATATATTTACTTAACTAACAAAAATTCACGATCCTTCAAAAAAAAAAAAAAAAAATATATATATATATATATATATATATATATATATATATATATATATATATATATATATATATATATATATATATATATATATATATATATATATCTTAAGATTTTTTTTTCCTCAGAATCTGGACCCCATCATGGTGGAAGATCTTGGCTGAGGGATAAAAAAAATGGACTAATATATTATAAGAGAGAGAGGGTCAGAGGTATCGTAGTGCCTCTCTCTCCTGACCACCTCACTTTACCGCCTCATAACTGTAGACGTTCACTACTTTATCAGAGTGAAAGAAAAAAAATGGTGGTGCTCGGAAAAAGAACCTAGGGGTGGGGGGAGGAGGAGGTGTGAGGGAAGGGATGAGAGGGGCGACGTGGAATGGAAGGAGAGAGAGAGAGAGAGAGAGAGATGACTGAAACAAGAAGATAATAGTAAAACCGGAGTGAGCAAAGATTGGATAAAGGGGAGAGGGGAAGGCAAATTATATAAACACAGAAACGATAGGAAACATAGACGATAGATTAAGAAAGAGAATAAGAAAGAAATAGAGAAAGCTATGGGAATAAAAATATAATAACAGAAAAGAGAGAGAACCAAAAGAAAAAAATAGAAAGTGGAAGCAGAGGAAAGCTAAGAGAGATTACAGAAATAGGGTAGAAAGAGAGGAAGTGAATCAGAAGAAAGGAGAGTTGCAGTCCAGAGAAGGAAAGAGAAACGTATGGGCGAGAGTCAGCGAGTGATGGTGATGGTTCATGAGAGAGAGAGAGAGAGAGAGAGAGAGACGGGGTAAATAAAGGATAGAAGGAAAGGGAAGAATAAAGATGGAAGTGAAAGAGAAAGGGCAACACATGCTCAAACACTTGTAAGTTATATTTTTCACTTAACTTGACAAATCATAACATATTTACCTACACCAGAGTCTCAATTCACTTTCGACGCCATTTTACGTCGTAGTTTAGATATGGCCAAGTTAAATACGTTGTAAAAGTCTCCAATTAGGACACGAAATTTTGACGTTCGAAAATTCGTGTATTGCTGGAATTTGAACGAAAAAGACTTCTAAATCTGTTTACGAAATGAGCAATTGTGTACGAAACAGATTAGGTGCAAAAGACACGTGTTCGAAACTATTAATATGCGAAAAAACCTATAGCCTTTTTGACCTGACCTCTGACCTTTGACCTCACCTATATCAGACCTTGTGAAGATTTTGTATATATTCAACAGCAAAATGTAAATTCCTAAAATATATCCGGGTTGAATATACAGTATATTTATATTTTTCATCTCTTAAGTGTATATTCATGATTTCTGCTTGATATTGTAACACGGGGATAGGTGTGAGGGGTCTTTATGATGCAGTCAAAGTAAAAATCTTTAAGTATAATGTTCAGGTTGTAAAGGACTTGTGTGGTGCTGTCAGTGAGTTCTAAATGTGGTTTGATTACTGACTGACTGACTGACTGACTGACTGACTCGCTTGCATAATGACGGAGAGGAAATGTTTTGATGAAGGAGAAGGATTATTATTCTTTCATTCTCATTCATTCATTCATTCATTCATCTGCACTCTCACTCACGTCCTTACTCGCTCTATTACCCACTTATTCGTTCACTCACTTATTCGCTTACTCACTCACTCCTTCACTGATTCACTCACTCACTCACTCACTCACCCACTCATTTTTTCGCTCACTTACTCACTTGTTCATTCATTCTCACACTCACTCACTAACTCACTTATTCACTGACCCACCCACTCACTCACTCACTCACTCACTCACTCACTCACACACTCACTCACTCACTCACTCACTCATTAACTTACTCACTCACTCACTCACTCACTCACTCACGGAGAAATAATATTGGATGATGATTAAAACAATAAGGAATTGACGCTGAACAGATATGAAAAAAAACATTAGTTGAAACACACACACACACACACACACACACACACACACACACACACACACAGACACACACTCCTTATGCTCATCAATGATGCCCTAAGAGAAACCCCTGCTCGCTGGAAATATGTCGACGACTCCACCATTGGGATCAGCGTCAACAATTCTGCTCCCAACTATACCGCCCTTCAGGATTTATTGAACAGTCTCCAAAACTGGGCCACCAACAACCATGTCACCATCAACCATACCAAGACCATGGTTATGCACATCAACCTCTCCTCCGACATTGTCCCACCTCCTTCCATTACCCTAGGTCCGAACACACTCCAGGTTGTAGATTCCACGAAGCTCCTCGGCGTCACCATAGACAACAAACTAAATTGGAAACCACACGTCAGTGAAGTTGTCAAAGCCTCCAGTTTCCGTCTCCACCTGCTCCGCCGACTCAAGTCCCTCGGAGTTCCTGCACACGAGCTCCTCAGTGTATACACAACATTCATACTTCCCAAGCTCACCTATGCCTCCCCCACCTGGCCTTCCTCCCTAAATGCCACACAACGTAAACACCTAGAAAAAGTGCAAAAGAGGGCATGCAAAAATTATTCTCTCCTCTTCCTACTCCACATATCAAGAAGCGCTCAACACACTGACCCTTTCGACTCTCACTGACCATCACCACGACCTTATCTGCAAATTTGGTAAGAAGCTTCTACACCATCCCCGACACCGGCTCCTACTACCACCTGACATCCCCTGTCCGAGAATTGCTGTTCGACACCACAACCGCATCCAGCCCATACGTGCACGAACTGATCGCTATAAGAACAGCCCAGTCCCAACCATTGTAAAAATTATCAATAACATGTAATAAATCAGTGTATTCACTCCCGGTAAACACTGCTCCTTACACTGTCACTATGTTGAAATGAACTGTAGTTTGAGCTGATCCCCATCTAAGTTATTATATGTCTTATTTGTGTCACTTATGTTACTTGTATATTATTTGTAATTCGTAACCCATTCCCCAAATATGTAACTGTATATTTTCAGCCTTCTGGCTGCCAAGCTCTTTCAATAAACCGTTAATTATTATTATTATTATTATTACACACACACACACACACACACACACACACTTACTTCCTTTAGAACCTACGTCTATTAACACTTTTAAGAGGGTAAAGTATCCCTTAAATATTTTATTCTGGCTAACACCTTGAGAGGCGGCCTTACAGGTGGTTAAGTTATGAGAGTTACTGAGGACGTCAACACCCAGGGGAGAAGGGAGGGAAGGTCTGGTGGTGTGAGATATGTGTAGAGAGGAAGAGGAATAGAGGGAGATAGTTTGGGGCAGAGAGGAAGGGAAGGGAAGGGAGGAGAAGGGGAGGAAGGAAGGAAGGGAAGGAAGGGAGGAGAAGGGAAGGGAAGGGAAGGAGGGAAGGGAAGGGAAGGGAAGGGAAGGGGAGAGAGTTTGGTGAATTGAGATAGGTACAGAAAGGAGGAGGATAGGAGGATAAGAGAGAGAAGCGGGGAGGGAGAAAAGGAAGAAGAGAGGCAACGGGGAGGAGGAGGAAGGCAGAGAGAGGGAGATAATGTAGTGCAATATATAAAGAAAATGAGACCGATAATTAGGAGAGAGAGAAGAATGACAGTTATAGAGAAGATGGACAAATAAAGATGAACAGACTGACAGAGAAACAGGTACAGAAAACAGGTAGAGACAAACAGGCTAACAGACAAACAAGCACAGACAAACAGGCACAGACAAACAGGCACAGACAAACAGGCAGAGAGATGACAAGGGAAGCAGAGAGTAATGACCATAACGTGTTCAGTAGTGCATGAAAATAATTAGGAGGTCGTCTTCCTGCTGTTACGTGGTGCGCGTTCCTACACACACACACACACACACACACACACACACACACACACACACACACACACACACACACACACACACACACACACACACACACACCTGCTTCTGTTGACTATTTCAAGATTGTTAACCCTTGAGGACGTTAAGTTATACTGTTGTTACTGCTGTCGCATCCTCCAATTCCTCTTTCTCCATCCCCTTCTTCTCCTCCCCCTCATTCTTCTTTTTCTTCTCTTCTTTATCATTCTCCTTCTCCTCCCCCATTCCTTTTCCTTTTCCCCTCCTCTTTCCGTAGTCTGTCAGGCACTCAGGCGTAACATGAAAGGTGACACTGAAAACATGAAACGTCTTTGAGAGAGGAGAAGCGTCTTCATGTTTTAGAGCGATGCCCGTCTTCCTCCCTGACTGGCACCTAATTTTTCATTTATTAGTTTTTTTCTGACGTTCATATCAAAAAGATTCATTGTTTTAGCTTGATGAAGGAAGGGGTTTAAGTTGCTAAAGAATCTGTCTAACCCTATTTTTTTTAAGTTACTATGATCCTGTCTATTCTGTCTTTTGTAAGTTACTAATAACCTGTCTAATGAATTTTCTTAAGTTACAGAGAACCTGTCTAAAGTTACAGAGAACCTGTCTAAAGTTACTAACAACATGTCTAATATGTCTCGTTTTTTTTAATAACAAGACATGCACGAATATGTCTACTCTAGCCTCGTCAGATATCACGTTATAATATACATTTTATATACAACCAGTCACTAAGAGATATATTGTTTGTTCTTTGTAGTATACAGTATCTTGACCCATATTTAGGGGAGATTTTACGTTATACAGGTTAAGGAGTTTCTATTTTCCCTCTGGTGTCTTCATATATGAGTCATGGTTGAGTTGCTACGTCTCATAAACATTAACACACTAGACTACAACTATAAAAAACACAAGAAAAAATATACCAAATTCATAAGGAATTTTATTTCCTATATATAAATTGTACGAACTTTAAAATTGTGATCTCATAAACATGATATATTAATAGCTGCAGTATTTCTTTTCTACTCTCGAGTATAAAGATTAACTTACAGGTTTTATTGAAAATTATTATGTAGTGTTTCAAGTAAGCAGAGTCGTTTGTATCCAGTAAGCTCACTATTTTTGTTTTGTGTGTGTGTGTGTGTGTGTGTGTGTGTGTGTGTGTGTGTGTGTATGTGTGTGTGTATGTGTGTGTGTGTGTGTGTGTGTAATAATAATATAATAATTAACGGTTTATTAAGATAACATGGCAGCCATAAGGCTGAGAGTATACAATAAACAGAGATTATAAGTTACATATGGTGAAATTGGGGAGTGGGTCACTTGATTGACAAAATCTTTCAGAACCAAAAACATAAGAATTATAGAGTCAACATATAGATTAACTATAGATCTGGCACTGTGGGAGCTGGTCTAGTAAACAGTCTTGTCCTTCCCACGGTTCGGATGACCGTCGCGTCATACCTACTGTAGGTGCTAAGCCGCTCCCTCACTACAGCTGCAGATGTTCAGCACATTCACCACGTGGTCCGGGTAGGTCCTTCAGCTCACACAGGGTGTTGAAGACGGTTCTTGTTCCTCATGTGATGTAGTCAGGAATTCATAATTTCTCACCTGAGTGGAGTAGGGAGTCCTCATTTCTCTCCTGGTGTAGTTTGGAGTTTGTTTTGGCTTCTCATCGAGTGTTGTTGGTGGTGATTTTTTGTTGTTGTTGTTGTTGTTGGTGGTGAGTGTACAGCGGACGGGGTGTGTTAGGTCTGCGTCAGGTCACCATTGACCTCTGAGTACTGATTGTCACTCTCCAACAGTTGTTTCAAGTTGAAATTTTCATTTTTGTATATCAGTTGTGGGTTGATTGTCAATCTTTCCACTGTACTGTTGGTGGGAGGATGTTGATAAACCCAGATGGGGAAGGGGAAGGCCCGACAGACCAGGCTGGGAGCTGTCTCCATGGCCTAAAAGACCACGGGCACCTTTGCGGGACAGCGCCGAGTACGTGTGTGTGTGTGTGTGTGTGTGTGTGTAATAATAATAATAATAATAATAATTAACGGTTTATTGAAAAAGTTCTGCAGCCCGAAGGCTGAAAATATACATTGGACATAAATGACTTATTACATACATTGGTGGTTTAACAAAAGCCTTCATTAGAGAAAGGTGAAGGAACATACAGATTATTGTAGGTGTTGAACAGCAAACACGTAGTGTAGTAACTCCCTCCCAGATGGTGTTAGGAGGGACCTCACGTGGTGTAGTAGTTCCCTCACAGATGGTGTTATGAGGGGCCTCACGTGGTGTAGTAATTCCTTCACAGATGGTGTTATGAGGGGCCTCACGTGGTGTAGTAATTCCCTCACAGATGGTGTTATGCAGGGCCTCACGTGGTGTAGTAATTCCTTCACAGATGGTGTTATGAGGGACCTGACGTGGTGTAGTAATTCCCTCACAGATGGTGTTATGAGGGACCTGACGTGGTGTAGTAATTCCCTCACAGATGGTGTTATGAGGGGCCTGACGTGGTGTAGTAATTCCCTCACAGATGGTGTTATCCGGGGCCTCACGTGGGGTAGTAACTCCTTCACATATGGTGTTATGAGGGGCCTCACGTGGTGTAGTAGTTCCCTCACAGATGGTGTTATGAGGGGCCTCACGTGGTGTAGTAATTCCCTCATAGATGGTGTTATGCGGGGCCTCACGTGGTGTAGTAATTCCCTCACAGACGGTGTTATGAGGGCCTCACGTGGTGTAGTAATTCCCTCACAGATGGTGTTATGAGGGGCCTCACGTGGTGTAGTAATTCCCTCACAGATGGTGTTATGAGGGGCCTCACGTGGTGTAGTAATTCCCTCACAGATGGTGTTAGAGGGCCTCACGTGGTGTGTATTCCCTCACAGATGGTGTTATGAGGGCCTCACGTGGTGTAGTAGTTCCCTCACAGACGGTGTTCTATGAGTGAGGTGTGGTCCCAGGCCTTCCTATCGTAGACGGATTAACACATCGCTGGTTGTTGGGTCGGGCCGTTATCACTGGGTACCTGGGACCTCACTGTGTGAAGGTCAACTTGGGTACCACTGTTACTGTTGAGTTTTTCTCACTGACTTAAGCACTGTTCACCTGTTCACCTCTGTTTAACACTGGTTCCATTCCTTTCCTAAATGAAATAGTAACTTCTGGCGTGAACTTGTTGATATTCCGGTGGGAGGAGGGTTCAGGGGAGGGAGTTGGTATGGGCCAACTTAACAGTTGACCTGGCTGCTCCGAGAGGAGCGCCAGGTACGTCTTGACCCTTCGGTGGTCAAGGATGAAGTGTGTGCGTGTGTGTGTGTGTGTGTGTGTGTGTGTGTGTGTGTGTGTGTGTGTGTGTGTGTGTGTGTGTGTTTCTCTGTGTTCTGTCTTATCTTTCTCTTTCCTTCTGTCACACACACACCCTCTCTCTCTCTCTCTCTCTCTCTCTCTCTCTCTCTCTCTCTCTCTCTCTCTCTCTCTCTCTCTCTCTCTCTCTCTCACCACCCACACACTTAAAGGGACACATTCTCTCACATATCTAGCACATGTTTAAATAAGAGGCGTTGTTTTCTCTGGGGCGTTAGGCAACAGTAAACACCTGACACCTGAAAGCAATAGATCACTACAAAGGTCGAATAAGATACTGTTAGGCTGTTGTTCTGGAATCTCTCTCTCTCTCTCTCTCTCTCTCTCTCTCTCTCTCTCTCTCTCTCTCTCTCTCTCTCTCTCTCTCACCCCCACCAGAAACCTGTTATATGAAAAACAAAGGTCATGTAACCTCTTCTCATTTACTAGAGTATTTTTGTTGATATACTTGTTGTTTAATCTTTATTTTACTCTTCTACTTTCATTCTCTTCCTCTCTTTTTCTCTCCTTTCTTTTTCTTAGCTTTCCTTCTCCTCCACCTCCACCACCACCTCCTCCTCTTCTTTTTCCTTCCTTTTCCTCTTCCTCCTGCTACTCATCCCTTTCTTCTGTATATTTTCTTCCGGTTCTATATTCTTCCTGCCTTCCTATTTTATTTCCTCACACTTTTTCTTAACTCCTTATCCTACCCTTTATCGCCCTACTTTTCACCTCCAACCTTCTTAATCCCTCTTCCTCTCCTCCTTCACCCTTTTAACCCCTCCCCCTACTCTTCCCCCTCTTCCTCTTCTTCCTTCTTAACCCCTTGAATTCTTCCCCTTCCCCTTTTTAAATGCTTTTACGCCTCTTCATCTTTATTTTCACCAATTCTGCTCTCCCCTTTCCACCCTTCTTCTCCTCCTCCTCTTACTCTTCACCTTCCTTCCTATTTCACATCACCTCTACCCCCTTCCTCTTTTTACCCTTTCTTATTCCTCTTTCCATCTTCCTTTTTAACCTTCTTTTACCGTCCGCCTACTTCACATCCGCCCTCCCCTCCTCCCCGCCTGTATCAGTTCTCACCGAGGGCGCTAGACGGTGTACAATTTTCAGACATAAAGAAACTCGATTCAGGGAGAAGCTACTGGGAGTTCTTTCTCAACTCCCCGTGGTAAGATAGTTTTAGGAGAGAGGGAGAGAGAGAGAGAGAGAGGCAGGGAGAGATATAGAAAAGGACAGACAGAGACATAAACAAAGACAGAAAGATGAATGAGACAGATAGACAGATAGACAGACTCTACCTGTTTACGAATGCCTCTGAAAATTCGAGTGTGTATTACCCCAGAGGCACTTTATCTTGTGCTGGCTCTCCATAACCATATTATCAGTGGCATTGCTTGTTGTTCAGTCCGTGCTGGAGGAGATGGGGAGAGGTTGAGAGAGGAGGATGGGAGAAGGAAAAAGTGGGAGAGAAGGAAGAAAAAATAAAGGAAAACGTTGGAAGAAAATAAAAGAAAGAGTAGGAGATGAAACATAAGATTGAGAGCGAGGGATTAATTGATTGATTAATTGTGGTAATTACAGCCCTGGCGACGCAATGGCTTAGGTCATATGTCGCTGAATTAAACTAAAAGCTTAGAAGGTTAAAACGAATATTGCAAGGTAAAAAACAACAACAAAAACTTAAATAATAAATAGCACAGAACTTTCATAAAACTATTTAAACGTTAATGGATAAAACTCAAAGCTTGTGTAGAAGGTCGGCTTCCTCCACAAAGGAGAGGATGTCCCCTCCCAGGCTAACGCCAGCACTACAGAGAGACAGTAAGATCAGTTTCACATCTGGAGAGAAGGAGAGAAAAAAGAGGAAGAGAGGAGAGTACCCGTCTGTTTATAAAGAGTGAGAGGGGCGGGGTGGGGGGAGTGTAACAAATTTCATGTTACTTTTTTCACTTTGTTTATATCTAGATTTATTCTAATTTTTATTTATACTTTCTCTTATAACTTTAACTCTTACTCTGTTTTTTCTTTCGTTTATAAAATAGTGGAGGAGGGAGAGGAATGTGTGTAGGTGAAGGAAGAGAGGTAGTGAGGGAGGAAGGGTAGTGTAGGCCTGTTGCGACCAAGTTACCCTGGCGTTGAGAGAGAGGAGGGAAGATGAGAGGAGGGAGAATGGACGATATTAATTATAAGAATAAGGATAGCATGCAATAACTTAAACACTAAGGAAAATATTTACTAGTCGTGTTGTTACTCATGACTCACTGTATAACTACATAACACACAAGCAATTGCGATGATATTAATCCAGGACAAAGATGGGGGGATTAACTGACCACACTCTTAACTGTTCCTCTTAGCGATCTAATAGAACATCGTGTAAAGGGAGTTTATCACAGGGTACACTTACTGTACTTATATCTTGCCATGTAAAATCCAACACAAACTCACACACGCGTCCTTACTGTTCCACTATCCATCAAAGACTCTGGTGATTTGAATATAAGGTGCTTGGTAGGTGACGCTAAGTTTCAGCCAATCAGCTAGTTGTGCATGTGGCGTCACAATCACTGGTTATTTGTGATTGACTTACTGCCTATGGGCACTCACGGGCACTGATAGATTGGGTGGGAATGCTAAGTGAGATTATGGCGTGAAACTTAATTTACATATAGATGGTAGCAGAAAATGGGAAAGAGAGAGAGAGAGAAAAAGAGAGAGAGTATAATCAACTTTTAAGCGAATTATTGAAACTGGCAGATTTCCATTTTCCAACGCCTGTGTTGTGGTGCTGGTGGTTTGTTCGGCTTAAAACCAAAACATATTTCCATCAAATTGTTTTGCTTGACTCTCAACATTATTGTAAGTCTGTGTTTTTCTGTGATTCTGGAGTAAGTAAACAATAATTCAAACATACTAGACAAAGAGTGTTTTCGCCCCCTCTCTGCCCTGCCTCATCCCGCCCTGCCTCACCCCGCCCTGCCTCATCTCGCCCTGCCTCACCCCGCCCTGCCTCACCTCGCCCCTAGAAACACAAAGTTAACTCCCGGGCATTTAATTTTTTTTTTTAAGATTTTTTTCTTCAGGCTCAGTGTAAGTACTCCTCTCCTCGCTGATTGAAGAACTGCAGGCAAAAAGTTGTAATTTTTGGTCATTATTTATGCTAATGACCCAATTGACCCATGACATAATTTCACCAATTTTCAATCATTAATTACTCTCAACAGGTAAGTTTTGTAAGGTGACTTTTTTATAATTCTGGAGTTAAAAAATAGTTTAAAAAATAATTGTGCATGTCCAAGACAAAATACGTTTCCGCCCAAAGAGCCCAACATAGGTCCCCTCAATGCGCTGATTAAGGACCCAAGGACAGAAAGTTATAATTTTGATAATTGGTGCTAATGAACCATGAACTAATTTCACACGTTTTCCAATAACAATTACTTATATCCTGGTACGTTATGTCTTGTAAATATCCTGAAGCCTTGTAACAATGAAAATAGTCAATGTTTTTTTTTTGTCTTGCTGGCGGTACTGAGAGGCAGCAGTGATGTAAGATGTCTCCAATGGTCTTTAACGAGGAAACAGAAAAGAAAGAGAGAATAAAGAGGTGACGCTGTGTGTAAGAGGCGAGCGAACATTCGTCCACCACAGCCATCGCCAGGGTGTCGTTGTGGGGTGGAAAGGTATGCCAGGCGGTGTGTTGTTGGGACGGTCGCAAGTGTGTTGTTGGGACGGTTCCAGACGATGTGTTGCTGGCACTGTTCCAGGTAATACGTTGCTAAAACGGTTCTAGGCGATGTGTTGCTGGGACGGTTCTAAACGATGTGTTGCTGGCAAGGTTTCAGGCGATGTGTTGCTCGGACTGTTGCAGGCGGTGTGCTGCTGGGACGGTTCCAGGCGGTGTGCTGCTGGGACGGTTCCAGGCGGTGCTGCTCGGATTGCTGCAGGCGATGTGTTGCTCGGAGGGTTGCAGGCGATGTGTTGCTCGGGCGGTTCGAGGCGGGGTGTGTTACGAACACTTCTAGGCGGTTCCAGGTGACGTGTTTCTGGGATGGTTCCATGCGGTGCGTTGCTAGGACGGGGCGACGGAAATAATAGAAAATGAAGGACCATCGTGACGAGGTTAAAACAGAGCGCTTCTCCTCCACTCGTCTCTGAGCCCTGCAGAAGATGGCTCTGATGCGCTCTGTATACTGTATGTGGTCTTCAAGATGCTGTTTGATCGACCTTTCCAGTGCTTTTTTTTTCATCCCATGTATTTCTCAGTTCTCTACACTGAAATTTCCCTAAGAACTCTGGTTTTGTATTTTGTAGAATATATGACTAGAAAATATTGATATATAAGATTATGAACTCGAGAATTTTTGGTAAAATGCTTGGAGTTTTTAAAAGAACTTAACCTAACCTAACCTAAATGAACTTACCCTAACATAACCTAATCTGAGATAAGCTAACGTAACATGACCTAACTTGACCCAAACTAACCTACCCTACACAAAAATATCCAAACCTAGCCTACACTACATTAACCTAAGTTAAATTAACCTCTAAAATGACCAAACTTAACCCAACCAAATCTTATCTAACAAAACCCAAACCAAACCAACCCAACTTTACCTTACCTTACCTTACCTTACCTTACCTTACCTTACCTTACCTTACCTTACCTTACCTTACCTTTTACCTTACCTTACCTTACCTTACCTTACCTTTTACCTTCATCTTTACCTTACCTTACCTTTTTACCTTTACCTTACCTTACCTTACCTTTTACCTTACCTTACCTTTTACCTTACCTTTAATTCCTTTACTCTACCTTACCTTACCTTTTACCTTATCTTTACCTACCTTACTCCTTGCTCTCACCTTACCTTTACCTTACCTTTTACCTTTTACTCTTACCTTACCTTACCTTTACCTTTACCTTACCTTTACCTTTACTTTAATTTACCTTTACCTTTACCTTTTACCTTACCCATCTTACCTTACCTTACCTTACCTTTTTACCTTTACCTTACCTACCTCACCTTACCCCCACCTTACCCCCACCTTACCTCACCTCTTTTACCTTCACCTTACTCCACCTCAACTTTACCTTACCTTTACCTTTTACCTTACCTTATCCATCTTTACCTTACCTTACTCCCATCTTTTACCTTACCTTACCTTACCTTAATCATCACTTTACCTTACCTTACTCCACCTTACCTTAACCTAACCTTTAATTACATCCTTACCTTTTACCTTACTCCACTCACTCCATCTTTTACCTTACCTTTAATCACCTTACCTTTTACCTTACCTTTTACATCTTTACCTTACCTTACTTTACTCATACCTCATCTTTTACCTTTACTCCCTTTACCTTATCACTTTACCTTTTACCTTTTACCTTTTTACCTTACTCCTCAACCTTACCCCTTACCTTACTTCACCTTACCTCATTTCACCTTACCCTCAATCTTTATATCTTACCCCCACCTTACCTTACCTTACCTTTACCTTTACTTGCCTTACCTTTTACCTTTTACTCCACTTTACCTTTACCTTTTTACCTAACCTAACCTTACCTTACTTTACCCACTTACCTTTACACTTTGCCTTTTAACCTTTAACTTTACCTTACCTTACATCTTTACCTTACCTTTCACTTTACCTTACCTTACCCAACCTTTCACTTTACCTTCTTACTTTTACCTTACCTTTACCTTACCTTTACCTTACCTTTTACCTTACCTTACCTTACCTTACCTTACCTTACCTCATCCTCACCTTACCTCACCTTACCCTCACCTTACCTCACTTCACACCTTACCTCACCCTCACCTTACCTCACCTACCTACCTTACCTTACCTTACCTTACCTTACCTTACCTTACCTTACCTTTGTACCTTACCTTACCTTACTTACCTTACCTTACCTTACCACAACACAGACCAAATAAATTAAAGAAGATTGACAGGAAATTTACAAACAGAGGAAGAAAGAGAGACAGAGAAAGGTGGATGAAATAAAGTACAATAGCCTATTATCTCACAAATGAGCTTGACATAAAATAACATTTGCCGTCGGGATATTGGCCAATTTCACCATTACGCTCACCAAAGCCTGGCAATAGTGCAGATGTTCGGTTGGTGATGGTCCGATATTCAGTGTGATTATGTTTATATAGGGAGAGAGAGAGAGTGTGTGTGTGTGTGTGGAGAGAGAGAAAGAGAGAGGGGGGAGATGAGAAGAAGGTCAGAGAGAGAGAGAGAGGGTGTTGAGAAAGAGGAGGTGAGAAAGAAATTTTGTGAGAGGAGGAGAAAAGAGGAGGGAGGAAGAAGGAGAGAGAGAGAGAGAGAGAGAGAGAGAGAGAGAGAGAGGAGAGAGAGAGAGACTGTGTGTGTGTGTGTGTGTGATGTTTTAGCCCCTTGAGTACAGTGACCTATTTTTCGAGTACGATAATCCTGTACTCGGGGTTTTAAGTTATGGTACTCATGGGGTTTCTTCTTTTTCTCCTTTCTCCTTTCACAGTAAAAGTGTCTACTGTAACCCTCCCCGGCCCTGCTCGAGCCACTTGTTAACGTTCCTGTGAAAAGTTAGCATACAATTTTTTTTATATAAACTATTAGAATAATCTGTTAACTTTCTATGACTATTCAGTACCTTAGGAAAAGTTAGAATAAATTTTTTAACTTCCGATTTTTTTTCTAGGAAGTAAAGAAAAGCTACAGTAAAGTTTTGTGAAATAAATTGTTAGCTTTCGGTGGGGATTTTTAGTAAATAAGTGAAAAATTTAATAAATTTGTGTAGTACATTTTTTCTTCCGGTTATTGTTACTTAATGTAGGTTAAGTTTAGCAGAGTAATAATTAATTAGGAGAATAAGAAAGACTTCTTTGTCACATAATATAAGATAATTTCTTAAGATTGACATTAAACTCAGATATTTGACAAGAGACATTTTTTTGTTTCTCTCTCTCTCTCTTCATACCCGTTCCTCGCGTTCTCTCCTCCTCCTACTTTTACTCTTTCTCTTCCTCCCTCTTTCTCATTCTTATTTTGGATAAGTGGGTATGGGAGCGGCCACTCATGAATGGACTCCTCTTTGTCTCCGTCTGTCAGCCTGTCTCACCTCTCCTTCCTCCTCCTTCGCCCTCATCCTCGCTTTCCTCCCTTCCCTCCTCCTCCTCCCTTTCCCTTCTTCCTCTCCTCCTCTTCCTCCCTCTCCCATACTGCCAAGGTCTAACGCACGTAATGGCCTACACCTACACTCCCTTCCTCTTTCTCCTATTCTCTCTCTCTCTCCCCTCCTATCCACCCTTTCCTCTCCTGCTCTACCCTGCTCCTCTCCCCCTCTCTTCCATTCTGTCCTTCCCTCCCACTCTTCTCTCCCTTTCATCATATTCCCTTTTTATCTCCCTTCTTCCGTCTCCACATCTCCCCCTCCTATCCCCTCTCCTCTCTTCTGCTCCCCTCTCCTTCTTTTACCTTCTCTCCTTCCTTCTCCTTCTTCTCTCCCTTTATGTCGTATTCCCTTCTTCAATTCCCCTTCCTCCCATATTCCCACTCATCTCTTCCCTTCCCCTCCTCTCCCTCTTCTCTCTCTCCCTCCTCTTTCCCTCCTCCCCTCTCTCTCCCTCCCTCCCACCTCTCGTTCGCTCCCACACTGTCATGGTCTAACGTGTACGAAGCGGACAATCATCTACGGCCTCCACAAGTAATGACCGAGATCTCCACCTCCATTACTCCGCCGTTCAGATCTGTCAGCTATTTTTTAGGTGGTGATGAGTTACAGTTCCTACACCGGGCGGCGGTCGTGCACCCTCAACGTGGAGCTATTCACAGATATCCTCCTACACTATCTTGGGGAGATATACTGGTATACAAAGACACTGGGGAAGTGTTTAGGGTGTGAAGGTATTTTGGTACATAAACGTTTCCAGATAAGTATTAAGGCGTAGATATCCTTGGAGATATTCTGGTACAATTTTTTTTTATGATTATTTAAAGCAGATTTCTTGGAAGACATTCTAGGATACGAACGTTTCTTGAAGACGTATTAAGAAATATCGTGGGATATACCTGTACTAAGACGTTTCTTGATAAGTATTAGTAAGATGTGAGGCAAATGTGTCTTAGAGAAGTATTTAGAAGCAGACGAATTGGGAAAGCCTCTTGTAAGCAAACATCTTTTGAAAATAAAAAAAGAATGTATTAGAGATTTCAAATTATGTCTCATAAGCCCAATGGCCCCTCAGTGTAAACTGTGCACTGTTTACTAATGCATCAATACCTAAGGAGGCAACGAGCCGACACTGCCCCCACCGCTTTCACTTCCCCAATTTAAAAACTTAGGTACCCCTTTACAGCTGGGTGAACAAGGAGTGCCCCGTGATGAACCAAATACCCTCAGGGTAAGAAAAGTTAGAGCCAGTTAGGGAACAAAAGTATAGGGAAAATAAGTACTAATCCCTAAACACAGATTGACTCGTACAAAGGCTGGAGGATAATATTTAGGGAAATAGCAACCTTTTCTAGGGAGTTTTAGGGTGCAGGGGAAATATTCGTAGGTGTAAACTTTATGAGGAAAATATTTAGGGAAGAATATTCATGTTTTCAAACAGTGTTGAGAAATGTAAAGGGAAATATTGAGAGAGAGACCTGTATCGGGGAATACTAGCTATCGGAGAAATGTTCAGATTTACAAACTTTATGTGGAAATATTTATATACACAATTAAAGAATGGTTATACACAACAAGGAAGTATGAATAGCAAATAGTGAAACTAAACGACAGTCAGGAACAATACAGTTGTATTTTTTGTGTATGTATGAATGTATGTATGTATGTATATTTGTATGTATGGCCACGTGTGGTGTAATGGTTAGCATGCTCGCCTCGCAAGCCAGCGAACCCGGTTCCCCGGGTAGGGTGAAACTATGAGCAAGATCCTTTACGCCATTTGCCTCTGTCTACCCAGCAGTAATTGGGGACCTGGATGTTAATCGATTTGCGAATCGTATTCCGGGGTAATGGTTAGCCAGTGCAGTTAGCGAGTTGTCCGGACTTCTCGGACTATTCCTTGACACTGGGTCATGCAGCTCGTTAGTGTGTGGTTGTTGTATTAGCGACAGCTTCTACACCTTAAAAAAATTCACTCAGTGGCCCTAGAGCCGGCCATCCCTGTTATACGAGGGACTGGCCATTACACGTCGCCATACATACATATATACATACATACATACATATCGGAATATGTGCGTCTCTTTTCATGTGCGTGTTGGTATATGTACATGTGTGTACGTGAAGGTCCCCATGAACGAGTGCTCTATCAGTGCCACTCTATAAAACTTGGTGATGTTGTGTTTGTGATCGTTATCGTGGAGATCAAAGACATAACGAGTAGCTGTGTGTTTCCATTGACCACTTGATCTGCCAATGAACAGAACAGATTATTTCAATGACCGGATATATCCCTCCTTCCCTCTCTTCTCTCCTTCCCTCTCTTCTCTCCCTCCCTCTCTTCTCTCCCTCCCCCCTTCTCTTGACTGTGTTGTTGTTGGTGGTGGTGATGGTGTTTGGGCGTGGTGGTGATTGTTGTTGTTGTTTATGTTATTGGTGGTGATGGTTGTTGTTGGTTAATTGTTGTTGTTATTGATGTTCTTTATTTTTGTATGTTATTTTTATTATTGTTGTTTGTGTTGTATTTTTATTGGTTGTTATTGATATTGCTCTTTGTGGTGGTGGTGGTGATTGGATATTGGAGTTATAGATGTAATCAATATTTTAAAAGTTGTTGTAATGTTATGTTGTTACAGTGGAGTGACGCTGTTTGAGCTGTAACATTATACTTTCATCAGAGGATTTAGCTAAATATTTTACAATAGAAGGCATCTGAACCTGGGATAGAGAATAAAGAAGAGAGCAGATACCAATAAAGGAAAGTATAAGTATTGTGTTAAAAGTATCCTATGAAAATCTCTTAAAATACCCCAAAAATATTAATGTGAAGATGATAAAGCAACTGAAAGAAGAGGAAGGGAAAGATAATAATACGAAAATACACATGAAAAAATTATATATGCAAAAGGAACAGGAGTACGAAGATAAAATACCTAATTAAAAAGAAGAATATAAATGAATCAAATAAGGAAGAAAAACAAGTAGAAACTCAACAATAAAGAAGAAAGGAAGGAATGAGAGAAACGCCAACAATGAACGGTAGTGTTTGTGTCACATATATAAACACTATTACCTCTGTTGTCACTAGCTTTACGGGCAACATTATCGTCACCTCTCACTGCTATTTCTTCCATTACCATTACCAGTACCCCTATTACTTGTTGTTTTACTGGTGTTACTGCTGCTGCTGCTGCTCGAATTTAGCAAAATCTGACAGAACTTGGATTTCTTTCGCCCACTCGTGCCGATTACTACGCAGACAGTCTGGATAAGGGATTGACGGCAAATATACTCGCATAATTATTGCATTGATAATTTCTATCCATCCACGTGGCAATATAATTATGATATAATGGTTTTGTTGGCAAGGAAAGTGTTACTAAAATATTAATATATGGACATTATATATATTTTTAAGAGATGATTTAAAACGAGGGAGCGTAGTCTTTGCTGGGATGGGTGGGAGTAAGTTGTTCCGTACCTTCACACCGTGCGGCTTATAAGCGACGTAGACTGGACATCTTTTCTTATTGGCGCAGCGTTTTTGGCTATCGTTTAGAATGTCGTCTGCGGTACCCAGGGAATTCTGACAGCTGTTCCCTTTCCTGCACCCCACATACAGGCGGCTGCTGCTGCTGCTGCTGCTGCTGCTGCTGCTGCTGCTGCTCTTCTTCTTTTAACTACCACCGTTACCCGTGCCACTAACCTCACTACTACCACTTTTACAGGTGCTCCTATTCTTGTCTCAATACCTATCCTATCACCAGTACCACCATCGCTAACTACCACTATCACCACAACCACCATTGTTGACAAAACTACCACTATAAACCAATACTACCATAACCACCATCAACACCACAACCACTATCGCTGACTACCATTATCACCCTTATTACCTCAACCACCATTACCATTAATATTCCTCATCATCTTAATCGCTATCTTCCTTCTCTTATTGCTAATCCACCTCTTCATTTCCAATCCTCTTCTTAATCATCGTCTCCCTCCTCCCTCTTCCTAGTCCTCCTCTTCCTCTTCTTCCTAATCCTCCTCTTCCTCTTCTTCCTAATCCTTCTCTTCCTAATCTTCCTCCTCCTTCAAAAGCCCAAACTGATTAAGCATTAGGAACACAGAGATGAATGGAACCTAATCAATTAATTCTTGAGAAAATTGTGTCTTCTTTCTTTACAACAAATAAATCTAGATTAGGTTAGGTTAGGTAAGGTTTGGTTAGGTTAGGTTAGGTTAGGAAAGGTTAGGTTATATTAAGTTTGGTTAGGTTAGGTTAGGTTAGGTTAGGTTAGGTTAAGTTAGGTTAAAATAGATTTGGTGAGGTTAGGTGAGGATAGGTTAGATTAGGTTTGGTTTGGTAATGCTAGATGAGGTTAAGTTAGATTTAGTTTAGTTAGGTAAAGTTTGGTTGGGTTAGATTTTTCACTCAATCGTTACCATGAAATGACGACATTTGTGACACACACCCACACTCTCTCTCTCTCTCTCTCTCTCTCTCTCTCTCTCTCTCTCTCTCTCTCAAAGGCCATCAACACACAGAAGTAATCCTCCGGCTGAATACGTCTGAGATGACTGCATAATTCACAAATGTCCCTACCTGAAATTTTCCCCTAATTAGTAAGACGAAGAACGCATCTGATTGGTTGTTTTCAGAGAGGAGGAACCGCCTGGATTCGCACAAATTCTTACCTTAATTTTTTTCGCTTAATTAGTCAGACGAGAACACACCTGATTGATTGACTTAGAACAGGTATAAAATTAGATTCTCATAGAGTTTTTCCTTAAGATTTGGGGTAATTTTTAGGGTAATTAAGTATTTTATTGCCTGACGATAATAATAATAATAATAATAATAATAATAATAATAATAAAAAATAATAATAATAATAATAATAATAATAATAATAATAATAATAATAATAATAATAATAATAGAATAATAATAATAAAAGTATCAAGGTAGAGAGGAGAAGGAAAGAAAGGAGGAAGAAGGGAGAATTATTATTGAATGAAGTTACATGCTAGGTTATGTGGTAGAGTAACTCAGGTCTGCCGTTCAACTGCTCCCATATTTTTTTTGCCTTTTCGTAAATACTAGAATTAATTTTTCTGTATACAAATTTATAATGTATTCTATATTTATGTCTACATGACACTCCTCCCAGTATTATTGTATTGACGCTGAGAGAGAGAGAGAGAGAGATTAACAAACAACATTATCAAGGCAGTCTAATGCAATACACGTTTCTCATGGTGACCCTCCGGCACAGTACGCCTCCACTTTCAAGCACACACACACACACACACACACACACACACACACACACACACACACACACATCCTTCACCACCGAAGGGTCGAGACGTGCCTGGCGCTCCTCTCGGAGCAGCCAGGTCAACTGTTGTGTTGGCCATACCAGCCCCCTCCCCTGAACCCTCCTCCCCACCGGAATATCAACATGTTCTCGCCAGAAGTTGCTGTTTCATTTAGGAAAGGAATGGAACCGGTGTTAAACAGAGGTGAACAGTGGTGAACAGTGCTTAAGTCAGTGAGAACAACTCAACAGTAACAGTCGTACCCGGGTTGACCTTCACACAGTGAGGTCTCAGGTACCCAGTGATAGCGGCCCATGAGACCCAACAACCAGCGATGTGTTAATCCGTCTACGATAGGAAGGCCTGGGACCACACCTCACTCATATAACACCATCTGTGAGGGAATTACTACACCACGTCAGGCCCCTCATAACACCATATGTGAAGGAGTTACTACACCACGTGAGGCCCCTCATAACACCATCTGTGAGGGATTTACTACACCACGTGAGGCCCCTCATAACACCATCTGTGAAGTGCTACCACGTAGAGGCCTCATAACACCATCTGTGAGGGTTACTACACACGGCGTGAGGCCCTCATAACACCATCTGTGAGGGAACTACTACACCACGTGAGGTCCCTCCTAACACCATCTGGGCGGGAACTACTACACCACGTGAGGTCCCTCCTAACACCATCTGGGAGGGAACTACTACACCACGTGAGGCCCCTCATAACATCATCTGTGAGGGCATTACTACACCACGTCAAGTCCCTCATAACACCATCTGTGAGGGAACTACTACACCACGTGAGGTCCCCCCTAACACCATCTGGGAGGGAGTTACTACACTACGTTTTTGCTGTTCAACACCTACATTAATCTGTATGTTCACTGTATGTTCCTTTACCTTTCTCTAATGAAGGCTTTTGTTAAACCACCAATGTATGTAATAAGTCATTTATGTCCAATGTATATTTTCAGCCTTCGGGCTGCAGAACTTTTTCAATAAACCGTTAATTATTATTATTATTATTATTATTATTATTACATACACACACACACGTACACGCACACATACGCTCACTTTACCTCTAAATTCTCACGTTTTCTTCCTGAGAGTAAACTATTTTGAAGTAATTTCTAAACACACACACATGGGATTTACCAAGTTTCCTCTCCAGGTAAATTAGAAAACAGTGATTAAGGCTCCGGGATACACAAACACAGTGTAGGACGAGGACTGAATACACACACACACACACACACACACACACACACACACACATCCCTTCCCACATACACACACACACACAAAGGGTAAAGACCTCTCACTCAAGGGCATGGTAAGTCTTAATCAATGGAACACTCCACTCCACAAGTCTTAGCCTCGTACAAGTAAGAATAACCAAAGCAGATCATACAGCAACCCAAGAGCCCCTCACCCTACCTGCCTTGTTAAGAGTATTGTGAGCAGAAACCTTTTGAAGATTAACATAAATAGCCTGATGATGGGAGAGACAGGGTATGTATTATATAGGAGGGAAGGGGTGGAAGAGTAAAAGGCATGATATAGAGTGAGTAGAGGGTAGAGTGACAGTGATGGAAGGAGGTGAGGTAAGTGATAATGATGTAAGTAGTTGGATGCTTTGATCGTGTTAACAGAGGTAGGGTGAGATGAGGGGAATTGGGATGAGATTAGGGGACGTGGGATGAGATGAAGGGACATGGGATGAGATGACAGGACAGAGGGTGAGATGAGGGGAAATGAAATGAGATGATGGGACATGGGGTGAAATGAGGGGAGATGGGGTGAAATGAGGAGAGATGGGGTGAGATGAGGGGAGATGGGGTGAGATGAGGGGAGATGGGGTGAGATGAGGGAGATGGGGGTGAAATGAGGGAGATGGGGTGAGATGAGGACATGGGGTGAAATGAGGGGGGAGATGGGGTGAGATGAGGGGACATGGGGGTGAAATGAGGGAATGGGGTGAAATATGAGGGAGAGATGGGGTGAGATGAGGGGAGATGGGGTGAGATGAGGGGAGATGGAATAAGAATGAACGTGAGAATGGTTGTTGCTGTGTTAGATACAGGAGAGCTGTAGAGTCTTTAGCGTTGAACTATACACCAAAAAGAGTTTATATTCTGAGAGACATGTTGATGACTTAAGAGACAGTGAATCAAGTCAATAAATAAGAAAATAATAAGCAAAAAACGACAATAATTGATGATATTAAAAGAGGAGACTTGTAACAAGATTAACGTATGTTTTAGGAGATGGGACACGACTAAGAGAAGGGAAATGCCTAGGAGATGGGATGCGACTAAGAGAAGGGAAATGCCTAGGAGATGGGGCTAAGAGAAATGCCTAGGAGGTGGGACACGACTAAAGGAAATGCCTAGGAGGTGGGACACGACTAAGAGAAATGCCTAGGAGATGGAAGCGACTAGAGAGGAAATGCCTGGGAGATGGGACGAGCCTAAGAGAAATGCCTAGGAGATGGAAGCGACTAAGGAGATAAAGGAATCGAAGGAAAAGGAGAACAATGTTTGGTAGTAAGGAAGAAGGCCTATTTTCCTCAGATCATTTGTGTGGTAATGGTCGACTCACTCTTCGTGCCCTCCTCCCAAGACCCTAGGTTTTCACCTCTCTCTCTCTCCCTCTCCCTCTTCCCTCTCTCTCTCTCTCTCTCTCTCTCTCTCTCTCTCTCTCTCTCTCTCTCCTCTCTCTCTCTCTCTCTCTCTCTCTCTCTCTCTCTCTACTCTCTATATCCCTCCCTTCAAGGCTCACTGGTTAAGTCCCAAGACCTCAGCTCACCCTCCTGCTCTCCCTCCAAAGCTCATTAGTTAAAGCTTCTGGTAACATTGTCCATGAACCCTCGAGTGCCAAGATGTACTTTGTCGAGTACAAAGACCTATTAAGACCACTCTCCTCGAGTACTAAAACCTTACTTAAGACCCCTCGTGTACAAATACCCACTTAAGACCCCCCTCGGGTATATAGACCTTCTGAGACCCTCCCTCGAGTACAAATCAGACCTTCCCTCCCTTCCTCCCTCGAGTACAAAGACTTATCAACAGGAACAAAACACATCCATTTAAATGACACCAAATAAATAGGAAGAAATAAACAGGTCTCACAAAACCAATTTCTTAAAAGTTACAAAAGGCTAAAATTCTACAGGCAAATAGTACAAAATCATTCACAGTTAGAAAAAAAAATTAAGTCCACAAGACAACAATAAGCAACAAATTTTTTTCAGATACTTGTAGAGATATTATTTGTTTTGGATTTGGTCGGTGTACTGGAGTTGATAGTATACGAGTATATCCCCCTGGTACTGTATACCTACATTGCCTGGTATCACTACTTCACCTCTCCAAGTACCTACCACTCCCTAGTATGACCACCTTACCTTCACTGGTACCTACACTGCATCTCAACCCTTCATATTATAACTTGAGTTTTCGGAGTTTAAGCTCGCATAGGAAAAATTAAATAGTTATTTTTTTTGCAGCTGGGAGTTAGTAAATTCCCCCGGTCTGTATGTATTCATTTTTTGACCAGGCGAGTGAGGGTGTCTGAAAGTTGGCTGCAGGAACCCTCAGAGCTACTGGCTATGGCTGCTGCAAACTTCTGGGCTTTATGTCTTCACCAAAGCTGTTATTTCGTGGTTTAATGTCCTTCGTTGTGAGGTAGAGAGTGTTTATATAACATTTATTATTTCCGTTTTCCGTATACGTCAGTTAGTATATATTTTGGTGATTTTTTAGTCGATTTGAACGTGTGTGTGTGTGTGTGTGTGTGTGTGTGTGTGTGTGTGTGTGTGTGTGTGTGTGTGTGTGTGTGTGTGTGTTCTGCTCACAAGGGCCTTACATACAACCTGGCGTATTTACAACTACGTTCTCTTTCCTTGTGTCAGAACCACAGCTTAATCTACCAGTAGGAACCAGAGAGTATTGATTCTCTTCCTCCTCCTCCTCCTCCTCCTCCTCCTCCTCTTCCTCTTCTTCTTCCTCCATCACCTCCTCCTCCTCCTCTTCCTCTTCCCCTCATCTTTCCTCCACCACTTCCTCCTCCCTCCCTTTTTCTCCTCCTCCTGGTACCAGCACCCCAGCTTGACCTACCAGTGAGGAACATACTGGTATTGATTCCCCTCCTCCTCCTCCTCCCTCCTCCTCCTCCCTCCTCCTCCTCCTCCTCCTCCTCCTCCTCCTCCTCCTCCTCCCTCCTCCTCCCTCTCCCTCTTCCTCCCTTTTTCCTACCTTTCCTCTCCTTCCGCCCATCATCCTCACATCCTTCTTGATGATTCTCTTATGTCATCTGTTATTCTCTATTCTTCATTATATCTCCTTCATCCTCTTATTCCTTACCCTACTCTTCCTTCTTTTCCTTCCTTTCTTTCCATCTTTCTCTCATCTTGTTCCATCATTCTGTTTATGCCTTCTCTTTCTCTTCTTCTTTCTCCTCCTCCTCTTCTATCTCCCACTTCTCCTACTCTTTCTCCTCTTCTTTCTCTTCCTTTTCCCTCTTATCCTTTCTCCTTTTCCTTCTCTTTTTTTCCTCCTCCTTCTTCTCTTCTGTGTCCTCCACCTTCTTCTTCCTCTCCTCTTCTTCTTTCTACTCCTAGTCTGCCCTTATTTTTCCACTTTTTATTCTATCTTCATCATCGTCTTTATACCTTATCACCTTTACTCAATCTTTCTCCCTCTTCTTCCTCCACGTATTTATTCTCCTCTTTTTCCTCTATCATCTTTCTTCCTCTTCTCTTCTTCCACTTCTTTCTCTCATGTTTATCTATCCTCCTCTTTATACCTTATCCCTTCCTCAATCTCTTCTTCCTCCTCTTCATCTTCCTCCTCCTCCTCCTTATCCTCCTCTTTCTTCTCCTCGTCCTCTTCCATTCCTGTTCCCCACTCTATCCCTTCCTCACATGTTTCTTCATCATCCTCTCTGCGTCACCTCTTATCACTCTCTGCTTCTCCCTAAACCACTTTCCAAATGCTGGGAAATCTCTCTCTCTCTCTCTCTCTCTCTCTCTCTCTCTCTCTCTCTCTCTCTCTCTCTCTCTCTCTCTCTCTCTCTCTCTCTCTCTCTCTCTCTCTCTCTCTCTCTCTCTCTCTCTCTCTCTCTCTCTCTCTCTCTCTCTCTCTCTCTCTCTCTCTCTCTCTCTCTCTCTCTCTCTCTCTCTCTCTCTCTCTCTCTCTCTCTTCCTGCTCCCCTCCTCCCCCTCCTAGTTTTCAGCTGTCCCTCACTCACCCACACTCTCTCACGCGTCTCAATAAATCTAGTGTATATTCTCCCCTCCCTTTGTCTCCCCTCTCCATTGACACCGTTTATCACATTCCTCTTCCTCTCTTCTCCCCATCTTTCTGTCTGTCTGTCTGTCTGTCTGTCTCTCAGGTGTATATAATTGTTTGTTGACCTGACTATTAATACCTTTAGTAACTTCTCATGTATTATTATTATTTTTTATTATTATTGTTGTTGTTGTTAACCTTTACTTATTCCTTTCTCCATTATTCCAGTAACCACCATCATTCCTCTCTGGCTCACTCCCTCACTTTCATCCCCATAAAATCCTCCTCGACTCAGTAACCTCCGGTGTCCAATTTTCTGGTTGAGGCCCATGATATAAGCGGCCCACCTCTAGTGGTTCACCTGGAGGACGGCCCACCTCTAGTGTGGAGGACACCTCTAGTGGCACACACCTGGAGGACGGCCCACCTCTGAGTGGCACACACCTGGAGGACGGCCCACCTCTAGTGGCTCACCTGGAGGACGGCCCACCTCTAGTAGCACACACCTGGAGGACGGCCCACCTCTAGTGGCTCACCTGGAGGACGGCCCACCTCTGAGTGGCACACACCTGGAGGACGGCCCACCTCCTAGTGGCACACACCTGGAGGACGGCCCACCTCCAGTGGCACACACCTGGAGGACGGCCCACCTCTAGTGGCACACACCTGGAGGACGGCCTACCTCTAATGGCACACACCTGCAGGACGGCCCACCTCTAGTGGCACACACCCTGGGACGCCCCACCTCTAGTGGCACACGTGGAGGACGGCCTCTGAGTGGCTCACACCTGGTGGGCGGCCCACCTCTAGTTGCTCACACATGGTGGGCAGCCCACCTATTTGCTCACCTAGTCGATGGCCTACCTCTAGTTGCCCACACCTGGTGGGCGGCCCACCTCTATTTGCTCACCTGGTGGGTGGCCTCTAGTTGCCCACACCTGGTGGGCGGCCCACCTCTGTGGCTCACACACTGGTTGGCGGTCCACCTTCTGTTGGCAGCTCACCTCCAGTTGGTGGCCCACCTCTGGTGGCCACACCTAGTCGATGGCCTACCTCTAGTTGCCCACACCTGGTGGGCGGCCCACCTCTACTGGGTCATACCTGGGGGCGGCCCCATCTCTGGTGGTTCACTTCTAGTGATTTGGTGGCTCATACCTGCAGGCTCTCACTTCTCTCACCTCTAGTGGCTCTTACCTGGTAGGCGGCCCATCTCTGGTGGTTCACTTCTAGTGGACGGCTCACTCAGTGGCTCTTACCTGGTGGGCGGCCCATCTCTGGGTGGTTCACTTCTAGTGGACGGCTCACCTCTAGTGGCTCTTACCTGGTAGGCGGCCCATCTCTGGTGGTTCACTTCTAGTGGACGGCTCACCTCTAGTGGCTCATACCTGGTAGGCGGCCCATCTCTGGTGGTTCACTTCTAGTGGACGGCTCACCTCTAGTGGCTCTTACCTGGTAGGCGGCCCATCTCTGGTGCTTCACATCTAGTCACGTACTAGCGCAATGAGCACGTGACCAGATTTGTGGCTCTGGACTTGGCCAGGAAATGTACGGGAACCTGACGTGTCTCTCTTTCTCTTCGAATATTGCTAAATATTAAATATTGTTCTTAATTGTTGCAGTGGTTTAATATCTTAAATTAAAAATCAATTTTATTATTCGTTTTGCCACACCTAGATTTTTTCGCCAATCTGGATGCAGGAAAGATTTGAACTCGAATCTGGAAAAAAATATATTCATTCATCAGTGGCAACACAACGAGTAACAAGTGCAGGTATGCATTATGAGAGACCTCTCAGGTTATCGTGAAGATTGGACGTTGTGCAGTTAATTACCAAAGATCGCTCGCGAACAACTAACAGCTTTCATATTAGGGTGTGGGTGGTGAAGGGGTGACAGGGTGAGGTGATTGGGGAAAGGGAGAGGCCATGGATAACTAACTATTTTTGTTGTTAACTGTATGTACGTATCTCGTTTCAGTGTTTTCAATTGCTATTTTACTGTTTCTGACAAAATTAAACTGTAGTAAGTGTGTGATGTTGGATCAATTTGTAATCAAACAAAGGCGTAGTAATGACGAGCAAGTATCCCAGGTCCGGACAGCTCAAAATGAGGACAAAGCGGTAATGAGTAGCCAGCAAGCAGACACAAATGAGAAACAGACTAATGACAAAAAGAAAAAGGTTTTAATTTCATTGAGATTCCCTTTCATGTTCCAACGTCGACTCTGACTCCCATGATCACACACCTCTGCCCTGACGGTGCTGCAGTGGACTATGAGTGTGTTGAGTTGCAAACTAACGACATTTTGAAAGCTGATCTCAGAACAGGTGTCTACCACTTCTTGAACATGATCCCTGACCCTGATTATCCAACTTTCAAACAATGTATACAAAAGGTGATGTCCTTTTTTTGTCGGTACATACATACGTGAATTAACATTTTCGTCAATAAACATTGTGAAGAGAAAACAAAGAAATAGACTCACCAATGCACATCTAGGCTGCCTTACAAGGATCGCGATGACAAACTACAAGTTTTGTATACGGAGGTTCAAGCAGCAGCTGGCACACTTTCGCTGGTCACATTAAGTCTGTTTATTAATAGTAATGGTTTGACCATTTGATTTATTTGATTCTTATATGATTGAATAAAACTGTATGAACAGACAAAACCACTTTATTTAGGAACAACATTTTGGGTGTATACTCGTACATTAATTTGAGGTAAGTGCGGCTCTCTCAATGAGTGTGTTCTGCTGACGTGACTCCCATGCAATAATAAATGTATAACACGAGTGGTTCACACCTGGTAGGTAGCTCAACTTCAGTGGCTCACAGCTGGTGGTTCACCATCTATAGTGCTCACAGCTGGTGGGCGAACCACCTCTATTAAGTATCTCACAAGAGCACTAAATGTCTTTAACTCATCTCATATAATTAACGCGGAGATTTGCTCTTCATTTGTATTGTATTTTTAACTTTTTCTCCAAATAAGAACATTTCTAAACTATTTCCAATTAGCCATGGAAGAGAGAAACAAATTCCTAACTATGAATGATGAAAAGCCAGTATTTTAATATTAGTTCACCAGACTATAATGACCAGCGTGATGGTAAAATTAACCTTCTTTAAAAATAATTACCTTAAAGTAAAGCAAACATAAAACAGAAAAAATCAGCTTACCACTCACAGCTGCTGATAGGGGCGGGCCGACACATCTGCATATCTCTCAAGCGAGAAACAAAACTCCTACACTTGTTTCGTGTGTGTGTTTACCTTAATCTCGACGCCCCATTGATATTCTGTTTTAGCTCTTGAGAAAAAGCTTAAAAAAACACAATTTCTACCTTGTTGTCGTTTGAAGTTGGGAATTATCTACTGAAAGCCACCCAGACGTGAATCCTGACCGACTGGTTCACGGCAGAACAACAGCAGACCTACGGCAGACCCACTGCAACCTCCCAGCAGACCCAAATACCCCACGGCAGTTTCCCAGCAGAACCCCGGTAAACACTAAATAGCCTCCCTGGCAGATCCACGGTGGGAGTTGAAATATTAAAACTCTAGGGGTATTTTTTGTTCGGTATTCACAAAAGGGAGATTATTGGGTTGAGAAACTTGTGGTTGTGAAAACTTTAATACAGGAAATTGAATCTGGAAGAAAACTTTTAAAATAGTGTTAGATATTGGAAGTGTGTCTGTGTACTACGACTGTTGTTATTATTATTATTATTATTATTATTATTATTATTATTATTTTTATTATTATTATTATTATTATTATTATTATTATTATTATTATTATTATTATTATTATTATTATTATTATTATTATTATTATTATTATTATTATTGTTATTATTGTTTTGTTCGTACATTGTGTTTGTTGTTGTTGTTGTTGTTGTAACACCATTTTCGTTATGATTATGATATTAATATCATTATTATTATCATTGATATTAATATTATTTTTATTGTTTGTAGTAATGGTATTAAGAATAGTACTAAGGTGGCGGCGGCAGTGGCAGAATTAGTGGCGGCGGCAGTGGCGGCAGCATAATAACCACATAAGTTCTTGGTTTATATCATTATCCCTCCACACTACTCACCTTGTGTCAAATGTTACCACCACTGTTTGTAATCTTTACCTCATAAACACAGTGACACATATGAACACGTGTAGGAGATGAATATCAAGTTCACTGTGAACTTTTGATGACCCAGGTACAAAAGGTCAGAGGTCAGTATTAGAATAGACGGCAGAGTTACCTGTGATGGGTGATGTCTCGCCGTCAGTCATCCTGTACGTATGATGAACTGGTGCACAATAAAACTGATTTTTGAGGGGAAATGTTACGTTCTGCTAAATACTGTATAAATGTATATGATCTGTGTACAAGTTTGCTTAATGGCAGTGAAGGTGAAATAATGGGAAGTAGTTCAAGATTATAAGGTAGAGTGGAGGAATGTGTTGGTGTGGTAGTGTGAGGCGATGTGAGGTGAACTATAGTGTTAGTTGGTTTTGTACAAGAGGCTGTTTATTTCGCTGAGAGGCAGAGACTACTAAGAGATGTTAAGGGAACGAGATATCTATGTTTGTTTTTTATAGAGATAATGTGTGTGTAGAGCCAGAGAGAAACACCAGTCTCTCTATCACTAATCCGTGTTATCTTTACTGAAGCTCTGGGTTTTGGTATTACAGTCAATGGTGTTACAAAATTTACTCTATGTATGTATAGTGTAAGCCTGAACGAAGCTAGAACACAGAGAAAACATTACCAGTCGTTGGCCGTCAGTAGGCACTAGAAGTCACCATCCAGGGATCGTTTTAATTTTTCTGGTTCGTGATAATGTGTGTTAGTGGAGGCGGAGTCATTAGGGAGGACACACACAGCACATGTCGTGGTCATTAGCATCGTCATGATCACAGGCTGTTAGTGGGCTGATTATCTCACCAACAACAGATCATCTGGCCACATCTTTTTCTCCACACTAGAGCTTAACCCTCTATTCTCAAAGACCTTTATTTTACATTTGCCCATAACTAAATATAGTACAATACGACAATTTGTAAGTAGAATTTTTATATCTAATTTCCAATCAAATGTGAGACTTGAATTAATTAATAATAATAAGGGAGCTTAAATCGTTTGTTATGAAAATGTTTTACTCACAAAATGTTGAAAATTGAGCCACTGGTTTGTGATTCTTTCAAAATGAGATGGAATAAACAATTCAAAAGGAAGTGACATATCCTCTGTCTGGGTAGGGCGCTCCTAGTCGACCCAGTTGGGGAGTGAGACGGTAGAGGGAGGAGGTGTCGGCCGAGTTAGGTTTCTGTGTACCTACTGTGTGTTGTATCATCTCTGTCCTAAACGAATCATCAGGTGTAAGGGACCTAATTTCACAGTTCAAAACAATTTATACGAGATAAATCTTATGTCATATAAAGGGTTGGCTAATTAGGTACACCCCCACCCCACCCCACCCCACCCCCCCCACCCCACCCCCTACACACACACACAAACAAATTAAACAGAGAAAAGTAAACAAACAAGGTAATAAAAGAATAGCATAGAGGAAAAAGAGAAGGGAAAGAAAGACAAAGAGGCCGTAAAAAGATTTTGCCGAAGAGGAGAGAAAGTTGGAAATGGTCTTTCTCGCCAGAAATTATTACTGTTTGAAATTTAAAGAGCATTACATTTTGTGTGCCTCTCTCTCTCTCTCTCTCTCTCTCTCTCTCTCGTTCTGTCCGTCTCTCTCTCTCTTTCTGCATCACTTTTTCTCCCTCTCTCCCCTCCCTCCATCTCCTCCTTCACCCCCTCCCTCCCCCTTCCTCTTCCCCGTCTTCTCCTCCTTCCCTCCTCCCTCCTCCCTCCCTCCCTCCCTCCCTCCCCTCCCCCTCCTCCCTCCCCTCCATCCCTCTCTCTCCTCCCTCCCTCCATCTCCTCCTCCTCCTCCCTCCTCTCCTCCCTCCCCTCCTTCCTCCTTCCTCCCCCTCCCTCCTCCCTCCTCACTGTTATCGTAAGGATCAAAATTGAGAATATAATTTGCATTTATTATCCAAACACTTTTAATACGGAGACCCAATATAGGCGATACGAATAAAAGATAAATAGAGGAAATGTGATTTGTGGTCCAGAAAAGTTAATGACCTTGTGTGAAGTGATAGATAAGTGGTGTTTGGGTTCGTTATTAAGCTAATGTAATGGAGCCTCGTGACCCGGCAGATGTTTTGTTGAGGCATAAAAAAAAAAATGTGCCATATAAACCATCTTTTTGTTGTTATTGTTGATTAAATTAACTGTCTGTCTGTCTGTCTGTCTGTCTGTCTGTCTATATACAGTATACACACACACACACACACACACACACACACACACACACACACACACACACACACACACACACACACACACCCACACCACTCCTTATAAAACCTTGCATATATTTCCCTCAGCTCAGTATTCACTTTTTTTTTCAACCTTAACTGATAGATCTTTTACCCGAGTGAGTGAGGGTAGTTTTTTCATTACCACCTGAAGCTTAACGCCGCTCACACACCAATTCCTTGTGATCCTTGTTAAGTAGAAACTAATTTAACCTTTACAATTTCCAAGTTTAATAATATCCACCATTGTTTGTCCCTGTGTGAGGAGGATCATAGCTCAGGCACCTTTCTCTTTGTTTTTTTCATTGTGGCTCCAAATAGCCTTTAAAAAAATCTATCACACAATTTACATATGCATCAACCTATTACAAAACTACAAAAAAAGCTTTACAGATTTAACTAGTATTCATGACGTGTTGTGTAGGACGGCCAGCGAGGCGTAAACCACGGCCGCTAAAATAAGGAGGATTTATTGGCCGTATAAATACGACTAACCGAGTAAAAAATTCATAGTTGGTTAAGCTTTTGATAACTGGATTAATATATAGGGAATTGGTTAAGTCGCTCTCTCTCTCTCTCTCTCTCTCTCTCTCTCTCTCTCTCTCTCTCTCTCTCTCTCTCTCTCTCTCTCTCATACACACACACACATCTGGTAAAATTATTTCATACAAAAATATGTAGGTAAGACCCAACATTGCCGAACCACTGAGCCTAGCACCTCTTTCCTCACTATAGTCTCCCTGCCTGCTCCCCTTTTCCCTCTCTCGCTACCCTCTCCCTCTCTCCCTATCCCCTCCCTCTCTCCCTATCCCCTGTCTTCCCCCTCCCCTTTTCCCTGCCTCCCTTCCCTGCCTCCCTCCCATCCTCCAGCGATTGGCTCAATAACCGAGGGTGGCCCAAGTCTCTGCTGACCTCAGTGCCCGGACCTGCCTTGTTACACGCAGACTACAAGAAGAATATTTTTCATCATTACCAGCTTATTTATAGCTAGCGGATGTGAACGTCAGCTTATATAAGACTCGGTGGAGGTTGTTAGTGGTATTTTAATTTCTTTACCATCATAATTATATATATTATACCTCACTGTGTCCGAATGTTGTCAGTGCAGGTTGAGACGTCAGAGGAATAATTCGATCCTTATGCACTTTATTACTGACACATATATATCACTTACCTAGATTAGCTCCTCACTAGAGATTGATAAATATGAAGGTTGCATTTCTGTGTTGCCCTGAGTTACACTGTATTGAGGAACTCGTTTACAAAAGGATATACCTGGTGCTTCATCGCGGTGTTTCTTTACGTGCGTCGTCTGCAGCCTCTCCTGGGTAATACTTCTTGACAAATTTCATCTCTGTGACCTAAGATGTAATGTACAGAGAGCTATGAGTGACAAACTATGTATATATAGTAAACCTGATTTATGTATTTTAAGTTATTATTTTATATAGAAATTGACAATATTTCCAACGGCGTCCTCTCAAGAAACAAGTCCGTGGTCTAGATTGGTTATATGACACATTTACATAATTGATCTACTCTGGTCAGGGAATCAGGAAATTTACAGTTTTGTCAAGTTTCATCATCTCGAAGTCATTCCATAATGTCCTCGGTTGTTCATGAGTTGTTGAGTGTTTGATACATCAGCTACACTTTCACGGCTCATGGCTGTGTGTGTGGTAGTCGTGGTGGTAGTGGTGGTGGAAGGAAGCTACTGTTATCGACATCAGTCTCTCTGACCTTTATGACGTGTATTCGGGTGACGATGTATCTGACAGGGTACAAACTATCTAAGTCCTGGGTCTTCCTGTCTCCTCGCTAGCTGGTAAGTTATGTATTTGTTCCCGGGGTGAAGTACGACCCTCACAGCGTCTAGAACCTGTCCTCGGGGTGAAGTACGACCCTCACAGCTCTAGAACCTGTCCTCGGGGTGAAGTAGGACCCTCACAGCTCTAGAACCTGTCCTCGGGGTGAAGTACGACCCCCACAGCTATAGAACCTGTCCTCGGGGTGAAGTACGACCCCCACAGCTACAGAACCTGTCCTCGGGGTGAAGTACGACCCTCACAGCGTCTGTATTCTAGAACCTGTCCTCGGGGAGTTCTTGATCCAGGCGAGACGGAGGCTGTGTGGCCTGAAGGTGAAATCAATGAAAATGGGGAAAAAAATTAAGATATGCAACAATATTTATCATTGCACATTTACAGAAGTTTACTACAAAAAATGGATTACAGAAAACCTCAAGAAAATGTAAATTTTGGTTAGCTACTTTACAGAAATATGTTTTTGAATCAAACTTAATAAACTTAATATTGAATATGACGATTCATGTGTGTGTGTGTGTGTGTGTGTGTGTGTGTGTGTGTGTGTGTGTGTGTGTGTGTGTGTGTGTGTGACGTCACTCTGATAAATAATTCAGAGGAAAGTTTACAATTAGTTGTAAATGCTTTTAGATGAGTGTTGCATAGGGAAGAGTTAACAGAGAATAGGTCAAAAAACAGTGATATAAGGAACAGAGGGATTATGTATATTGAGATATATATTGAGAACGGTAGATATAGCAAGTGAGGTAAAAGTGGTGATATAGCTGAGGCGACGATATTGCCGGGCGTGAAGAATGACTCAGACAGCAGGAGGAGGAGGAAGGAAATTGGACGCGGCAGATATTATGTCCTCGAGAGCAATATGTGGGTGAAGAGGTGACAGACAAGAAGAATCATGGTTATAAGAGAACCTTGTGGAATTGCAAGTGGTGTTCGGACACAAAAATGACCAGAGTTTACTGAGGTGATGTGAGCAAGAGATGTGTGAAGTGCGTCATTCAGAGGTGGATAGTTAGAGAGAGAGAGAGAGAGAGATTTGGAAGGATAGAATGAGGGAGATATGGGATGGGAGGGGATAGACGTCCAGGAAGAAGCGGTGTGCGTGCATGACTGGATAGCATAGTGCCATATAATTCATGGTGATGGTGGTGACGTGTGGTGCTGGGTTGTATGAAGTGGCAGATACACACCAGATGGTTATCTTGGGGTCTTATTGTGAAAGAGGAACACCATACCATCACACGTTAGGTGAGGCAGCTATTGTAGACAAAACGAACGAGAGCGAGTAAAAGGAGGGTCTAGCGATAAAGGTGTGTGTGTGTGTGTGTGTGTGTGTGTGTGTGTGTGTGTGTGTGTGTGTTTGAGGCGACACAAAACTCACTCATCATAAACTCCTTCAATAAAACTCAACAACAATAAAAATGTGAGAAACGTTTTTTTTTTTTTTAATATATCAAGAAGTGTGGTGGAGCCTTTGCGTATACACCTGACCTTTCCTTACCTGATGAGAAGAAGAAAGAAAAGAGCGTAGCTTCTATAGTATTACCTCGTGAACAGATATTTTATGAGAGTACAGACAGTAAAGAGAGACCTTCCTATCCTTCAACTTGTTATTAGTTGGCGTCAAGAGGAGTCTGGAACATGTAAGTCTTCCTCTGTGACTATCATACAGGTATCATATTACAGAATTAATTGTTTTGGTCAGTAATATTCGAGATCCAGTTAATATTCAATTCACTTATAAACTTAACCCGGATTATATACCGCCAAACACTCGACATGGATACCTTCTCTCTGAATGCTAGCACGACCGAAGACCAACAGTTAATAACATGATATATTCAATAATCTCATTAATTCAGACTCAGTAGCGGGGGATTATTTAGCGTGCAACCAGTCTATGTTCTGAGTCGGAATGAAGGTTACTGAGTTCTTACACACCTTACACTGATCACCTTTAAGTAATAGATATAGGAAAATGTCAGACGTGCACCAACACATCCACACAAGTCATACAACAAAGACCTTAACAAATCAAAAATATCTTAAGAATGATGATTGAATGGATGGTGGGGGGGAGGGGGAAAGGTAGATGAAAGGGGGTAGTGGATAGAAGGGAGGAGTGGAGAGGGAGGAGAGAATGGGGGGGGAGAGGGGAGGGGAGAAGGGGTGGAGGGAGAGGGGGTCGACTGGAAGAACAATCGCAACATTTCAGGAAAAGGTTTGTTTTGATGTGGAGTGAAGGACATGACACTGTCTTATCCCCAGAGAACGTGTGAGGTGACTCCTTCCTCAACACCTGGGGGGGGAGGGGGTAGGGGAGCGGGGAGTATTGTGAAGAAGACGCACGAGGAAATATGTTTCTTCTTGATGATTCGTTTTTAATTACACTTTACCCGGGAGTTGTACAGGTCTGTCAGTCTGTCTGTCTGTCTGTTTGTCAATATCTGTTCCCTCTTTTTTCAGACCATCCATCCATCTCTGAAGATAAGTCACGAATAATTCTTCAGAACTAAGAAACACAAAGTCATCGCCCTCCCTTCAACACCCACACACTGCTGTCACACCTACACCCACACACTGCTGTCACACCTACACCCACACACTGCTATCACACCTACACCCACACACTGCTGTCACACCTACACCCACACACACACCGCTGTCACACCTCCTGACCACCGAAGGTCAAGATCGCACTATGCTCTCTCCGGAGCAGGGTCAACTGTTAGTTGGCCCATACCAACCCCCTCCCTGAACCCTCCTCACCACCGGAATATCAACAAGTTCTCGCCAGAAGTTACTATTTCATTTAGGAAAGGAAGGAACCAGCAGCAGAGAACAGTGGTGAACAGTGCTTAAGTCAGTGAGAACAACTCAACAGTAACAGTCGTACCCAAGAACCTTCACACAGTGAGGTCCCAGGTACCCAGTGATAACGGCCCATGAGACCCAACAACAACCACCGATGTGTTAATCCGTCTACGATAGGAAGGCCGGGACCAAACCTCACTCATCTAACACCATCAGGAATTACTACACCACATGTCCTCATAACACCATATGTGAGGAACTACACACCACGTCAAGTCCTCATCACACCATCTGTGAGGGAATTACTACACCACGTCAGGCCCTCATAACACCATCTGTGAGGGAACTACTACACCACGTGATGCCCCCTCATAACACCATCTGTGAGGGAGCACACCACGTGAGGCCCCTCATAACACCATCTGTGAGGTAATTCACACCACGTGAGGTTCCTCATAACACCATCTGTGAGGTAATTACTACACCACGTGAGGCCCTCATAACACCATCTGTGAGGGAATTACTACACCACGTGAGGCCCCTCATAACACCATCTGCGAGGGAATTACTACACCACGTCAGGTCCTCATAACACCATCTGAGGGAACCACTACACCACGTGAGTTCCTCCTAACACCATCTGGGAGGAGTTACTACACTACGAGTTTGCTGTTCAACACCTACATTAATCTGTATGTTCACTGTATGTTCCTTCACCTTTCTAATGAAGGCTTTTGTTAAACCACCATGTATGTAATAAGTCATTTATGTCCAATGTATATTTTCAGCCTTCGGGCTGCAGAATTTTTTCAATAAACCGTTTATTATTATTATATATATATTACACTATTATCACACCAACATTCCACACACTGCTGTCACACCTCACCCACACACTGCTGTCACACCCACACACCCCCCACACCCCACACCCCCCCACACCCACACACTGCTGTCACACCCACACCACACACTGCTGTCACACCCACACCCACACACCCGTCACACCCACACCACACACTGTCACACCACACACCGCTGTCTCTCCCACACCCACACCGCTCCCACCCACACACCGCTGTCACACCCACACCCACACACTGCTGTCACACCCACACCCACACACCCCTGTCACACCCACACACCGCTGCTCTCCTACACCCACACACCGCTGTCTTCCCACACCCACACACTGCTGTCACACCCACACCCACACACTGCTGTCACACCTACACCCACACACTTGTCACACCCACACACCGCTGTCTTCCCACACCCACACACCCTGTCCTCCCACACCCACACACCGCTGTCTCCCACACCACACACTGCTGTCACACCCACACCCACACACGCTGTCACACCACCCACACACCCTGTCACACCCACACACCACACCCACACACTGTCTCTCCCACACCCACACACACTGTCTCTCCACACCCACACACTGCTGTCACACCCACACACACTTCTGTCACACCCACACACCGCTGTCTCCTACACCCACACACCCTGTCACACCCACACCGCTGTCTCCCACACCCACACACCTCTGTCACACCCACACCCACACACTGCTGTCACACCCACACCCACACCGCTGTCACACCCACACCCACACACCGCTGTCACACCTACACCCACCTTGTCACACCACCCCACACCGCTGTCACACCACACCCACACACCCCTCACACCACACCCACACACCGCTGTCACACCACACCACCTTGTCACCACCCCACACACCGCGTCTCTCCACCCCACTGTCTCCACACCACACACTGTCACACCACACCCACACACCGCTCCACACCCACACACGTTCCCCACCCACACACCGCTGTCACACCCACACCCACACACTGCTGTCACACCTACACCCACCTTGTCACACCTACACCCACACACTGCTGTCACACCTACACCCACACACCGCTGTCACACCTACACCCACCTTGTCACACCTACACCCACACACCGCTATCACTGCTACTGTTATCTGTTTGGTTGTTAAGGTTGTAGGATCCACACAGGTAACGTTGTAGTTGTCTTCCATTACTAATGTTCACAGGTTGTCTCTGCATCCTTATTCTTATTTTCTTATCAATATTAGATACTAGATTAATGATAACTTGCAAACTGAATGTGAGAAAGTAATGACAATGCCTTATGATACGTGGCATTGTCTAGTTAACTCTGTGATGCAACCTGTATAATGCAGGGTGATTTTTTTAATCAAGAACCCAAAATATTCTATACACTAAAAATTATATCAGTAAGAACCTAATTTTGCGTAAATGTATCCTATTGTTACAGAAAGACGACATTATCCTGAGTGTTATCATGCGCCAGCTGAATGTTGTTACACCGAGAAAGTGGAAGTGAAGTCAGGAAAATATCTCATGAGACGTTTAGCACAACAAGCTTACTGTTCACTGGTGTATACTACAAATCTACGCACCCTTAGTGAATTAAAAAAATTAGGACAAAACTCGGCAATATTCCCCAGAAATGCATTCTGTGTCGGAGAACTTGCCGCGTAGAATAAATTTATGCCTGCAGCATGGTGGTGGTGGACACTGTCACCACTTCGTTTAAGGTAATCAATTGCGGATCATGTCACATCTTTCTGTAACATTAAACTACATTTACGCCAAATATTAGGTTCTTAACTGATGCAATTTTTATTATATGAGAATTATTTAGATTCTCGAATGATAATATCCCGGTATTATAAGTATTAACCCACATTTATATAACTGTTACTGTCTATATATTTAACAGAAAATATTACACCATATCCACGCACCGCCGTACAGCCTTCTACAAATTTAATTCTCACCATCGATTTCTTCGTCGATTCCTTAATTTGTCTTTACCGTCTGGAAAGCAGTTCTAAATTACGACAAAAGCTCCCCCCAAGACGTTAATGTCCCAGAGTCACACATCCCCAGAGAGTACATACACAGCCCTCAGTTAGTGTACACACAGCCCCCACGAACCCCTATATAGCCTCCGAGGGATCAATAACAGCCGGAAGATTTTACCAAGACTTTTCAGAAACTATTAGTCTCAATCTCTCTCAGGGCGACGAGAGAGATATTAAAAGAGTGAGAAAATAAAATATATGAGATTGCTTGCTTAGTTTTCTTTGTTTGCTTGCTTGCTTCCTGGCTTCCTTGTTTGTTTGTTTGTTAGCTTGACTTGCTTGGATTTTTGCTTATATTTTTCCCTGCTTGCTTCCTTCATTGATTGCATGCTTGTTTCCTTGTTTATTTGCTTGATTATTTGTTTGTTTGCTTCCATACTTGTTACAATGTTTGTTTGCTTACTTATTTTTGTTTTATTTTCTTATGTCCTTGTCTGCTTATTGCTGGTTATAGTGGGTGTATATAGATTTAATCACTTAGGTCTATTAATACATGCAACCACATAAACTAAGGTCTTTATGCACGTACACTAAGGTCTTTATGCACGTAAGCTAAGGTCTCTATGCACGTAAACTAAGGTCTCTATGCAAATAAGGTCTTTAAACATGTAAACTTTGGTCTTATGCATAAGCTAAGGTCTTTATGCACGTAAACTAGGATCTTTAAGCACGTACTGTAAAGTAAAATATTTATGCACGTAAACTAAGGTCTTTAATCACATAAACTAAGGTCATTAAGTTGTGAACGATCGAAAAATTATGAAAAATAGGTTTTCTGAAGAAAAAAAATCTCAGAACTCTAGCGGGCTTCAGCTACAGCCCGGCAAAGTATGAACGATATACGACATTATTTCCACCTAAGTAAATCTTACAGAAACCTCCACCCCCTTTTTTATCACTTGGTACTGCGTAACAGGGTGAAGGAAGAACAGTGAGGTGAGGAAAAGAGGGTGAAGGGAGAATAGTGAGGAGGAGAGGCTGAAGGGAGAACTGAGGAAAGAAAAGAGAGGACTGAAGAGAGTTGAAGGAGAACGCTAAGTAGAGGTGAAGGAAGAGGACTGAGATTGTGAAGAGAATAGTGAGGAGAGGGTGAAGGGAGAACAGTGTGGAAGGAAGGAGAGCACTGTACACTATGCAGACAGGAGTCGGAGATAATAGAGGAATTAATGGACTTGGTATTGTAGTGCTACAGTAGAAAACAGAGAGATTCACAAAGGATTTCCTCTGGATAGTTGATGATGAAACACCCTAACTCGCTGGGGGATTAGGCTAGGATTAAAATTAGATCACCATTGACCTGGTTAATATTGAATGGTGAAATATGCTGTGGGAGTTAATCTTTGGCTATCTCATTCTCCTGCTTCATCTGGTGTAGCAGTGCAGGACAAATACGAACCTCTGTTATCGTTATCCAAAAATAACGTTTCCCGTGTGTGACCTTTTGACTGGGATTACCATATCTTGTATAAATAACAAGCAGTGTTTGTGTTTGAGTCGTGTGTGTGTGTGGGGGGTGGGCAGGTTAGGGATTATGTTACAGACTAGTGAGTGTTTGGTGGTGGTGGGCGGGGTAAGGTAAAACCAAAGTGGGTGATGAATAGTTTGGAGTGTATGGTAGGGGCCACCTGCCTCCAACCTCAAGTGAATAAGGTATGATTTTGTGTGGCTTCCCTATACATACACACACACACACACACACACACACACATCCAAGCTTCCTTCTATGCTGCCTTTTGTTACCCACCGTGTATGTGTGTGTGTGTGTGTGTGTGTGTGTGTGTGTGTGTGTGTGTGTGTGTGTGTGTGTGTGTGTGTGTGAAATGAATGAATAAAAACGTTTCATCTAAAATTTATCTTAAGTAATAAACTAATGCTTCGTCTGAACACATAGAAAAAAAATCTTAGTTTCCGCATAAGACTGAAAACAAAGAGAACTAGATTTACCTAGAAAGAAGAAAACATTCATATTTAAGCTCCTGGAAGAGACAGTGAGAGACGTGGAGATGGAGAGAGACAATCCTTCACCTACGAGACATACACCTAAGACAACTCCTTGGAAAGGACAGTGAGAGACGTGGAGATGGAGAGAGACAACCCTTCACCTACGAGACATACACCTAAGACAACTCCTTGGAAGAGACAGTGAGAGACGTGGAGATGGAGAGAGACAACCCTTCACCTACGAGACATACACCTAAGACAACTCCTTGGAAGAGA
>NW_024732440.1:12853336-13157750 GCF_018991925.1 Homarus americanus | reverse complement strand
AGACGTGGAGATGGAGAGAGACAACCCTTCACCCTACGAGACATACACCTAGACAACTCCTTGGAAGGAGGCAGTGAGAGACGTGGAGATGGAGAGAGACAAGCCCTTCACCTACAGAGACATACACCTAAGACCAGCTCCTTGGAAGGGGCAGTGAGACGTGGAGATGGAAGACAGCCCTTCACCTGCAGGACGCCACCTAAGACAACTCCTTGGAGGGGCAGTGAGGGAGACGTGGAGATGGAGAGACAGCCCTTCACCTACAAGGACATACCTAAGACAACTCCTTGGAAGAGGCAGTGAGAGACATGGAGATGGAGAGAGAACAACCCTTCACCTACAGAGACATACACACAGACAACAACTTGGAAGAAGGCGGTGAGAGCGTGGAGATGGAGAGGGAACAACCCTTCACCTACAGAGACATACACCTAAGACAACTCCTTGGAAGAGACAGTGAGACGTGGAGATGGAGAGACAACCCTTCACCTACAGGACATACACCTAAGACAACTCTCCTTGGAAGAGGCAGTGAGACGATGGAGATGGAAGGGCTGTCCAACTTCACCCTCTGAGACATACACCTAAGACAACTCTCCTTGGAAGAGACAGTGAGGGAGGCGTGGAGATGGAGAGACAACCCTTCACCTACGAGACATACCTAAGACCAGCTCCTTGGAAGGGCAGTGAGACGTAGAGATGGAGAGAGACAACCCTCACCTACGAGACATACACCTAGGGCAACCTTGGAAGAGACAGTGAGTGAGAGACGTGGAGATGGAGAGGGCAACCCTTCACCTACGAGACATACACTGAGAATAACACTCCTTGGAAGAAGGCAGTATAAAGAGACGTGGAGATGGAGAGACAACCCTTCTACGGACATACACCCTAAGACAACTCCTTGGAAGAGACAGTGAGACGTGGAGATGGAGAGGAGACAACCCTTCTACTACGAGACATACACCCTAAGACAGCTCCTTGGAAGAGGCAGTGAGAGACGTGGAGATGGAAGAGACAACCCTTCACCTACGAGACCTTGACTAAGACAACTCCTTGGAAGAGGCAGTGAGACGTGGAGATGGAGAGAGACAACCCTTCACCTACGAGACATACCTAAGACAGCTCCTTGGAAGGCAGTGAGACGTGGGAGTGGAGAGAGACAGCCTTCACCTGAGACATACACCTAAGACAACTCCTTGGAAGAGGCGGTGAGACGTGGAGATGGAAGAGACAACCCTTCACCTGCCCGGACATGCACCCTAGACAACTCCTTTGGAAGGAGCATTGAGAGACACGTGGAGATGGAGAGGGCAACCCTTCACCTGCAGAGACACACCTAAGACAACTCCTTGGAAGAAGAGAGACAGTGAGGGCGTGGAAGGATGGAGAGACAACCCTTCACCTGCAGAGACATACACCTAAGACAACTCCTTGGAAGAGACAGTGAAGAGACCGTGGAGATGGAGAGAGACAACCCTTCACCTACAGAGACAGCACACCTAAGACAACTCCTTGGAAGAGGCAGTGAGAGACGTGGAAGTGGAGAGAGACAACCCTTCACCTACGAGACATACACCTAAGACAACTCATGGAAGAGACAGTGAGAGACGTGGAGATGGAAGACAATCCATCACCTACAGGACATGCCCTAAGACCAACTCCTTGGAAGAGACAGTGAGACGTGGAGATGGAGAGGGAGCAATCCATCACCTACAGACATACCTAAGACAACTCCTTGGAAGAGGCAGTGAGAGACGTGGAGATGGAAGAGACAATCCTTCACCTACGAGACGCCCACCTAAGACAACTCCTTGGAAGAGACAGTGAGGGGCAGTGGAGATGGAAGAGACAATCCTTCACCTACGGACATGCACCTAAGACAACTCCTTGGAAGAGACAGTGAGAGACGTGGAGATGGAGAGAGACAACCCTTCACCTACAGAGACATGCACCTAAGACAACTCCTTGGAAGAACTGGTGAGGGGGCAGTGGAAGTGGAGAGACAATCCTTCCACCTACGAGACATACCTAAGACAACTCCTTGGAAGAGACAGTGAGAGACGTGGAGATGGAAGAGACAATCCTTCACCTGCAGAGACATACACCTAAGACAACTCCTTGGAAAGAGACAGTGAGAGACGTGAGATGGAGAGAGACAACACCCTGGCTATCATTCATACATTGTCTTAGTAAATACAACAAAATGTGTTTCTTCCTCGCTGTTTACTTTAGCTCGAGTTGTAGCTCACCTTGAGGACGATTGTCGGACCCCCTGTGTGTTCTCATTTCTTATTTACTCTCTGTCTCTCTCTCTCTCCATCTATGAATATCTCTCTCTATAACTCACTCCACATACAAACACCTGTACAACACATGTTGACCCACCTACATTGTAATAGACAACAATAAACTATATGTCTTCCTGGTAAAATTGCACTAATCAACAAGGTTTTGGTTCATAGATCATGTTGGATGTTCGCCTTACTAACTGAAGCATACTGATTACAGAATCTGCCCTTTTAGTTTTTGCTGCATCACGTCTGGCACAACAGGATTATTTGTAATATACAGCACATAGATATTAGGGAGCCTGTCAAGGATTGACTGACTTCGTCAAGGAACCTTGAAGCTCTCAAAACAAAGACAAAATTGTGAAGTTCAAGATTACAGCAGTGGAATGTCCTGCACAGGCAGGTCATGTCTCATTCTACAGAAAACATACTGAGACTCATTTTCTTGGGAGCTCAGACATGAGTTCTCCTGCACCGTCATACATGTATCGAATACAAACCTCATCAAACCCTTCTCGTAAAGTTAGTTAAATTGGCATAGTTTGTAATCGTCTAAAACTACTTGAACTCTAACTTACTTAATTTACGCAAAATACAATAATTATTGCATGTAAAGACAATATTATTTTTGTAAATTAATATATAAAAACTAGACGTATAATCTCATTTGGAATTCATTTCAACGAACATAAATTTTTTCAACCAAATGAAAGTTAAAATTTCTTGAGCGCTGCGTTATTAACTCGGTAATACTCAAGACTTTCACACAAGTTCTGTCACACCTACAGTGAGTGAAGCTGTCATAATAGTTAACACTGTTATATTACTTGCATTATATATAACGCTATACAATATGTAGGTATGGCTCACTCTCTCACTAAAATTATAAGGAACAAGAGCCACACGTCCGCCACCAGCAGGAGGAGTCTGGTACCGTCATCATCTCAGGTTCTTGAGATAAGATAGAGCTTTCTGCCTTGTGTTGTGTACACAGGATTATAAACACTATTGAAAGATGTATTCTTGGTCCACCCTGTCTTGTCTTGTGAGCGGATCGCTTGTTACATGTCTCTTGTTATCGTGTGACGGCTCCTTGGTACGTCGCTTGTTATCGTGTGACGGCTCCTTGTTACGTCTGTTATCGTGTTACGGATCCTTGTTACGTCTCTTGTTATCGTGTGTTGGCTCCTAGTTACGTCTCGTATTATCGTGTGACGGCTCCTTGTTACGTCTCTCTTATTATCGTACGGATCCTTGGTACATCTCACCCGGTATCGTGTGACGCTCCTAGTTACGTCTCTTGATATCGTGGCGGATCCTTGTTACGTCTCTTGTTATCGTGTTACAGATCCTTATTACGTCTCTTGATATCCGTATTACAGGTGCCCAGTACATCTCTTGTTATCGTGTGACGGCTCCTTGCGTCTCATTTATCGTTTTGCTCCTTGTTGCATATTTGCTTGTATCGTTTATCTTGTTATCGTTTTGTGCTCCTTATTTGCATGTTTCTTGTTATCGTCTTAGATCTCGCCAGGCTAAGTCTCTTGTTATCAGATTCTGTTTCCACATAACACTCGTCTTAAATTCTGGTAACCAACTCGCCTCATTTTATGGTTCCTTTCAGGTCTTCTCTAATGTTTACACTCCTTTCAGCTCAACACACTGAGTAGCTTTTACTCTCAGTTCAACACACAAACGACTTTTACACTCTCTCAGTTCAACACACAGAGCGACTTGCACTCTCCATTCCTTTTACCAAACTTTTCTCTCAGTTCAACTCACTTGAGTAACTTTACACTGTCTCTGATTCAACACACCGAGCGACTTCACCTCTCTCAGTTCAATACACCGAGTGATTTTACACACTCAGTTTAACACACTGGGCAACCCACTTAATTTAGGGGTCCTTTTTTAACAGGGCCCCTACGCAAGACGACAGTCCCTATATACACAAACCAACCGACCGTGAAACTAGATTACACAGACTCTCTTACTCGTAGGGCAACTTACCGCATCTAAGTTGACTGCTAGTAGATTGTAGGAATGAGACAGAGAACTCGCACCTCAGAGTGTGCTAAGACCTTACAGGAATTTTACATGGGAAAAATTTTTTTTGGATATAACGGTAAAATAGTGTCCAAGACATTGGTAGTTAGGATGAATTTACAGAGTTCGTCAAAAGGTTTGTTAGGCGGAACACAGAACGAATTGATTTGCACTCTGAAGTAATAATGCCGAAGGCTGTGTGTTTTCAATTGCTTTACAGATTCGACACTGAGTAAGTGCAAGGAAGAATTTCTCATGAGTTTCAACATGGCCTATAACCAAAGCTGATTCTGGCGTGCTTCATCGCAAACCGAGTCAGACAATTATTCCCGGCCGTATTGATATTTTATGTCTAATGAAAGCCCAATCATAATGGCGAACACTAACACTGGCACCTCGCCGTTCACTTCGTTCTTCGATTATGATTTGAAACGCTTCCTTGAGGAGCTTGACTCGACCAGGAGTTATGGTTGAAACGTCTGTCAGGGATGAGGAGTGAGCAGAGGCGGGTTGCGGGTTGTCTGCTCAATGACTTGTTTTTGGAGAATACCATTATGGGATGGGATTCATATAAGTGGATAAGGAGGGCGTCCGTCTTCGCCCTTATGAGTCAACTTACTGGATTTGTCTCCTGGATCTGACCGTAGACAGGACGGGGTGAGGTGGTCGACTCCTGGTCAGAAAGATTATCACTGATCACCGAAGTCCACTCCGCTTCCTCGTCCAGCAAGTAGTTGATAGCTCCCATGATGCCCTGCCAGTTAACATCTTGTTGTATTCCGGAATATATCCTAAAAGCGCAGTCTGCTGCATCCGTGTGTCTATAGTGAGCTGTCGGTGTAGACGATGATTGGCAAGGTCCTCTGGGATGACTGTTGTGACTTCACTAATCTTCTGTAGTGATGCTTGTCGTTGTACTGTTGGATGGTCATCTGTCTTAGTGTCAGTATGGTGTAGGACGGCGAGTGATGGCTATAGTGCTGCTCGCCCTAACGACTTTACACTCTCGAATTAAACACCGAGCGACTTTACCTCTCAGTTCAACACACCGAGCGACTTTACCTCTCTCGGGTCAACACACCGAGTGACTTTACACTCTCAGTTCAGCACACCGAGCGACTTTACACTCCAACACCGAGCGCGCCACGTTACTAGAATAACCATTTAACAGCTTCAATCTTTACATTCTCCTCTTCCCTCTCTCTCGTTTCCTGTTTTACATTTCTTATTGTTCTCCTTCTCATCACTCGATTGTTTGACTGTATCCAAATAGCGTCTGGTCTGTTTATGGGTTATGTAATACAGTATCTCTGGTTTTGTTTTGGGACATATATAATGAGATAATGTCTGGCCTGTTGTATATGCTGTATTTTATATCGCACAAGACATATGATAATTTGTAGACACTGTATTATTTTGTAGTTCAATATTTCCAAGTGTAGTTTATATTAAAAGAGGCATTAAGTTACTCATATAAAACAGATGTATTTAATTTGACATGTAATAAATTTTTAGGTCAGTGAGAAGTATAGAAATATTTAGACTCCTAAAATTTTAATTAGTTTCTCTTTTATATCAGAAAATTGATGATCCCAATAATACGATAAGAAGTTAGAGACGGAAAATTGCATTACATAATTAATTCTATCTGTAAAAGGGTTTTCCTGCCCAATAAGCTAAATTGAAACTTCCTGGGGAATTCTCAGCTTAATACATAATGGCTATAAATGTTATGACGTCACTTACCTCCAGCTTAATACATATTAGCTACTCATCTTTATGACGTCACTTACCTCCAACTTAATACATAATGGATATAAATGTTGACACGTCTTACCTCCAACTTAATACATAATGGATATAAATGTTATGACGTCACTTACCTCCAGCTTAATACATAATGGATATAAATGTTATGACGTCACTTACCTCCAGCTTAATACATAATGGATATAAATGCTATTACGTCACTTACCTCGATATTATGAGAACTTTTAACTAATTGCTAACTCAAGGCTCGACTAATTGTATGCAGAACTCATTACTCGTGTCTGTGACTGTTGAAATAACTAGAATACTTATCAACATTACTGGGGAAGGAATATATGAAATATGATATTAATTAAACACATTACCTGATTAAAATATTTTGTGAAGCTTCCCCAAGGTCTCTCTCTCTCTCTCTCTCTCTCTCTCTCTCTCTCTCTCTCTCTCTCTCTCTCTCTCTCTCTCTCTGTCTCTCTCTCTCTCTCTGTCTCTCTCTCTCTCTCTCTCTCTCTCTCTCTCTCTCTCTCTCTCTCTCTCTCTCTCTCTCTCTCTCTCTCTCTCTCTCTCTCTCTCTCTCTCTCTCTCTCTCTCTCTCTCTCTCTCTCTCTCTCTCTCTCTTTCTCATTTGTCCTAATTTGTCAAAAGGTATTTTCTAGATTTCATAACGTGAGCACGAACCTAGCCTCACTTATAGCAACCCGACCGACCCGACCCGACCCGACCCGACCTGACCACTTCACTTCACTTCACTTCACGACACGACACGACGCGACACGACTGACCCGACCTGACACTTCACTTCACTTCACTTCTGACACGACACGACGCCAGAGCAACTTTCTCACTTAAGAATGACGTTATAACAACGTGATATTATATACTGTGTATAAAAACACTAAAAACTAGAGAATTAGTATAAAGAATAGGTAATGAAATAATGAGACCAGTAAAATAAGAAGAAACATATTTGAATATATCTAAACGCGGTGCAAATATATGAAAATATAGAAGTTTGTTTATGTTAAGTTGGTATAATATGTGTAAATGAGAGATAAATAATAATAACAACGTGTGTGTATGTGTGTATGTGTGTATGTGTGTGTAATGTGTGTATACAATAATGTGTAACAGTAATAATGTGTGTGTGTGTGTGTGTGTGTGTGTGTGTGTGTGTGTGTGTGTGTGTGTGTGTGTGTGTGTGTGTGTGTGTGTGTGTGTGTAGACGTGCAGATAATGATAATAGCGTTAACGAAATTTGTATATCCAGCTCTGGGCACACACACACACACACACACACACACACACACACACACACACACACACACACACACACACACACACACACACACACACACACCAAGATAATGTTCAAATATTACATAGTGTATAACATTGGTGTCCTAATATAATAATTTAACATCAAGTAATTTCTATTCAATAAAAGTGTTATCTTATAAATATTCTACAATGGTAATATCTTCCAAATAAATGCTTCATCTTACACGTTCAGCCTCCAGTAATGCAGTAATGTTTGCATCATAATAATACCTTCAAGTACCATAATGTAGCCAATCAATTTTATATTCAATTAGGTAATAAAAGCTTTTTATAGACCTCCGCCAAATCCCTCAGGGGTTCCAAGTTCATTATCGTATTTTCATATTCGGTTAATTTTTAAGTCCTCGATACGTAGCTGTGTGTGTGTGTGTGTGTGTGTGTGTGTGTGTGTGTGTGTGTGTGTGTGTGTACAGATTTTTTTAGTGTGATTAGAAAAATAAAAGTGGGATGCATAAATAGCGTTTATTATATTTCAACAGTAATGATTTACTCATTGATTTTACTTGATATATTATTTAGCTTTCACTAGTTTAATACTTTTGTGATTTTGTTTCCGAGAATCTTTAATGCTTGTGTTAATTAGCAATGTGTATATCTAAACAAATGTAAACCTTACAAAATACGTCATGACATCAGTAAGGAGCTACACATGATGTGATGTGTCCCAAGTCAGTGTTGTTATTACTCCTTTGTCACCAGAAACGAGGTTTAACTAATTAAAGTCACTGAGATCAGCTATTTTTTTCCTCATATAGCCCAATAAAATTATGTTAAGCTCCATTTGCGCTAAATCTATGTCCTAACTATTTTGTTTAGCTAACCATATGCTTAGAGGAACATTTAACTAACTTTTCAATAAACAAATACTGAATATATGCCGAGTTTCATCCTATACTTAATACCTTACTTATAATGTACTAGCCAAGGTCTAGACTTTAGAGAAAGTATGTATCCTCAAGAGTCTAGAGGAAACATACAGGGGTGACAGAGACGGACAGAGAAAGACGTTCTATATCAAACACACACACACACACACACACACACACACACACACACACACACACACACACACACACACACACACACACACACACACACACACACACACACACACACACACACACACACACATACACACACAGGATAGAGAGAGAGAGCACACCATCCCACCATGACTCCACACCGTTAACCAATCACCAGCCGGATATTTCACCACCAAGACACAAAACCACAACATCCTGAAGCCTTCCTGTCATTATTTCACCACATAAACACTGATCTCTGAAGCAGCTGAATAATGCATACTAAAATCGAGACACATATTCCCTCCTATTTGTAAGGTTATTCACGACTGTATTGGCATGAGTAATATAAATTCTGTGTGTGTGTGTGTGTAAAGCTTAACTCTCCCATTACGGGCAAATTCCAATATTAATTTCCTATAATGGAGTTGTCATCGAGGTAATAAATCATTAAGTGCCATTAGTCAAGGCCTCCTGTCTCACCGTCAGACAGGTAAACACGACAGTTACTTCCCTGACCGGGTGGAGTGAAGACTACAGGTGTTTGGTGGAGGGGGTGCTGTAGTGATGATGGATTGTACCTGTGATGATGTTGTTGTGTGTTGGGGGAGTTATAGATTATCCTTACAATTTGTCTGTCTGTCTGTCTGTCTGTCTGTCTGTCTGTCTGTCTGTCTGTCTGTCTGTCTGTCTGTCTGTCTGTCTGTCTGTTTGTCTGTCTGTCTGTCTGCCTGTCTGTCTGTCTGTCACAATGTATATCTCTTTCTCCTAGCTATACGCATGTATATGTCTCACCAATCTACCTGTCTCTGTCTGTCTGTCTCTCCGGGCTGATGGCGCCTTCCTAAAAATTATTCACGTTATTTTTTCTTTACATGTTAAACATTCATCACCGCCCCCCATTAAGATGAATTCCCATCTTTATCGCTCCCCACGTCTCTCTCTCTCTCTCTCTCTCTCTCTCTCTCTCTCTCTCTCTCTCTCTCTCTCTCTCTCTCTCCAAGCTGTTTCATTTTACTTACTTTCCTGCAACAACTGTCTAGATTTATTGTTCGCACCATCATTCTGAGAGAGAGAATGTTATTGTACGTTCTTAGTATTGTTCATTCACGTCTTCCATTCCATCTTCTTCTTCTCTTTCTCTCTTTCTTCTCCTCCTTCCTTCCACCCTCTTCTACTCCTTCCTCCTTGGTTAACGAGGTCACACACACAAGTTTATACACTCGTAGTTAGTAGTAATCGTTAATTTCGTTACACACACATCGTTTAATTCACACCCGTTAAATTGTCACTATCTGCTAGAGAACTTTCTTATTCGTTCTGTGTTATGAAGAATGTTTGTATGTCTGTGAGGATGTCTGTTTTCTCTGATGTGAGGGTATGAGGGTGTATGTCCTGTATGTCTGTGTTATGGATGCACAGTTGGGGACATTTCCACCTTGTACACTCCGCGTTGTCAATCCATTATTTCCGTGAGGTGTGAACCCTGAGAGTATCAGAACGTGAATCCGATGCCTTTAAGTTACTAGGTGAGACGTGAGGTGCACACAGTAGCCTGGGACCACAATGATATAATTTGACTCATTACATGTGCCCAGTAACGGTGACATACTGTAGATTATTGGTGTACAGTAATATGGACACTTTTAACGTGGAGTGAATAATACCTGTCCTGCAGTGGACAATGTGTGGCTGAAACAGTTGGTTACACAGTATAAATATCCCACTTTATTTATCCTCAAGCAAAGTGTAAGAGACGTTAGTATAGTGCCAGGCTTTATGTGGGTCAAGTGTTGTGGAGGTGCAACTGTCCCCTATCCTCTGTCCAGCGAGCACAGACACCTCCCCTCCCCTCCCCTCGTCTCCTTACGTCACACCACCTCCCCTTAACATCCCCCCGACATCATTTCAGTTGTTTATATTAGGAGAGTGCATTAAAAGTGTATTTGAAGGCTAATTTATCTTACCAATGTTGACAACTATTGTTGGAAATGTAAATAATTTTTAGTTATCACAACAGAAAATATTGGAAAATTTTGTGTTATATTACCAATATTTAACTTTATTTTAATTGTTTTATGGATGATAATGTGGTGAAAATAGCGTACTAGTAATGATGCTTTAATGCTGTCATTAATAACATTTACTGTCAAGTTTTACACAAGAGCTGCCACAGTTGACATTAATAGTTTATAACAAATATTATCGGGAAAATTATGTGATACTGTCAATACTTGATACAGCGAGTCATATCCTCACTCACACTACACTATATGTCACCTTTAATCTTAATTATACACCATAATAATACAATAACAGGTAAATAATCAGTATAAAGGTTCAGGAAACATTAATACAACTTCCAAAAACTGTTTGGTATACCACCTCGTGGTGGCCTGACGGACTGTTGCCACCGTCGGGCTCTGTGGGGCTTAGGCCAAGACTCACCCGGGCTGATCACTCGTGTGGGACTGTTGTGTTGGTGATCCTGGTAAGTGGGGACTGGTGCCATCCGCTCACCACTTCGGTTGGCACCAAGAATCACAGACCAGGATCAGCTAACTTTAAAAAGGATTTTTTTTTCAGTACACGTCAACAGTGTTGTGTCCCGCCCACTGTGTGTAAACAACCACTGAAAGGAAACTTTGCAAATTATATCATTATTTTTTTAGCAATATTAGCCAAAATATGAATTGCTATCTGACCAAAAAACATAAGTCATGTTTTAAAGCATAATCGGTATATATTATAGGCCTATAACAGTAATATATAATTACTATGTGTGTGTGTGTGTGTGTGTGTGTGTGTGTGTGTGTGTGTGTGTGTGTGTGTGTGTGTGTGTATGCATGTATGTATGTATGTGTACAATTATTTGATTCTTCTTATACACACAATTAGTCGGAATTTTTATTCTTCAATCGTTCCTCATCAACACTGCCTTAATTACTGATGTCTCCTCCTCGTCTTCCTTCTCCTCCTTGTACTCCTCCTCCTCCTCCTCCTCCTCCTCTCTTCCCCATCACGTCCTTTCTCTCATCTCTATATTGATTTCTCTCTCTCTCTCTCTCTCTCTCTCTCTCTCTCTCTCTCTCTCTCTCTCTCTCTCAAACAACCAATACCCTACATTGTCTCCTTATCTCACCACGTTCTGGCAGCTCACATCGTTTCTCCTTGTCTCGAAGATAAGAAGAAGGCAATTCAAGAGATCCAACTAATAGCTTTGAAGTCTTAACAAATCCTCCAGTGCATCTTGGTTGGTGTTATTGCTCCCTCAGGTTTGGGGGTGAAGTGGGGGAGAAGAAGCGGGGAAGGAAGCTGGGGGGGAGGGAGATTTAAGCAACCCGTGTCTACACTTACTAAAGGTTCAGACTACGTAACTCCCGTAGCTTTCCTCCTAATTTAAAACTTTTTGTTTATTACAGGGTTGAGTTTATATTCGGGTAAAAAGAGATAATTAATTAGTGGATGTGATGGAAATGGAGTTGTGAAGGTGTATGTGTGTGTGTGTGTGTGTGTGTGTGTGTGTGTGTGTGTGTGTGTGTGTGTGTGTGTCAATAACCAAACTGTTATCTCTCTCTCTCTACTTCTGTCTAATTATCTATATATCCCTCTCTTCTTAAGTATTTACGAGTCATATATACCACACAGTCAAAGAACTCCCGCTGTGAAGGACTGCTGTTGCCATAAGTCGTACAAGTGAGAGTCGTCGTCCTGTAGAAGAAAAAAATATCGTCTATTAGAAACCAACTCAGTATTACCTGACACTCACGCCCCTTGAGCCGCTTGTCCCCCACCAATGACCTTACATCATACCAACAGTCGTATTTCCTAACCAACATTCATTTTCTTCCCTCTGTATCTATCCCCAAGGTTAAGTTAGGTTAGGTGTCTATCCCCAAGGTTAAGTTAGGTTAGGTGTCTATCCCCAAGGTTAAGTTAGGTTAGGTGTCTATCCCCAAGGTTAAGTTAGGTTAGGTGTCTATCCCCAAGATTAAGTTATAGGTTAGGTGTCTATCCCCAAGGTTAAGTTAGGTTAGGTGTCTATCCCCAAGGTTAAGTTAGGTTAGAGTGTGTCTATCCCAAAGGTTAAGTTAGGTTAGTGTCTATCCCAAGGTTAAGTTAGGTTAGGTGTCTATCCCCAAGGTTAAGTTAGGTTAGGTGTCTATCCCCAAGGTTAAGTTAGGTTAGGTGTCTATCCCCAAGGTTAAGTTAGGTTAGGTGTCTATCCCCAAGGTTAAGTTAGGTTAGGTGTCTATCCCCAAGGTTAAGTTAGGTTAGGTGTCTATCCCCAAGGTTAAGTTAGGTTAGGTGTCTATCCCCAAGGTTAAGTTAGGTTAGGTGTCTATCCCCAAGGTTAAGTTAGGGTTAAGTTAGGTTAGGTGTCTATCCCCAAGGTTAAGTTAGGTTAGGTGTCTATCCCCAAGGTTAAGTTAGGTTAGGTGTCTATCCCCAAGGTTAAGTTAGGTTAGGTGTCTATCCCCAAGGTTAAGTTAGGTTAGGTGTCTCTCCCCAAGGTTAAGTTAGGTTAGGTGTCTATCCCCAAGGTTAGGTTAATTTATTTGGAGTGTTTATTCATTTCAAAGGATAATCGTGGCAGAAACAGGATAAAAGCTTGAGATACGTTTATTAGGATATTTTTACCTTTACAAATTCTCCTCTAAATTTTAACTATTTTTTCTTAAATTTGCAATGTTTCAATAGTGATTTGACTTGAGGTTTATAAAAAAAAACTCCTCAAATAATCACGAAATGACAAAAAAAAATCGAGAATAATATCACAATTCTTCAACTAATTAATTCACATTACTTGATACACTTTTGTACTAGTAATCCTTGACTGTGATGTATGGACAAGGTGATCAAAAAATCCCTGTGCACCTGTAAAAATTAATAATATAGTTGTTTACCTTATTCTTGTTATAATAAGTATTAAAAAAAGATTACAATTAACGTTTGAAGGAGACACCAAGTTCACTATTTGCTGCAAGAAGAACACGGTATAAACTTACGTAGGCATAATGAGAAACAAAAAAACTAAAGATGCCTTTATAGCGTTGCCCCATGACCCTTACTATACGAGGGTGTCAAACTGAGTACGGGTAAAACAGCAAGACATGAGTGATGGTGTAATGTTTGGGGGAGGAGCAGGAGAAGGAAGAAGAAGAATAGGAGGAAGAGAAGGTGGAACGTGAGATATTGTAGGAGGAGGAGGAAGAGGTGTAGGAGTGTGAGGTATTATTAGAGATAATAAGGCAAAGATAAAAGTATCAGATAGAGGAGCAATATAATGTACAGAAACAGAAAGGCAAAGAAATTAACAAAAATACAACGACAAGAGCACATAGTGGGACACAAAACAGAAAGACATGCTAAGTGAAAGAGAGATAAATAAGGGAAATACACACACAGAAAAAAACAGAGACAGTGCAAGAAGAACAAAGAGACAGAGACAGATAGACAGAGAAATTGAATGAGAGACAGACAGAAATCGAGTGGGAAATAGACAGAAATAGACAGGTATTCATTGCCGCCGAGTAAATGCAACTAAAAGAGAATTTCCAACAGAGATATTATTTTCTCTTGCTACTCTGACACAATACCACTACCTCCCCCTCCTCCCCCCTGAGGTATTGAAGCAGGCGTCACCTTACACCTTCCCCTGGGATAAGAAACTTTAAGGAAATAATCAGAGGAACAGAGAAAAACCCGTTCCGGTCTCCTCTTATGCACCACCTGAGCACCCAGTCCTAGTCTCTGTCTTAATTAATTCTCCTTACCTGCGATTTTGTGGGACGGATCCTCAAAAAAAAAATATACAAATAAATACTTAAGTACGGTTTTCTTCATTCTCATCAGGTAAAGAAAGGTCAGGTGTATATGCAAAGGCTCCACCACACTTCTTGACATATTAAAAAAAAAAAGTTTCTCACATTTTTATTGTTGAGTTTTATTGAAGGAGTTTATGATGAGTGAGTTTTGTGTCGCCTCAAAGAGAAACACGACCTGAGTCTCTTGAGGGCGGCGGATGGTGCAACACACACACACACACACACACACACACACACACACACACACACACACACACACTGAACTAATGGCCGCTTGTGTACACCGCCAACAACCAACACCTAATGTATTGAATTGTTATTTTCTCTCCTTTTCTATTAATTCATTTTAAATTTTTAGTAATAAACGAAATGTGATTCTTAAATAGTCTATAGTTGTATATATTTTTGTCTTGCCAATTCTTCGTAATTTTAAGATTGTTTTGAGAAATATTGAAATCGAATATATAGAATTGTGTAATATTTATTCATATATCACTTGAAAGATTTTTAATACCGTCCATAAGATACCCAAATTCTTTTCATACCATTTGAGTTACAATATATTAACATAAATACTTGAATGTATGTTATAGAAACGTTGACAACATCTGTTTTCAGTTTTGGGGGAAGTTTAAATTTATACTAACTTTTCTTTCTGCTTCGTCATGTTGAATATTCCTTGAAGTTTTATTTCTTTCCTTGTTTTTATGACCTGCACTAACGGAACACATCTCACTCCTGTCACTCAACCTCAACAAGTGTGTTTTGTTGATGATGATGTTTAGGACTACTTACCCTCCCTCCCACACGATGGTCACCGCCTTAGGGATGAACGTGTCAGAGGTGTGTTGTGTCTCTGCCTCACGATGATGATATAGGTCCGTCTGGCTGTCCACGTACCACCACTGACAGGCTCCACAGTTTTGTTGTGTTTGTCTTGTTATTAACATTAGGGTGAGCGTTACTTTGGAAAATGTGTCTTTTAATAGTTTCACCCCCTGAATATATTCCTTTATAATGACCTCATAAAGTAATTTACTTATCCTTCAATATTCAGAGGTACCTCAAGCAAAAAAAATTTATTTGGTACTATATATAAGAGTTACTACAGCTAGATACTAGTTTCTAAACGGAAGCAAATAATTTGAATTCTGTATCCTTAAACTGTGATGAACGCTGGTCTCTGTACAAAATTGCTTGCCTAAGGTTTGTATTAAAAAGGCGGGAAAATGACACCCCGCTTTCCCGATCGTGGCACGATGGCAGTAGCATTCTCCTTGATCAGAAGCTTGGTCGGGACCTCCTCTAACTTACCTACCGCCATCCTATCATGGAGCTGGTCATGAAAAGTGGTTTTGATGCAGTGTTTGGGTCATCCTTTTGGACCAGATGTGCTCCTTTTCAAACGCTTTCAAGTTCAATGGGAAAATATCGACCATGCTGCCTTCCAAGGAGGCTTCAGTGATAATTTCCTCAAAGTGTACCTCAACTCGGTCAAAGACGACATTATTGCCTTTGCAAAGTCACAGCTTAAGTTAATGCAACCAAGGGATGATTAATGGGAGTTAAGTTCTGGAATTCTTTAAGTGGCAGGGCTTGATGTAAACATTTCTTCCTGATTTTACTTTATTGTCAGAGCAGCTACTGTATATACACAGATATAATCTGAGAGAATAAATTATCAATTCTCTCCAGGGAAGTGTTGTGAATACACTTTGAGAGAACACTTGAGTGACGTGTTCTTCATTGTTCAAGTGGTGAGGTTCTGCTCCTCTGTGCGTGAGAGCCATGAGAATGTCAGCCGGTTGTTTGATTATTCAGATGACCTGCGCTCGACCTCTGAGATAGTTACAAGCTCAGCCGTGTATTATCGTCAACAGGTTGAGTCATTGTTGAATAACTTGGTAAATAAGTTGGTCTTATTAATTTGGGTGAATATTTATATAAAGCAAAGGTGCTGTTACAATTACTTGAGTTGTTATCGATCTTACTTAGAGGGACACCCCGATGAGGCATAAATTTCCTGCTCCTAGTCCAATGCACCATGCCTGATGGATGTTAAAATATGGATGTTCAGGAGTCAGTTCATGCTGACAATAAAGGAAGAGTCAGGACTACGAGATATTGTCTGTATATATCTAAACGACTGGTTTACAGCCCCCAGTGCCCTTTCAGCGCCAATGAATGACCTGACCTTCATGAATGACCTCTTGAAATACAATTCATTCAACCCTGGCATCTCCAGAGCTACTTTCAATGAGCTGAATAATCATCTATGGTACAGGATCTTTCCGAAGAAATGGTCGGCTTGATCTTTTTTGATAAACACCTCAGCATTGGTACTAAGCGTTTGATGTTAGAGACTTTAAACGAGGAGGTGATGAGGAGCCCATCAAGCGACCGCAGTCTTATTATCTTCCGTCACTAACAGGTCAAGGATAGGAATCTTTTGTGCGTCACCATTCCAGATCATTGTTTGAAAAATTGGAGTTACCAGTTTCTGTCCACGGATCCTGATACCTGGGATGACTGAGATGAATACAAGTGGGCAAGAGATGTGCTTCATGAAGGTAGTCAGCGACCATGCTGAGAGAGGCTGCCGTCCTATAACAAGCTGCTGACCAGGGACGAGAGACCACTTCAGTTCATCCTTCAAGTTGTTGTTAAGAAAACCGGAAGCAGACGCTGGCCTACCAGACAACAATGGGTTGGGTAGTGCCCACGGTACACCTGCCTTTGAGTAACGTGGCCTCCAGCCTCCCCCAATAGCCACACCTTCGCCACCATTTATTTACCTTAATATTAAATATCCTAATACATAAGAAACTATCCTATCTGTGTTAAATTAGTTGAGCCGCAGATCCATGCGGCATTCAGTGACTGTAGCCTCATAGTCGATATCTGCAGCAGTTGTCGGAGTAGGGGCAGAGGCTCTCGTTCCCCTGAGGCAGAGCAAAGCCGACCGAAGGAGAGAGAAGGACAGTCGACATCTCATCCAGGCTGTGACATAACTTCTGGGCTGCTGCTTCTGTTCGGAGATCAGCTCCGCGAGTCTGGCGTAGAAACATCTTGCACTTGGGCCCATCCCACCAGAGGTTGTGAACACTAGAGGAGTGAAGCTGCCTTGATCAACATTTTGAATTCTCTCCCCATATGCCCTTCTCTTGTCGTTCTCGTTCCTCCTATGCGCAGCATCGAGAGCTAGGTTACGGTGACAAACGGCCATGGGATCAAAAATCCTGATGTCGAAGAAAGCTCGCTGTCCCCGCGTCCAGAATCCTCGAGCACTGACGTCCACACGGGCTTCGTTAGATGTGTTTGAAGTCCTGTGTTGGAAGATCTCGCCATCCAGTGGAAGGAGGGTCGGTTCTACCATGACGTCCCGGCAGATTTCCTTCAACATATTTGCTGTGAGATCCCTTACCTCGTCATGCCTCATGCATATGAAGCCCCCCTTCTTGCAAACCATGGCGTGATCGCCATCATAGGAATAGCCACACACGCATTGGGAGGGCAAACCATCTACTGGCCAACCGTACCTTAGAGCAATGGCATCTGTAAATTCTTGTTTGTTAAGGCTGAAACCATTTGCCCTTATCGGTAACGTAGTTAGCCAGTTCGAGGCGCCCACCTCCTGCGCTATAGCTACTTTTTTTGTCAAATTTTCTGGAACCAGCAGCAATAGTTGCTGCAACATGTCATTTTGGCAGTGCTGCCGATCTGTTGTAATGGACCTACGGATCTTATTAACTTCGCTGGTGTCCACTTCCCCTGTTGCGTTCTGGGCTATTATGTGGTCAGTGAGGGCTGCCGTGAGCTTAAGTGAATTTTGATGTTCAGAGTCAGCAATCTCCTCTGGATTAGTTAGTCCCATCCCTCCCAGTCTTGGTGGAAGTGCAAGAAGTGTTCTTTCTGCTAGGGTTAAGTCGTGGTGTTTCACTAGTTTGGGAATGAACTTGACCCTGATTGCTTCTTCCAAAGGGTGGAGGAGAGGTCGGATCTCAGGGATGGTACGCATCAGGTAGTTCCAACGATGCTTGACTCCATGTGTGAATGCTGCAAAGGCCGCATGTGGCTCTGTGTTAGCAATCTCCGATAGAGCATGGATTTCGCTAACCCACTCATTCACTTTTCCCCCTACGTACTGGGTCTTGAAGTCCGTAGTGCCAATTACTGCGCCTAGATGTCTTTGGCCGTCCTTAGTTATTTTGACCTCACTTTCGCCGAAAACCTCCACAGCCCGATCATAATGATCTGGCTTCACGATGAGGAAGGATTTGCTGGCGTTAGGGTGGTACCCTATATGTGGACCTCGCGATGTTACCAGGTCCCACCACTTTTTGATGTCCTCCACTTTTCCTGCTCCTGTGAGGTCATCAGCATATGCCACTTGTTTGACCCCAGTTGTTTCATACTTTATTTCTTGTTGGAGCACTGATAGGCCTATTGCATACATTGCCATTGCAACGGGGTCCCCCTGTGTTGTTCCCTCGGTCGACTGTAGGATGGTATCACCTCGTAGAGCCTTGTTGTTTACTATGTAGAGGTCTGAAGGATTCCTATACGAATTTTCAACATACATCGCAAAGCTAGGACACTTGATCTTGATGTTGTGCAGTGCAGCCTTGCGGTTAAGTATGTTGAATGCGTTTGAAGCATCCACCAGAAGAACGGCCTCACAATCACGCTGCTCAAATATCAATCTCATGGCGTGAATGGCCGCCTCCCCACCAGCCTGGTGGCCAGCACACACTTGTAGGTTCCCTGCTGCTGCCCTGACATCATCCTTTACCACCTCCATTATACACTTTCCGATGATCCGCCTCAGCACTTCCCCCACCCCTATAGGTCTACATCCTGGATTCTTTTCCAGAGGAATAAGGCGGCAGGCCGTCAGAGCCTGGAGGTGATGGCAGCAAGAGGATGCAAGCTTTCTTGCAAGGGTGGCAATGGCATGCAGAGTTCGCTTGCTACAGGGCCAAACTTGTTAGTGCTGAGGATGACTCTCCAACCGTTTGCATCCAGACCTGAAGGGCCGGCTCCTCCTCGAGTCTTCAGTGCCTTTTTCCACACCATCTCTCCTGTTATTTTCTCGAACAGGACAACATTTGGTGGGATATAGTCACCCTGGAACCTGATGCCTTCATCTTCACTTGCAGGGGGATGTTTCTCTTTCAATAGTTTTAATGTCGCCCTGTTTATTGGCATCACTCCACCGGAGGATTCATGTGTTAGAGATCTTACCGCGAGAGACACTTTTCCCACACGCATTTTGTTTCCAAATTTTCTTGCCACGTCATCGGTGTTTTGCTTTCCGTCACCCGTAGATTTTAGTCTCTCCTGCAGTGTTCTTGCTTCACATAGGAGATCATCTAGGGCCCCAGTCCGCCACATTGTCGACCTTCTCTTCATTGCTGCCACATTTTCTTTGTGCTTAGCCTTTGTGTGTGTCCTCTGACAAAATAGATGTGGTATTATTGCCAGTATTTGAAGAGCTAGGGGGGCGAGGAAGCGGTCCTGAGTGTAATCAGTCATGAAGAAAGTCATCTCCCGAATCATTTCTTTGGTGGCCGCACACTTGGGTGGTTCAAATAAGTTAGCGGGCGACCACTTGACAATTTCTGAGTAGGTTTCTTTGACCCATACGCCTGCATTTTCCATCGACATGCCTTTCCACTGAGGCGGCAGTCTCTCATTCTCCTCCTGGACACCTACTACTGAGGGAGCAGCATTTATTAGTACTACATTTTCGGGTTGAGTAGACTCACTGCTATCATTTGGGATATCATCGGGTGGTTGGGTCCCGGCGATATCCACTGTGGCCGCCTGTGTCGGCTCCCTGCCACGTGGGTTCCGACACTGGTCTAGCTTCCTGCAATCGACACATGATCGATTGTTTCTCGCACAAAAACAATTTGTGCAGTTTTGGTTCGGGCTAGCACAGACGCAGCAAAGACTGTTGCCAGGCATAGTGACCAGCAACTCGGGCGACAGATATTTCCGCCTCCGACCTCTGCTATTGGGCCCATACGGACGAAGGAACTAGATCTTATGCGTATGAGGCACAGGGGTGACAGCCTGGCCTTCGATGTCCGGGTAGTAAGGGCATATGCGCGCGTGTGGTTGTGTCGGGCACCCCCCATGTGGGCGATAATCCACACATGAGAATAATCCACTGGGAGCAAGAATTGTCACACCTAACACTTGATTATGTCACTTTGGTAGAGATAGCCACCATTTCTATGGACTCGCTGATGTAACATTAGTTATATATACTCACTGGGTCAGCCGACATTACATGGAGTGGCCGTTACTTGAGGCACTTGGCCCCATAGGGGCGAGAGTCGCGGTGCCACCCTTGCTAGGGTAGGCCTATCGACTCACTGGCACTGACACTTGGCAACTCCAGCCACCCACCATTCAAACACTCACAGGCTTACTTGGAGATCGCCGGTGAACACGAGCAATATTTGCGTTTAATGTCGTAAGGAATGAGACGAGCCGTCGGCGCTGATGCTCAAGGTGACATCCAAACTTTCATCGACACACTGTGAAATTCTCGCTCCCACAAACTGAGTATATCCCCACCAATAACACTTTAAATCAGGGAAGGCACCCCAACACAACCACGCCGCCCGTGGAAGAACACTCTTCGCCGGCATGCAAGTTAGTGCTCATTGAACTATCTGTAAATTTTAACTGATTTCAGAGAAACTTTACATACATTGGATTCAGTTCATACTAAATAATTAATAAAGAATATAGGCACCATACTGTAGACAGAGATACAATATGGACAGACTGTAGAAAGACTCGTATTGTGATTACCTGTTCGCCATTATATTAAGTCAAAAAGACTGTCAGCACCATAGACAGGACGCTCAGACCTGTCTACCTGTCTTGTGTTTGACTGTCAGCATTATGAGCAATATGGACATTCAGCGACGTTATTACGTAACTTTATGTTGAAAGTCAGCTGGGAGAGAGAGAGAGAGAGAGAGAGAGAGAGAGAGAGAGAGAGAGAGAGAGCAGGTATAGGATGATTAATTTATTGCATATACACCTGTAGTAAATTTCGTGTTTTAAAAGTTTCTCTTGTTGAGTGTCTTAATTTGCTTGGTTATTATTATTATTATTATTATTATTATTATTATTATTATTATTATTATTATTATTATTATTATTATTATTATTATTATCCATCATTTTTACTGTTATCTTTATTAATAATTCTTTACCCTTTTCATCATCATTTTCCTTCATCTCCTTCACTTTATGTGGGCATTCTCTTGATCGTCCCGGGGGGTTAGGACCTCCCCTCCCCCCTCAGTGACTTTCATCTGACGCCTTAATTGTGCGTCATAAGAAGCAGGCAAGTGTGTGCCATAAGAAGGTGCCGCAATATCACGCTCCACTACACAAGACCACCTTCTCCTCCAGTTTCTCCTCCTCCTCCTCTTCTTCTTCACGTGTCTCCTCCTCCTTCTCTTCACCCTCTTCCCCCTCCTCCTCCTCCTTTTCCTCCTCCAACTTCTCATCCTTACCCTGCTGCTCTTCTTCTCCCTGCTGCTCCTCTTCACCCTGCTGCTCCTCTTCCACCCTGCTGCTCCTCCTCACCCTGCTGCTCCTCCTCCCCCTCTTCCCTACTCCTCCTCCAAGCTCCTTCTATTCCTCTTCCTTCTCTTTCTCCTCTACCCCTCTTTATCTTTCTCCCTCTTCTTTCTCCTCCTCTTCCTCCTCCCCTCCCCTCCTCCTCCCCCTCCTCCTCCTCCCCCCTCCTCACCCCCTCCTCCTCCTTCCTCCTCACCACCCCTCCTACTCTTTCTTTTCCTTAACACATCTCACGGTTGAGAAAATAACATAAAAAAGAGATAAGTCTCATATCTCCTCACACTTTGGCGAGAGACGTGTGTGACTTTTTTTTTTTTAAACTTTCCGTGTCGGGTTTTTATTTAACCATTGGTATAGAGGAGTTTAGGCCATTTTACGTCAACACTTTCTGAAGATTTAGGGAGAGTTTGGTGTTTGTGCTCTCTCTCTCTCTCTCTCTCTCTCTCTCTCTCTCTCTCTCTCTCTCTCTCTCTCTCTCTCTCTCTCTCTCTCTCTCTCTCTCTCTCTCTCTCTCTCTCTCTCTCTCCCCCTAATGGGTACAGTCTAAGGTGAGCTTCCCGTCGGTGCAACAACCCGACAGTGGACTAACACACACACACACACACACACTATAAGAACAGCCCAGTCCCAACCATTGTAAAAATTATCAATAACTGGTAATAAACCAGTGTATTCACTCCCAGTAAATACTACTCCTTGCACTGTCACTATGTTGAAATGCCCTGTAGTTTGAGCTTTTCCCCATCTAATTATTATATATCATATTTGTATCACTTATGTTACTTGTATATTATTTGTAATTCGAAACCCATTCCCCAAATATGTAACTGTATATTTTCAACCTTCTGGCTGCCAAGCTCTTTCAATAAACCGTTAATTATTATTATTATTATTTATATTAAACACACACACACACGCAAGGTCAAAACATCGAGAGTGAATGAGAGATTGGAATGTATAGAGGAGGGAGAGGAAAATCACATCTGTATGGAAATAAGATCCCTGGGCTGTAATATGCATCGTAAGGTTGGTCATAATCCTCCTACCTACATGGTACCGTCTTGTTTTCCTCACGCTAGACCTTTTATGGGAAAATTCCGGTGAAATGGTCGTTTTTATGGAATCTCAACACGCTCTATCGTCTGTGGTGTCGTTTTTATATCATCTCAACACTCTCTATCGTCCCTGGTGTCGTTTTTATATCATCTCGACGTGTTCTATCGTCCCTGGTGTCGTTTTTATGGAATCTCAACACGCTCTATCGTCCCTGGTGTCGTTTTTATATCATCTCGACGTGTTCTATCGTCCCTGGTGTCGTTTTTATGGAATCTCAACACGCTCTATCGTCCCTGGTGTCGTTATTATATCATCTCGACATGTTCTATCGTCCCTGGTGTCGTTATTATATCATCTCGACATGTTCTATCGTCCCTGGTGTCGTTATTATATCATCTCGACATGCTCTATCGTCCCTGGTGTCGTTATTATATCATCTCGACACGCTCTATCGTCCTGGTGTCGTTTTTATATCATCTCAACACGCTCTATCGTCCTGGTGTCGTTATTATATCATCTCAACACGTTCTATCGTCCCTGGTGTCGTTATTATATCATCTCAACACGCTCTATCGTCCCTGGTGTCGTTATTATATCATCTCGACACGCTCTATCGTCCCTGGTGTCGTTATTATATCATCTCGACACGCTCTATCGTCCCTGGTGTCGTTATTATATCATCTCAACACGTTCTATCGTCCCTGGTGTCGTTATTATATCATCTCAACACGCTCTATCGTCCTGGTGTCGTTATTATATCATCTCGACCGCTCTATCGTCCCTGGTGTCGTTATTATATCATCTCAACACGTTCTATCGTCCCTGGTGTCGTTATTATATCATCTCAACACGCTCTATCGTCCCTGGTGTCGTTATTATATCATCTCGAACACGCTCTATCGTCCTGGTGTCGTTATTATATCATCTCAACACGCTCTATCGTCCCTGGTGTCGTTATTATATCATCTCAACACGCTCTATCGTCCCTGGTGTCGTTATTATATCATCTCAACACGCTCTATCGTCCCTGGTGTCGTTATTATATCATCTCAACACGCTCTATCGTCCCTGGTGTCGTTTTTAATATCATCTCGACACGCTCTATCGTCTGTGGTGTCCTTTTATTACTTGTATCTGTCTTTTATATATGTTCATTTAATTTATATAAAAATCGGAGATGTTATAATATATCTTTTGGTCGCTTTTATGATTCTAAGTGTGTCGTGTTTGGATATTTTCTCGTTTCGTGTTGTGACTCACTCTGTTGGATTTTGTTTGGGTTTGTGTCGTCATTTTTGTAATGTTGACTCGTATCTTTTATTCTCACTGTCGTTTTTGTAAATTATTGGGGATTTTTTCTTCAATTCCTGTGGTAGTTTTCTCATATGCACGATGGCGTCACATAATTCCGCAACGTTATTTTCCCACCAGCGTCACATAACAACAACACAACACTACATCATCAACCAGCGTCACACATCAACACAACACTACATCACCAACCAGCGTCACACATCAACACAACACCACATCATCACCCAGCGTCACACATCAACACAACACTACATCATCACCCAGCGTCACACAACAACACTACATCATCAACCAGCGTCACACATCAACACAACACTACATCATCAACCAGCGTCACACATCAACACAACACTAGATCATCACCCAGCGTCACACATCAACACAACACTACATCATCACCCAGCGTCACACATCAACACAACACTACATCATCACCCAGCGTCACACATCAACACAACACTACATCATCACCCAGCGTCACACATCAACACAACATAAAAAGAAATTAAAGAGAGAGAAAGAAGCACAGATCAATTATTGGGCTTTGAGTTCCCGTATCCGTGGCGTCCCAAACACAAACATCATCATGATTAGCATTGTTAAGCCACATATGCGACATCATTATTGGTTGAACATATTACCTGTGCCTACCCCCAACCCCCCCACCCCAACTCGGCGTATCGGCTCTGTATCCGGCTTGAAATTAACCCAACTGACGGAATCTAAGTTTTTTTTTTTTTATATATCCTATCGAGCGGTGACTCCAATAATACCTTTGGAAAAATTATGATTCTCTGCCACTCGCGTAATTACAGGTAGAGAGGATGTATCGTACAGGTAAATTTATTATAAAGGAATGATATTGGTTGTGTGGTAGGTAAACGGCGTGCCTGTGAATGAGGTTGAATGTTTGAATCTATGGTAGGATTAATTAGATCACCTGAAGATAAGACCCCCCCCCTAGTTTATTTTACCATAATGTTAATCACCTTTATGGTAACCGAACTTAACCTAACTGCACTTAGCTACATAACCTAACCCAGCCTAATCAAACCTAACCTAACCCTTCAGTTGTAGCATTAAGGTGGTTTATTATTTAGGTGATATAAGCTAGGGGGTGTAATCTTCAGGTGATGCAATTGATAGGAATAAAGAAACAGTTTATGAGTTTTTTATCCAAGTTATGGACAGTGTTAATACAGCCCCATTATATTATCAACGTTTTGTACATAAGGAAACAGCATGGCCAATACTCCACTCGTCCGTACACACACACACACACACACACACACACACACACACACACACACACACACACACACACACACACACACACACGGGAACATGATCAGGTCTTAGTGAGTTATAGCTCAAGACTGTATGACAAAATCTCAACCACTTTTACCTCACTTATTACGACCTGGGAGGCAACTTAAGCTCTTGGGATTTTCTCAAATTAATTATCACTTTATCAGACGTGGGATTCTGTTTTTTTGTTTCTTGTTTAATTGGATTTTCTGTAATGGAAATGTTTCTGATGTTTGGATTAATATATTGTTTGTGTCTACGGTCTAAAGTAAAGATGTGTGTGTGTGTGTGTGTGTGTGTGTGTGTGTGTGTGTGTGTGTGTGTGTGTGTGTGTCTTTGCAGTGACCTTTTCATCACTGTATGAGAAAAAGAGAGACAAAGGTCACTAGATGGATGGATGGATGGATGGATGGATGGATGGATGGATGGATGGATGATATAGATGATGGATGGATGGATGGATGGATGGATGATGGATGGATGGATGGATAGATGGATGGATGGATGGATAGATGGATGGATGGATGAGAGGAAATTTAGTGCCCGAGAATAAATATGATAAACCAAAATTGCTCAATCTTCTCACTGTAACCAATTTACCTCAGCAATCATCAGCCTCGTGTGGATTACCAGGACTCTCATCCAGGCTCTATTTTGGTCTCGGGCAGTTCCCTAGCCTCCTGTAAAGGTTAAATTGATACAAGGTTTTCGACCCAAGTAACTCGTTCATGGGAGACGTAATTGGACAGTCTTCATCGGCCACGGGAAATAGCTAACTTTTTCCTGGAGAGAGTTTTCAAGTGATTTATCTTGAAAGAAATGTACCATGAAAGAGAGGAAGGTGGGGGGGGGGGGAGGAGGGGGAAATAGGAAACAAAGGAGAAGGGGGATGGTAAGGGTGAGGGATGGAGGAAGAGGAGTGGGAGGGGGAGAAGGGAGAAGAATAGGTGGGGAAGGAGGAAAGGGATGAAATGAAGAGTGGGGGAAAGGGGAAGAAGAAGAAAAAGGAAGGGAGCATGGAAGGAGAAAATATAGGCGTAGGAGGGGACGTAAGGAGAAGGGGAGGAGGAGGAGGATGGAAGAAGCTAGGATGAGGGGGACGGAATGACGAGGATAGAGGACGGTAGGATGAGGGAGGAGAAGAGAGGAGGAGGAAAATGAGAAGTGGAAGAAGAAGGAATAGGAGGAGAAAGAGACAAAGGAGGTAGGAGAGACAGCAGGAAGAGAGTGGGAGAAAGTTTGGAAACTCTTACACTCGTCTATAAATTTTTTCCCCACCTGTTATTTTCTATACGAGTGATGATGAATGATTCTCTCCCTATGAGTTAGCGGGTAGAGATAACACCAGTCCACCGCCTTAATGAATAAAAACTCTTAAGGTTTTTCCGAGGAGGGGAGGGGAGGGTAAGTGAGGGAGAGAGGGAGGGGAGGGAGGGTAAGTGAGGGAGGGAGGGAGGAGGAGGGGAGGAGCCTTCTACTTTAATTAAGGTTCTAAGACTATCGTAAGACAATCTGCTCGAGCTACGAAAATGCGATAATAGTTGAAACCATCATCGAAAATTTGCACTAAGAAGCTACCACATCCAGACTCGTCATGTAATATCCAGATATTTGGTAATTTTTAACTTAAAGATCTTTGAGAATCCGAGTCTAGTTTCGAATTTTACCCTCATGAGCCTTGTCCTCTGTCGTTATCTTTTCACACTTACAGTACTTCACATACGATGACTTAACCCTTTGAATACGATGACTTATTTCCTCAACAAGATAATGTACCCATAGATTAATCATCGTGCTGAAAGTGATAACTCGCAGTACTTTAAAGGTATGCTTCACTCACACAGGTATACAGGTGAAGGCTGGAGGAGTGAGACCTTTGACCCGTAGATACAACACCTCCTCCCCCATCAGGGTCTCTTGTTATTCTCACCATCTTCAGGTATTATAGAAATCAGATAAAACATGAATATTGATGAGAAGTGAAGTAGTCAACCTTCTGAGTGGTGACAGCAGGTTAAGCTTGTGGCCGATCAGGATAGAGGTCAACACTGAAAAAGACGAATTACACAAAGTTTTCTCATTAATGTTCATTATTCGAGAACTTTCTGCGAGTTCAGACTAACTGAGATTTATCCTCCAGTGTTCATTAATACCTGGACACACACTCGTATATATATATATATGTGTGTCAAGAGAGTCTCAAATGAATTACCAGATATGAACTTAACTTTATAGGTGTGTCTAATTGCGTTTTGACTTCAGGTATTATGTTCCCTTAAATGAGAACTTGAGATAAAACACACACACACACACACACACACACACACACACACTTTGTTTACAGACAATTACATGTGAACATATGCGTGACGATGCACAAATTAAGCCACACAAAAACGCACATCATTTACATTTGCGTATTTGGTTGCAGACGAACCAGCTTTCTAATGAAGGAATTGTTGGGGCGTGACTCAGGGGGGACTATTGTGTTCTGTGGGACCTGTGGCGTTATTGTGTTGATTCTCGTGGACTTCTTTAATACCTAAAACATATGTTGTCATATTTTCTGGTAGAATTTATGATTCTTTAACCGTGTTACTTACTTTACCTGCGTTAGTTAGTTTACCTGTGTTACTTACTTTACATGTGTTACTTAAATGTGTTTCTTACTTTACCTGTGTCATTTACTTTACATGTGTTACTTGCTCTAGTCTTCGGCTGGTGTTTCGGAGATGCTTGCCATATGTGGGCTGAGGTTTATGTGTTTTCAGTACACGTAACACCTCTGTTTATTAGGCTGCTTTGAACAGCTCTGGCGACGCTTTAGAGGACAGGTGTATGGCTCTTTTAACAAGGTCAGAGGGACGTACCGCGTGCCAGCCCACTAGTGCCACTCGAACGGGAAACCCCACGCTGATGACGTCATGGCACTGCTCGCTCGCACGTTTATCTTACGAACTGACGAAGGTTCTACAAAATCTACATTCCAAATTTGAATAGCTTTATGCATCAGTTTCCGAGATATGATGAACAGTTTCCGACATATGATGAACAGTTTCAGAGATATGATGTAGATGGATTCACGAATGTGATGAACAGTTTTCCGAGATATGATGAACAGTTTCCGACATATGATGAACAGTTTCAGAGATATGATGAATAGTTCCCAGATATGATGAACAGTTTCCCAGATATGATGAACAGTTTCCCAGATATGATGAACTGTTTTCCAGATATGATGAACAGTTTCCCAGATATGATGAACAGTTTCCGATATATGAAGAAATAAGATAGTTTACCATTTTTGGTCATTGAGTTCATCACCTTTGATATATCAAGGTAATTTTTTATGTGGCACCCGAAGGGTCTTATGTGATACCCCTTGGGTCTTATGTGGTACCCCTAGGGTCTTATGTGGCACCCATATGGTCATATGTGGCACCTCAAAGGTCTTATGTGGCTCCCCAAGGGTCTTAAGTGGCTCCGCAAGGGTCTTATGTGACACCCCAATGGTCTTATGTGACACCCCAAGGGTCTTATATGGTAGCCCTAGGGTCTTATGTGGCACCTCAAGGGTCTTATGGGTCTTATGTGGCACCTCAAGGGTCTTATGTGGCACCACAAGGGTCTTATGTGATACCCCTAGGGTTTTATGTGGTAGCCGTAGGGTCTTATGTGATACCCCGAGGGTCTTATGTGGTAGCCGTAGGGTCTTATGTGATACCCCTAGGGTCTTATGTGGTAGCCGTAGGGTCTTATGTGGTAACACTAGGGTCTTATGTGGTAGCCGTAGGGTCTTATGTGGTAACCCTAGGGTCTTATGTGGTAGCCGTTGGGTCTTATGTAACACCCCAAGGGCCTCCACAGTCAATTACTATAGCATGTAAGTATGATTTTAACTTCCATATAATTTCTGTCGAACATTCTTTAGGATAAAACCGTTGTGTCTGATACTGGATTTAATTTATTTCAATGTACACAGAAGTTTAATTTGAAATAGTTCTTTTTGATAAAATTAATGTTTTATAATGTTCAATATGTTACATCCTTCATCTTAACTTTATACAGCTGTATCTCAGCTCACATGTTCCTCAAATACCGCCAAAAAATATTGAGAATTACTCGAGGTGTGTGAGCAGCTGCGACACTCCAAGTCGTTTATTGCTCAGAGGAACACTTTACTCTGGAGATGCAAAACTTGTAGTTTATTTCCGTATCATTAGAGAAGCTCGGCGCCTTCACGCTGTACCTAATTAAGAGGCCACATTAAAGGACTGAGAGTCAGGCAGGGAGGTTAAGATGAGCCGCGTGGTCTGACTTCTTGACGCAGCTTGAGTGACGTTTCTTTCACCGTGTCTTGTCGTCACTCTGTGCAGGAGTAATTAAGATGGTCTCAATCTTCCTCTCCGCTAGTTTTAATGAAGCACATTGAGCTTCATAAGACTGTCACTACCTGGACGTGGAGCCGCCAGCCTCCACGTCATTAACTAGTTGAGAGTGTAAGTTAGCAGCTGAGAGTAGGAAACAAGATTTATCTGAGGAAAACTCTGGTCAGAAATTAAACGAGTGTACCTACGAAGTCTATTCAACACTGTGTCGTCTTCCCAATGGCTCTGAATACTTAAAGCAAAATGTTCTGTCTAATGAAAGTCGTATGATAAAGATAAAGTAGTGTTTGGCAGTGAGTCCTACAAGAAGTCAGGGATATAAATGTATTTTGGTATCAAACAGTTGTGTGGAGATATGGAACCTCTCTGATGTCCTCGTAATCCGACGGTGGCCAAGGAGTTACGATACTGTTAGAGCAACTGTCCGTAAATATGATGTTTTCACCTTCATGTGGCTTTAGATATGCAGTAAGACGCTAGCAGTAACAACAACAGCAACGACGATCTGGAACTGTTAATGGTAAGAGGGTGTGGGGGGGGGTGGAGTGGAGGGAGAAGGTTGTAAGTGGATGAGGGGGATTAGTGGGGGAGGGTTGAGAAGTGGACCAGTGAAAGTTGGAGAAGGATATGGGGGGAGAGAAGGAAGCAATTGGGGGCACAGGAGAAGGAAGAAGATTTGGGAGGAGAAAAAGAGACGGGAGGTTAGGGAGAACGATAAGGGAGATAAGATGAAGGGCAAGAGGGAGTAAAAGGGGTAGGAGACATGGCTGGCAGTGTTACAAGCTGGCGGAGAATGAGGGTGTATGTGTGTATATGAAAGTCATTACCCCCATCTCCGTGTTTTATCCGCCTTCACTCAGGTGGCAGCTTGGCGCCCAGTCCTCACTCCTGCAGCAAAACTGTTAAGTGTGATTATAAATCTTCCTCTAAATGGTCTAGAATTATCAAGTGTGAAAGAAAAAGACAACTAAAAAAAAAATAATAATCTGAGGCGCACGGAGGAGTAAGGAAACCTGGTGTGTCTTGCTCCGTTAACCTTGTTATGAATGACAAGGTTTGACGTCATCTTCAGGGTACATTACCATTGTTTCTTTTCCACCTACCATTATCATGTGGGTTCGAATCCTGCTGGGGCGATAGAGTTGTTTGTGCACTTTACTCATGTTCTGTCTGTGTATTATAGTGTTGTTTTACGAATATGTTAGATGGACCATATTAATTAAAAAGACAGAACCTCAAACTTCACCTAAAAGTTTTCGTCTGTATCAAATCGTAGCATCAACACGAGAAAAGGATGGTATTAAATCTTTATCATTCTGTCTCTGTGTCACCGTAAATTCACAACTGATATATGACAGCTCTTCCTTCGCCCAAGATTCTGTGTTCCTTCTCTTAACCTCTATACAACCTCTCGCCTTCCTTCTTCACTTTACAACCTCTCGCCCTCCTTCTCTTAACCTCTATACAACCTCTCGCCTTCCTTCTCTTAACCTCTATACAACCTCTCGCCCTCCTTCTCTTAACCTCTATACAACCTCTCGCCCTCCTTCTCTTAACCTCTATACAACCTCTCGCCCTCCTTCTCTTAACCTCTATACAACCTCTCGCCCTCCTTCTCCGAATAATATTACGACCTCTGGCCTGCCTTGCGCCACACAGGCACCTCCTACTCTAACTCCTGACCGAAGAATCTGACGCGATACAAGTTTTCCGAATACAATTTAGAGAAGCAGCAGCTGGAAAGTAAAATTGCCTCCTTGTGAGCACTGGATAGAAATAACAAGAGATAAGGAAGAAAATTATATGCAATAAGATGTGTAATGCAAGATGTGTTCTGCTGATTTTGTTCAAGGTTTAGTGAATGTTGAAGCTATACCTTGAGATTTTAGACAACGCCTTGGAGATAACCCTGTAACGTCTGTCTTTCTCTCTTATGACAGCTTGGGGTTTTGTCTCTGTGACTCAAGGTTCAACATCAAATAAATACCTGTTATCTTATACTGACCTGTTATAAGTATCTGTTATTTTATACTGACCTGTTATAAGTACCTGGTATCTCTTACTGACCTTGTATTTACCTGTTTAAGTATCTCTCATCGTATGATTATCTCTCATCGTATCTTTATCTCTATTTCTCGTCTCTCTCACACCTGGGGGATATTCCACCTGTGTTCCTTGATGCAGATTAAGGTACTGTCATTTACCTGGGCTTAATTAACATACCTAATGTGAGTAATAGATCTTGGTAGCCAGTCTGTATATACTTGTGGCTGTTACTATATTCTAAGGTTAAGTGTCCGTATTTTAATTTTGAGTTGCTGTATTTTAAAGCTTGAGTTGCTGTATTTTAAAGCTTGAGTTGCTGTATTCTAAGCTTAAATTACCGTATTTAATGTTTGCTGTTATATTCTAAGTAACGCTGCTTACACACACACCTGTAGTTAAATCTGTCACATCAATCACCTTTGACAACATTTACACACCTGTGCACCTGTTGTTAAATTGCCTCATTAAAACACCGGTGATACTATTTACACACTTGTGGGCGTTTTACAACTTTTCTTCTTGAGGATTTCACACCTGGGGGATATTGGTCATCGGGAAGAGGAGAGAAACAGGCAAAATTTACATTCTCTGTCATATACTATTTTCTACTTCTCATACGAACTCTTTCAGCAGATTGCATTAAAAGTCCCTCAGCATTCACAACTTTAATGACAGTGAAATCGTGTAACGTGAGGATACGTATTTTATTTTAGGCTCGTCTGTATTTATCCTAATGTAAACAAAAGCTTTTTCTATTTTTGTATTAATATTTCATCATTATCTTTGTTCAACGGCATCATCAGTAGATATATACATAATATCAATTCAAAGCACAAATTCCTACACAATATTCATGGAAACTGAAGGAAAGAACCGAATTCGTGGAGAATCTTTTCCTTGATGCCAACTTTACAAACTCGTCCATGCCTCTTGCTTCACTTCAGTCAGTTTGTTTATCTTGTGACCGACTCAATCAGTCTTGCTGCTACTTAAGTAAACAGTGTTTGGGAACTGCTGCGTCCGGTAATAATGAAGGAAAGTGAACATGAGTCGTGTCCTCATTAATTTTAAGTATATATCAGGTGCCACTAAGAGAGTTCAGGTTCTCAGCTGGTTCAACCATGTCAATATTGTTATTATTGTCCACTCTGGGTCTGTAATTTTTTTGGCTAAATAAGCTGTCTCTATATCAATATAAAAAAGTTAATTGCTACCTCATTAGAACAACACTAGGACAATGATTATATGTCGTGTTCTTATAATATTCGTAAGTCATCGTAAGAGCAACAGTAATAAACATACTGTAGGATAATAAATGTATACTGTACTGTGAGTGTATCGTCACCACTACTGAAGAACCTGGTGTGAGACGGAGAGAGAGGTGGTGGTCCCTTGGGGCAGATCTAGGTACTCCCCCTGGGGCTGATCAAGGTACTCCCTTCCTGGGATGGATCTAGGTACACCCCCCCCCCGGGGTGGATCTAGGTACTCCCCCTGGAGGTGGATCTGGGTACTCCCCTTGGGCGGATCTAGATACTCCTCCTGGGGCTGATCAAGGTACTCCCCCTGGGGTGTATCTAGGTACTCCCCCTGTGATGGATCTAGGTACTCCCCTGGGGCGGATCAAGGTACTCCCCCTGTGGTGGATCTAGCTATTCTCCCTGGGGTGGATCTAGGTACTCCCCCATGGGGGCGGATCAAGGTACTCCTCCCTGGGGCGGATCAAGGTACTCACCCCGGTTTGAATCTAGGTACTCCCCCTGGAGGTGGGTCTAAGTACTCCCCCTGGGGTGGATCAAGGTATTCCCCCTGGGACGGATCAAGACATATCAGACGCAAGTCAGGGAAGAAGTGAACTATTGCGCGATAATAATGAAATGCAAATCCACTTTCAGGGCGAAAATAGGATTACAGTCGCCGTAATTCACTCTGGTGGTGCTGGCCTGAGAGAGACTCCATTGTAAAACCCGTATAGAATTGTTATAGTCACATCCATTAAGGAAGAATGAGACTCAACGATGGAATTCTGATGAATATAAGTTTTAACACAATATACGAGAGAACTTACGAAAACAAAAAAGATTATTGTTATTTTTTAAACCTCGAATTACTTCCAGAATTTCGAAAACAATTTGTTTGATTAATTACATTCTGAAATATTATTTCTTGATTGTGTGTGTGAGTAAACTTCTGTTAGTTATTGATGGTTAACACCTCGTGATACCTTTAACACCTAGTGATACCTTTAACACCAAGTGATACCTTTAACACCTAGTGATACCTTTAACACTTAGTGATACCTTTAACACCTAGTGATACCTTTAACACCTAGTGATAAATTTACCATATTTGATTTTCTTCATTTAAAATATGTACACTTTAGCACAAACAATTACGATATATGCACGTGATACTGTATGAATCACAATAATTGTGCAGGTGTTTTTGTTGTGTGGTTATTACCGGGCAGGGGAAGCATAGGTGAGCTTGGGAAGTATGAATGTTGAGTAAGTACTGAGGAGCTCGGGCGAGAGAACTCCGAGGGACTTGAGTCGATGGAAGACGTATATGACGAAAACTGGAGGATTTGACATTTGCACTGATGTGTGTTTCCAATTTACTTTCTTATCTATAGTGACACCAATGAGCTTGGTGGAGTCCACAACCTGGAGTGTGTTGGGGCCCTAAAGCAATGCAGGGAGGTGGGACAAGGTTAGAGGTGAGGTTGATGTCCATAACCTTGGGCTAGGTATGGTTGATAATGACATGATTGTTGGTGGTCCAATTTTGGAGACTGTTCAATATATTCAGGAGGGCGCTGTAGTCAGGAGCCGAGTTGTTCACACTGATCCCAATGGTGAAGTCATTGATAAACATGAGGAAGCAGAGCTGTCCCTTCTTGGTGCCTTGGGGGACGCCACAGGTGAGTGACTAAAAGGTGGAGACAGCCCCTCGGAAGTGTACGGCTTGGCGTCGGTCACTAAGGAAGTCTATAAGCCATGGTATAAGATTTCTTCGAAACCCGAGGTCGTCGATAGCTTTGTTGATTACATTGTGGTCAACTAGGTCGATTGCTTTGGTGAAGTCAATGAAGGCGATAGCTACAGACGTCTTTCGTTTTTCCAGATGGCGGTATATGTAGTCGAGAAATCTGACAAGACAGTGACTGGTGGAGGAAGTTTTCATATTGCCAAATTACTGAGGATCTATGGCGCCTACCAGATCAGCATAAGCCCAGTCAAACACGAAGCTTTCGCAGATTAAGCTGGGTATTGAGGTGATGGCAATGGGTCGTAACTCATTTAAGGATTGTGGGCTGGTTGACTTGGGTACTGGTGACACATATGAGGTCTTCCAGTCAGCTGAGCACCTTGCTTGGCTGAGGGGTTTAGCTATTTCCGGGGTGAACTCCTTGTAGAGTTTCATTGGTAAGTCAATGTGGGTGGTGGAGCGCCTTAACTTCAGTTTGTGCAGACGTTTTGCTACTTAAAATTCTTACACTAAGTCAATGGGAAAGGGAGCTGGTAGGTAAGCAGGGAGACTAGTTGTGTCAAGCTGGTGGAGCGGGTAGCATATACTAGTAGTTGTGAAATGGTTGTTTGATTGCTCAGCTGCGTCACCATTAGTGAGATGGCTAAGGAAGGGGAGGGGGTGTGTCTTATTGTTTGGTCCACAAAGTTCTTTAAGCTAAACATACCACTGACTGATGTTGGTCTGCTTCAGGTGTTGCAGCTTGGTTGGGTAGTAAGACTTCTTTGCAGTGTGTATTTCATGGATAATATGGTTGCGAAGGGACCTGTAGCGGTTGTGGTCAGTGAGATGAAAGGCGCTGTTTCTCTGTTGCATAAGTCTTTTGATCCGAGGTGTGATCCAGGGCAAGTCAGCTGGGTGTAATCTGACCGACTTCTCAGGTAAGAAGTGGTGGTGAGTTCCTGTGGTGATGTTGATGTAATTTGTCCATTTGGTGTCTACGTCATCCACATTTAGTACTTCAGTCCAGGGATGGTGAACTATCCACTGCCCGAAAAGAAGCATTGCAGCGTCAGTAATCGGTCTGTAGGTCTTGATGTAGTGGTAGTGGGAGCTGGAGACCAAAATACTGATGTGTACTACACCCGATAGGAGGCATTGGTTGAGGTGGTTGGTACTGGTCCGCTATGTCAGTTAAGATAAGGTCAAAAGTTCATAGGGAAGTTCACATCTTGTGATAGTAGAAGCTGGTCCTCGGTATCAGTGGTGTCAGTTTCGTTATAATCCCCACATACTGTAGTACTAGTTTGGCACATGGGTACCTAATGCTGAAGTGGTCTGAGGTAGTAATGAGGTGAGTGATAAGAACGTCCCTGGTGGGTGAGCGAGGCGGTTTATGATAAAGACAGTGTGGCGAGGATGAGCACGTGGCACAACACGTACCCATAATGCGCTCACATCAGCTGGGATTAAAACATCCAGACGGGACGGACGTAGTTCATCCTGGCAGAAGAGGTACGATGATGATGATGATGATGATGATGATGAAAGAGTTGATATTTCTCAATGTGACAAGTATCAGGAACAATTTGCCACGCCTCACAGATGACAACGACATTAGCAGTAACTGACTGGACTGTGATGGCGAGCTCGTCAAATTTGTTGGCGAGGGAAGTGACATTGGATAGCAGTAAGGAAGGGAGGCCATACCATATTCGGGGAACTTCAGTGTGTTGGTACGGTCTGTCAGGTGTAGGTCTCTCTTGTTTTCTACTGGAGGTGATGGTCCTGATGGGCTTCTGTTTATGACCAAAAGCATGCAATATGTTCAATGATTTTAGTAGCACAATAACACTGCTGTCAGGATATCGTTTCCCTGCTTTAAACTGTACAAGGTGCGCCGGGAGTACTTCACTGGTGAACATCTGTTGATATCTGTTGTTGTGGACGTACTGTACTGTTTATCCGCTGTGACCTTTAACTCAATGGCGGTACTGTGGCTGCCGACAAAGTACTCAAGGGTTAGTACTACACTGGTGATTGTTATTAAGAACCACTTTTTTTTTCCGTTGGGATACACTATTGGATCACACTTTGATAACCAATCCTTACATTACAATAATCAGAGGCAGTGAGCGACTTGTTGTCTGGTCTCGTTTATTTTAGGAAGATAGTCTTCTAACCACTTGTGTTGGTGTCCCCTCTGGGCTGAATAAAACCATCTTCGTTAGCTAGATAAAATATTAAAAGTGGCGTCCCCTTAGTGAAGGGGTTAATGTTAAATTTGCAGTGGATCATCTTCGTATCCATTATAGTTCTCGAGCACACAAAACATTCCAAAGCTCTATTTCTGAAAAGTCTTCTCGGGAAGAACTTGCAGGAAGGGGGGAAATGACTCATATACGACCCCAATTCTGAAAGTTCAAGGTCCGTCCCTGTATAAGCTCATGTCCACACTGGCCACTACTGTTCACTTCTGTAGTGACCTGTACTTCTAGAACTACTCGAACAGCTGTTGTCTATTTTTGTGACTCTCTCTGGGGAATTCGTGTACCTCCTCTAGGAGTCGTTGGTGTCCTGTAGAAGACTGGCGATCCATTTGGCCTTAATCCAGCTGACCAAACTCATGAGGAGCACAAGAGGAAACAACTGTGTTGCCAGTTGACAGGAAATCAGATAACGACAGGTACTCCGCGGGTGTTACACAAACCACCATAATAATATCTTCAGTTTATACCTCGTTATCTGTACAGTCACACCACCTGTTGAAGGTTCTAGTTTCTTATTAATGTAAAAGACTACACCAATATACTATGTAAATATTTAGAGGCCGAAAGTTGCATATCCGTATGTTGTGCTGTCCCGTCCGAGGTGGATCCAGGAGTACGGTGTAACCACACAACTCATGTGATTATTTACTTTACTAATGTATACATCTACTAGAATGTAAGGATAACAACAAAGTGATAAAATATTTAATTTAGTCTATTAATAGAAATAAGTACACAATTTAAGTAGTGTTACGTTCAACGTACACCACCCTTCATGTCGCCATGTTATAACATCAACAATATATGGGTAGAAAACTAAAAAAAAGAATATCGATTTTGCAAAAGCACTTAGTCACTACTGTATTCTGTCCATACATTAGTTCCCAGGTGAAAAAGTGCTAGAGATATCGCCAGGACCACCAACGGAGTAACCATGTCCTGGAACTCATCCTCAGGGCACGCACGTTGTGAGGCAATTGGAAAATGGAGGGCGATGTACTGCACATAGATACTCATCGTAATGTATATTACACCAGTACAGAACGTGATCATGTACTGTATAATGTACAGCGTTATTATGATCACAATAATAACACAGAGCAATATTTATTTGTTGAAGTTATCTTGTGAACTATATTAGAAATAAAATAAAAAAAAAAGGTGGTGAGGTTAATTCAATCACTGAACACGTTAAGTGTGGCTGATAGAGTGAGGCAACTGAGGCTGAATTGCTCTCACAGGATATTCAATGGACTGCCCAGAGTATCTAACAACAGACCTTGTAAGGATAGGGATATGAACCGACAGGGCACTAGAGGGAGTCAACATAGTGTTATGGTGCCCGGTGTCCGCGCTCAACGGAAAAACACTTTCTTCTTTACTCTTATAACAAAGTTAAGACAAGACAAAAAATATACATGACAGATGAAGTGATCCGCCAGCCTCGGATAGTCCAACCACAATGTAATGCTTGTTGAATTTTATCAAACACTTTCACCATTACTCCTGTAGACATACTATTACTAATTAGAGCCAAGCGTAAGCCTAAACAAAGAACCTTCCAAGAAATAAACACCTGACACAGCTTTGTCGGCTGTTCCTGGTCAAGTTAACTTACTGTTTACCATTGCTGTATACCATGTACTTCCACGGCCTACCTACATATTGTCTATATTCGTGTTGAAATGTATGCATATTTTATAAACATGCTTATCCAGTTGTAAAGCTCTATGACAACTTTACTGAATTATTATTATTACTATTTTTAATATATAAGACATTATAAAAAACATTAATAACTTATATAAGGATTTATAAACCCTGATAAGATATTAGAACTAACCCGGTAAATAATGATAAGATTTAGACGTAAAATGATCGAATATTCAATGTCAACAGTCACACAGTACAGACATAAGGTATTAAATTAACTACAGCATTAAGAGAGAGATTTACTGGAGAGACAGAGAGATACACAGAAGAGAAGAGAGACGAGATTGTAAACAGAGAAAGCGACAGACAGACAGACAGACGTTAGTGTAAACAGGAAGAGAGATACACAGACGAAGAGAGAGACAAGCGTGTAGAGTGAGAGAGACAGAAAGAAATAGTGACCTATAGATAAAAAGAGAGACAATGATGTTGACAGAGATAGAGACAGATAGACAAAGAGTGACGAAGATATAGATTGTGTTCTGAGAGAGAGAGAGAGAGAGAGAGAGAGAGAGAGAGAGAGAGAGAGAGAGAGAGAGAGAGAGAGAGAGAGAGAGAGAGATAAAAGACGAATGCTTATTATTAAACTACAAGACTGGTTAGTTTAGGTCGTTAGGTGAGGTTAGTTCAGGTTAGGTTAGGTTAGGTCACGTAAAGGTTAGGTCAGTTGTTTTAATTGTACACTTGAGTCAGTGTCCTTCACTCAGGTCGCCTTGTCATGATTGTTCTTGTTTCTTGGTCGCTGATACTGTTGCTGTCTTCTCGTCAGCGCTGACGTAGAGGCTGTTACGTGCGTCGTAGTAGATGGAAGTGACGGCTCCGTAGTTCCAGTCTTCATACACGTGGTCTTCACCTTGGTCTTGTATGACCTTCGAGGACTCGCCACAGTCTCCAAGAGGTAAGGGAGCCGCTGTAACAGTCAACCTATTAATGGATCTGACTGACTGACTGGCTGACTGACTGACTGATTGATTTCCTGAATGATAGAATAACTGTTTGATTACCTGACTGACTGACTGATTGATTAATTTCCTGACTGAGTGATTTTCTAACTGATTTACTGTATCATTTTTCATTAACTGACAAACTAACTAATTGATGAAATAACTTTTAGACTTTTCGTTAAGCTAAAAATAAATAAATTTGTTCAAACTGGACATCTACAGCAAATCTCGGTGTATGTCTGTCCGTTGCTTTAGCTATCCGTTTTTTTATCATTATCTCTCTCACCTACCTTCAGTCTTGGACTTCCTAAGGCAATAAATGTTAGCAGCACCAACAAACGTCACCACCAGCAACATCAGCACCAACACTGCCAGCACCACAGTGGCTACCAACAATGAAGCGTGACTGGAACGTGACAGATTGGCTGGAAACATAAGACTTCAGTTAACTTACAAGATGTATTTCACTGTATCAGTAAGTGACAATACAACTAAGCAACTGTAAATACATTCAGCATGGAGAAAAATTATTAAGTTATTTAAATTTTTACGATTGATATGAATATATGAAGTGTGTTATTTGGGAGTATTTGGACACAAGGAACACGGTGAGTGAAGCAAATGAGTTTAAGGTGTAACGACAGGTGTAAGAAGTGTCAGTACAGGTGTTGACTCACGGAAAGAATAAAGATCAAAACACTTGACCCACTCCACCGAGGCGTTGCTCACCACCGTCACTTGCTGCAACTTGGTTCCGTTAAAGGTCTTGGATACGAACTTTGAAGAAACTAACGTTTTCTTATTCGTCTGAAATTTTATAATAATTTACAAGTCATTAGATAATGTATTTCTGTAGAGTCATGTTAAAAACTAAACTTTTGTTGGGAAGACAATTATGTTCTCCACAAATACAGTAATTAATAAAAAACAAAATTATTTGAGGCCCTTTACACAAGTGCTGGCTCGCTTCTGACCGACGAGTTACAGTTGGGGGAGGCGGGAACGGTTGCAATACAGGGTAGGGGGAGGCTTGTGGGGTTAAGGTGAGGATAGAGTTAGCGGATAGGGGCAGGTTTGGTGTCATAATTAACTTTACTTTAACTGGTTCATTTAGGCCTAACCCTGAAGTTGAGGGCGAGTTAGGGTCTGGCTGGCGACATTATAGTTTTCACGAGGAGGTTCATGAAGAAACCTCTGTTCTGACACTGAAAGACAAACGAAGGAACAAATATCTGCCTCTGGATCTAATTTATGAACTCACTATGGTCGCGGTGTATGAATCCAAGTAAACATCATAAATAATAAAAGTTTCTAATATAACAGACGTATTTTAAATTGCGGAGCTCCATCTAAAATGTTATATTTATGTTCTTTAAGTCTTTCTATTCTCATACTGTGTTGGAAGCAACTGAACCACTCGGTAATTGTCGAACACGGTCATAATCTCGGCAGTTATCCCTAGCCAAGACAAGGGTGCGAATAACGAGCTTACTTTAAATAGTCTACATGTATACTGCGAGAACGTGTTGTTAATAAGGTCATATAACGAGCACTCCTGCTGTATAAAACACTGAAAACTAAATGTATTTAAACTCAAATTATTAGTTTTCCACCTTGAACCGGGGTGTTGATAGTGCTGCCATCCTCTGGTGCTGGCGACAAGTCATGTTTCGTCTCTGTTAATATGCTCCAGGTTAGAGAATAAAATGTGTCAACGTTTATTTTTGATGGTAAGAATGTGTGTGTGTGTGTGTGTGTGTATTATACTATATGTTTGGTATTATTTCTTTCTGTTTGCTTTATGTTTGGTACAAAACAAAGAAATAATGAGAAGCCTTCATTCCAAAGTGAATTTCATCTTTGACTTCGACCTTTTATGATAAATACTTAAAATTTTCTAACATCCTCTCTGAAGTGCTAATGCCTTGAAATCATTTACATATTGATAGTTCAGATATTTAACATTATTTTAGAGAATAACAAGTCTGTTTACCAATTGTGAACACATTTAGTTTGAATAAATGAACACGAACATTTTCTATTAACCAATCATTTATTTGTAGCTATAGACGAGGGGCGTAGCTTACGGGCCAAGTTAGCCTGGAAATGCTCTAGTGATGTAATTGCATATCTGTACTATAAATATGGAAATACCTGAGAGACCATTGATTTTTGGGTATGAAAAATATCTTTAAAATGAGACCATAAAAATAAAATTAGTCCATATATAACAGATATTGACGATTTTATGAATTTCGTTGGTGGCCATCTTGATGACGTCATCAATACTACACCCCACACCATAAGAATGATTCATCTATAGATAGTTTCTGAGGAAACATAACCAGTCCCGCCTTTTCATCACTAAACCTGCCACGGAGCATCATTTTTCTACATATGCTTCTGGACTATTACACACTATTAGCTTAGTCAGCCTCCTTCTACCTCCAAAATTTCTTCAATTTCCGAACTCTAACTCCTTTCCCCACCCCTAATCGTCACCCCCTTCTTGCTCTACACAAAAAAGGGGGGGGTTACGACAGCGTCTCTCTTTCATGTGGCTGGAACTGTACATCTGGGTCCAGTGAGGAGGATGTCAGTTTGTGTTAATGTGAACTTCACTTACAAATTTCATGTTCACCTTACTGTTAATCCTTTCAAATAAAACGAATCTCACCTTAGAATAACTCAGATAAATCCTTGAGAAGTACTCGGTGTCTGATGTAATGAAAGGATCTATTTTCTGACGTATTAACGTAGTGTTTCCCAGTGAATAAAGATGTAGCGTCATGTTGATCTGAGTGTCTCTCTTAGTCACCCTGTGCCAAAGAAGAGAATACGTCTCTTGTTCATCCTCCGTATAAAAGGTGACCTCGGAGCCACTCGTGGGCGGCTTACAACCTGTAGCAGATAACATAAGAAGGACTCAGTGTATGCGTTGGTTTTATACTTTGGAATATTTTTATTTTATTTCCTATTAGTGTGTATATAAATTAGATAGATAAACAGATAGATAGAGGAGTAATGATATATATATATATATATATATATATTATATATATATATATATATATATATATATATATATATATTTATTTATTTATTTATATGGCTCCCGGTCACTTGACCGCCAGACGTTTGGCCGACGGACATTTCACCGACGGACATTTCACCGACGGACATTTCACCGACGGACATTTCACCGACGGACATTTAGCCGAATGGACAAATGGCCGAATGGACAAATGGACCTAACCTAACCCAACCTATCCTTTAGTAAATGTGCAAAAAAGAATTTTCTATCATGCAAATGTATCACATTGCAATTATGTTATCTTTTTATCCTGTGTTTTATAAAGCAAATACATTGTAATGAAGAAAGAAAAAAAATGAAAAGGCCATTTGTCCATTCGCCCAAATGTCCGTTCTGCTAATTGTCCGTTCGGTCTATTGTCCGTTCGGCCAATTGTCTGTCGGCTCAATGTCCGTTCTTTCAAATGTCCGCGGTGAAAAGTCCGTCGGCCATCTATCCGGCCACGATATATACATACACACACTCGGACCTTAATATACCAACAATACTTCACTATGCAGGTCTCGAACCCGTGACCACATCGTTACCACAGAACTATAAGAACTACAACAGCTAACCTAGGCTTTTTTTTCACACACAGTCTGATTTTTCTTGTGTGTGTGTGTGTGTGTGTGTGTGTGTTCGCAGTACATAATCGAATTCTCTTCTGTTTGCATTCCTCTCTCTCTCTCTCTCTCTCTCTCTCTCTCTCTCTCTCTCTGTTACCTCCTCTGTATCTCGTAGACACGAGCAGAGAATGTGACATCACTATCAGCAGCAGCAAAACAAACATTTCTGAGATATTTCCTTCACTATCCCGACGTCCACTTCACTATTCCAACGTCCACTTTACTATTCCGACGTCCACTTCACTAACCCGACGTCCACTTCACTATTCCAACGTCCACTTTACTATCCCGACGTCCATTTCACTAACCCGACGTCCACTTCACTAACCCGACGTCCACTTCACTAACCCGACGTCCACTTCACTATCCCGACGTCCACTTAAGGTTCACTCCATCGTTATTGCCACCACTTCGCCAGCTTGAGCGTCCAATGCCTTGCCAGTACTCTGCTTCACTGCCGCTTCTGGCATTGTTAAAGCGTCCTAGGACTCGTCTTATCTTACAGAAATATCCGCCCTGTGCGTATTTCCTGCAGGGGACCCCGCCGCCACGAGTATCACTGTATCCTCCTCCTCCACCACATGTATGCACCCTTCCCTCCCCCCTCCCTGCTCCACATATTTTTTTTTCTTGGTGTTACTCTCTCTCTCTCTCTCTCTCTCTCTCACCTCCTCTCTCTCTCTCTCTCTTCAGTGTAGTGAACAGACATTATGAGTTGTGTCACTGAAGCCGTCTCCGTGGACTTATCCTGCAATGCTACTAGAACCATAAATCTGGAGAAATGATGAACACTTACTGTACAAGTATGTAGGAGGAACCTTGGTGGCTCTTAGGCATTTACAATAAATCTATTGCTACTGTTTCAAATGTACGTTCTGGCGTTAGGTGCATTGGTACTGGAGGCATCATCGTTCCTTTGTGTTTCGCACACGAAAAACACTTAACAATGTGTTGCTTGGTGTCTTTTCTCAATGTAATGCAATACGTTTTTCTAATTTCGGCGAGTCATTTGTCACGTCCGGGATGACCTGCATCAGGTGTGTTATGGTACAGTGTGAGTACTGTGTCACGTAGACTATCAGCTATGACAATTTGTGTATTAGTATCCTGCGCTGACTTTGTCAAGAGATGCAGTATGTCTTATCGCATGAAAGATTGTCTTCCGAAAAAAAGAAGATAAAGTTCACCACCACAAGCACGCCTCCCCGTGCACCTTCACGTGATAAACTATGTAAGATTCTTTCGATCGTCAAAGGCGGTTACAACAGCTGTATTTTCAAGTAAAATATCATTTTCTGTTCGGATCCAGCTCAACTTTTTTCTTATCCTATTGTAACTAATATTTTCATGTAGCCAGTGCTAGACGATTACACTCTGCTGAAGAAACCCCGTCGGTATTTTCAAACGTCCTGACCCCTAGTATACCGTCTTCCCCCATAGAAAGACACCTACCCCCTACACACAGGTTCAGGTTAAGTTACGTTACGTTACGTTTGTTTTGGTTAGATTCTGTTAGGTTAGATTGTGGTCAGGTTAGGTTAGGTTTGATCAAGATAGGTTAGGTTAGATTGGATCAGATTAGGTTGAGCTTGGTTAGGTTACGTTACGTTAAGCTAGATTAGTTAAAGTTAGGTTAGATGTTATAGAATAGCAACAATTATGAACATAATTAAATTAAAGAAAAATAAAGTGCACTGTTGTTTTGCTTGACGACATCCTCCAAACACGTAATATTCACTTTTGTTCTCTAAATGTCTATGTAAAACTCACGTATGTAGTGACACGTGACCACTTGGCCTGTAGGAATCACGAAAAGACAGGTCGACATGTAGACATAAGTTATTCCAACTATAGACCATCTACTGTGGGCAGATATACAGTATATTCTAATATTATTTTGAACCGTAACTTCTACCCTGGCTACATAGATCCCTGTGTTGGTACCACATAACTGAGTATCTCTGCTTCGCCATTAAAAGCCTTAATCTCTTTCTTGCTCTATGGCTGACTAGAGTTTGGTGAGGCTAGTTTGGTTTTCACCGCTTACTCACACTAATCATGCTGTATTAATATAGTTCAGACACCGAGCTGTAATTCAACTGTGTCAAATAGCTTACTATTAAGGCTATTATTAGTTGCCTATAAAGAGAATGACTTTTAAAGAATATCAATTAAAATTCTCATATAGACCCCTAAAATAAAAATACTCCGTTTTCTATAATATAGCTTTTGATATAGGAGACTAAGGTAGGACTGATGTGTTGTGTGAATATAGGTAAATACTGTATACTGTATAGATAGTCAGTAAAATCAACATATAACTTTATATTGATCCCCAGACTGGTAGCATTTATTACGTTAATGTTACTGAACACATTTCCTGTAGGTTATCCTTAAAATTTTCATCTAGTTTGTTAATAAATATCGCTTTTTAACTTACCTAAAGCAACAAAGGTTTTATGCACGAATTTGGGTACGTGTTTCTAACTGTACTACTTCAAGATATTAAATATACAATAGGTGAATATACGTAGTTGAAATGGTATTACAATACGAGAAAGTAATAAGCATAAGACCGGTAAAAGTGGAGGTGAGAACAGGAAGTGACCAGATAGTCTTTATAATATACAGAAGTCATCTAGAACTCATCGGGTATAGGTCTCACATTAAGGCATAATTTGTTGATCAGATAACAGAGCCTACCACTTAACACGAAGAAATTAAATATAACTCTCTCTCTCTCTCTCTCTCTCTCTTTTCGAAAATTAAAAACAAAATTGAAATTTTTTATAAAGTTTTTTAATAGTTTGAAAATTTTTAGAAATATTTTGAAATTTTTTGGAAATAATTTTAAATTTTTTGGAAATTTTTTGAAAATTTTGGAAGTATTTTGAAAGATTTTGAATGTTTTTTTGAAGATTTTTGGAAATTTTTAATTTTGAGTTTTTGAAAAATTTCGGAAAGTTTTTGAAAATTTTTGCAATTTTTTTGAAAATTTGTCGTCACTATTGTGACGACATTTTTGTATGTGTTCTGATGCCTGCATATAGCATGTTTAGCCGGCCTCACAATGGGGTGACTCAGTTCGTGGAGGAGCATACCCCCTGCCATCTTTTATTTATTTATTTTACAACATAACAAATTAAAAATACAAGATTCTTTGTTACAGAATATAAAAAATCTCCTCCATTTTAGAAACTAATTACTAGTGTCTGCGGCTATGCAGACTGCTGTTTGGCACTTATCATATCCCAAATTATGCTCTGGCATGACTTGGTAAAATAATTTATTTCACCCTGATTTTGTTCTTAACTCTTTTCATTGTAGATCGGATAATGCTCATTTAATGTTGATGATGTCTTGCAAGGAATATCTGACTAAGTTATGCAACACAGCGTCACGAGATAGCCACTAACAACTTACTTGAAGGCAATAAATAAATTAATTGTTAGGCTATGTTTGAAATGACTCATTGGCAAGGAAAAGTTTTAATGATACAAACACGGTAGTCTGTTTACTTGTGTTCTTTATATTGCCAACTACAGCGACATGGTGATAATAATTAACAATTGTATTTTGGGGGTAAAGTTCATTTGAAGCAAATAATGCATGAGAATAATAATATCGGTCCTTTTGAAGATACACTTAAGAAAGTTTTATTTTGTGTGTTGTAATACTGAGAGAGGTACTGTATAGAGACAATAAATTGGCATTAAAACATCAAGAGTTACTGTCTGCATGTCTCTCCAGACATTTAATTTAATCCAAGTATTGTTTGGGTAGACAAGTCTACAGGGAATATGTCGTTACAAACATCAGGATGACAAACCTTATGTAGAGGGGAAATACAATATAAGATTGGGAAGATTTTTAATCCGGCCAAAGTCAAAAAAAAAATGGACTCGCAAGAAAAGTAACAGGAGATCAGGCAAATAATTGAAAAGGTTATCGGGCAGTGTTAGAGGTCTGGAGTTGTTGTTGTTGAGGTCATCAGGCAGGGATGGAGGCCAGGGTGGTTTTTGGTGACGTCAGGACAGAGGTTGAGGCGACTAGCAGGACAACTTAGAAGTCAGGGCAATCATTTGGGAAATCAGAGGGCCAGGGACGCCAGAACCCAGGGCCACTGTCCAGGATACACTCACCAGACACGACTTCAAACACTTCACAGCCACGCTTGAGGTTTCCCCAGCGACCTCTGTACCCCAGGTAGTGCAATTCGCCCTCGTACCTGTAGAACATAATACACAAGTCTGTAGGATGATCCAAAGTCGTCCCTATATTTACCATCAAGATTTACGTTTCATGTATACTGTCATATTAACATACACGAGACCAGAGACCCACAGACCAAATTGGTGGCCACGAGTACATCCAATAAAGAGATTCCCTTCAAGCTTTTCAGATACTATGAAATCACAACAAACATCAATAAATCGGTGCCACTGAATAGAAGACCCCTTTTTTAATTTGTCTGGTTATTAATGATTTCCTCTTTAGCTTTGACCACAGTCTTATTACTGAAGAGGATGAGTGGATACTGATGGTCGAGCTTTGTGCAGTTCACGTTGGCTCGTCAGTAGCTAGTTGTCATAACGTGATTCAACCCGACACCTAACTGTGAAATGTTGATGTAATGATAAAACTCAATTTCCCGATTATTTAACTAACACCAGACATTTTTATTCAGCTCAGAGGGGACCCCATAACACAAGAGGATAATAAACTATCTCTACTAATAAACAACCACAACACAATTAAAGTAAAATGATATAAAACGACTATAAAAGACAGAAACTGGTCATACTCTGTGTCAGGATCGTAGTTCACCACCTCCAGGTTCTCCCACGTCCTCCAGGGATAACCTCGCTCAGTCTGGTCACGCAGGTGTATGGGGAAGTGTACATACTCGTGGGTACCTGACGAACAACCAAACAAAGAAATAAATACACAAATTAATTACAACTGAATTGAAAGATAAATACACACACACATAAATAATCAACAATTAAATGATAAATACAAGTAATTAAACAAATAAATAAATGAAGTGTTATTTGGTTCACTAGACCTTGGTTTTGGCCCTCAAGTCACTAAGAGAGTAATGTACAGTTGCCAGCAAAAGTTCTCCCACAGTCCTGTGGGACACTTTAAGCCACATTCATTTTAACTTCTTCAGTATCTTTCACTTCTTCGTGTTATTATGGTTCATATAGAGTTCATATAGCTTTGTCGTTAGCGAACCCAAATAAACACAGCACAGATTCTCATAGCACTTTCTGACTCTCGCCTGTGACTATAAAGTGTCACACCAAGCCCAGACAGACATGGGAGACCATACTAGTAACCAGACCACAACAGTCACAGTAATGGTCTTCACAGGTATCAGACCATAAATATGCTATGATTATTCAAGGACTTACTGACCAATATTAGATAGTATATTACAGTGGTGTCAAACTCAAAACCTTTCGAGGGCCAATTCTTGATATTAGTTACCCTCTTCAGGGCCAACACAAGCGCTATATCACATGTTTGCAGGATTGAAGTTTACAGCTTCACACATTACCTTACCTGGCTTACCAGGAATACCTCATTTGGGTTTGTCTGATCTTAAGTATGAAAAATTCATTTCACTAAAGAAACATGATTATATCTATTTCTTTAAAAAATTCACGGGATGATAAATTTTACCATCATCACGCGGTCCACACCTGACCATCCCAAGGGCCACATTTGGCCCGCGGGCCATGAGTTTGACACCCCTGTTATATTAGTACTGTACTCAGTCTTTCATGTAAATAATATAGCGAAAAGTGTCAAGGGAATTATATATTCTCACCTGTACATCATTTTGATAAACTAAGGTTGTGTTATACAGGTAAGTACTGTACAAAGATGTATTAAATGTTACTAGAGTTCTAATTGGCCGCTTATGTTGTCCCTGTTATCACATTATTATTGTCTCATAATTATTTATCTGATACTGATCTCTTCTTAACTTCATATCTCAAATATGTGGGATTTATCGTGATGAAAGCAAAAGCAACAAACCTCTCTTGGCCTGACATGACACCCAGATAACTCACACACACTGAACACCAACCTAGCTGGGACCATAGGCCGTGGGATCCATTGGCACTGAAGAGTTCAGCGTGGAATCCCTCCACCACCTCCACCGTCTTTGGATATGTCACGTTGATCACGTCAATGGCGACACGACTCTCCTCACCTGACACGAGAGAAATTTGGTCGTCGTAACAGATAAAAGCAGGAAGTGAAAGAGCATATGTGTGTGTGTGTGTGTGTGTGTGTGTGTGTGTGTGTGTGTGTGTGTGTGTGTGTGTGTGTGTGTGTGTGTGTTTGTAGATTACTCCACTGGATATATTTGCCATTTCCATTCTCTTATATTTCTTATTTAAGCTTTTTGTGGTCCATTCCCCATTATAACCACTTGCGGATTTTCTTAAAAGCATTGTGAGATATCAACTCACATCTGTGTCTTATACTAAAGACATAATACTAATAGTAGGACACAATCTGCAGGTTATTGGCATTAAACTGTATATTACAACAAAATTGAAGACGTCTCCATTACTTCCATACCACCAGAGACCACCATCACACAGGGAGGCCGAGATAGATAGGTAAGGCTGGGGAGTATTCTTACCTTCCAGAAATTGAAAGTTGTTTGTGGTATCATTCCAGGTGTACGAGGCGCCGAAACTGTGCACTGACACATAACATTTTGTCACCTTGTTGTTCTGTTGGGAAGAGGATAAGGAAGATGGGTCATTTTCACTGTCATGGGATATATATTAAGATCAATCACTTTAATGTCCTGTGTAAGGGTGAAGGATGTTGGTTCCTTTAAACATTCTGTAGAAAAATGTTAAGTCGAATAACCAGGTTTTCTGTAGGATACATAACTTGTTTTCTATGGGAGAGAAAGAATGGGCTGTAGGGTCATTTTTGGTACTTTTCATTCTGTGCAGGACAAGGTTAAGGTGATATGGGAGACGTGGTAAACAGGGGTATTTCCCTTGTTGTCTAGGAATAATATTAGAGAATTTATCGTGCTATGGGGGTAGGGTCTCGTTAAAAGGTATTATTATCCCTTCTTGTGGTGGACATGGTGAAATGAGTTAAATTCTCGTGCTGTGGAGACATTGTAAGTTAAGCCACCTTCTTGTGATATAGAGGACAATAACAAATATCAAATGCGTCGGTAATAATAGAGCCCAAACTTCAGTAATAATAGAGCCCAAACTTCAGTAATAATAGAGCCCAAACTTCAGTAATAATAGAGCCCAAACTTCAGTAATAATAGAGCCCTAACTTCAGTAATAATAGAGCCCTAACTTCAGTAATAATAGAGCCCAAACTTCAGTAATAATAGAGCCCTAACTTCAGTAATAATAGAGCCCAAACTTCAGTAATAATAGAACCCAAACTTTAGTTAAGATTTAAAAGACAATTAACAGAATAAAAGCAAAGTATTATAGCGTGATGTGGTACGGTCGGTCAAATAAATTCGCGGAGACCCAACAAATATAGAGTCGGGCAAAAGATCTGGTAACGGTGTAAAAATCTCTCTTCCAAACTCATGATATACCTCCTCCTACCACTCCACGTTCCCCCCCCCCCGCCCCCATACCTTTACATTATTACCAGATCCAGGTACTTACCCTAATCCTGATGGAGTAATGTTCCCAGTCTCCCACGTGGTCACCAAACGACTGCATGAAACCCTCACATTTCTCCCCCAAAGGAATACCTACGGGGAAAAAACTCATCTTCTCATCTGAACTATCCTAACCTAAACGTAACGTAACGTAACCCTAACCTAACCTAACCTTATAGAGCAAAGGAAGAACGATTATTGAAATAGAGGAAAGTAGTATGATCGACGACAACAAGAAGGGAGATAGATTAAATTGAGGGAGGGGAATTACGAAGACGAATATATATAGTTCAGTTAGTGGAGATGGAAAAAGTTGAAGGAACGAAGGTATTATTGTAACGGATAACGAAGAGGAAGAGAAAAGGCAGAGAGAGGATATAAGAAATGTGAGAAGAGAAATCTTAATAAAGTGTTCGAGGAAAGAAAGAAAGACACAACAATTTGGCTGATAATTGCGTGCGTGTAAACTCATCAATAGCATTTTTGCACAACAGCTAATATATAGATGTGTGTTACTTTAAATATCAGTAAGAGAGTTATGAATTGATGACACAAGACTGGGTTGGTTACCTGTTATAGTACTGTATATGTCCTACCTACACAGACGTCCTTCCCGTAGTTATATGGGTAGAAGGACCTGTACACGACGTCGACGGTGCCGCACGAGTCATTATAATCGCGGATGAAGACATAGGTAGACACTTTCACTGGGGTCGCGTTCTCTCCAGCGAACCAGTCCAGGAGGCAGTCTGGGCAGTCTGCCATAAAGAAGAGCGAGTGCTTACTTATATTGTAGTAAATAATATGAAACATTATAGGTGGATAGGTGGGTGTTTTCACAAATTTAAGGAGTGTGTATAGAAACATGAACCAAAATTGTTATTGAAGTAATTATCTGCACAGTGGAAGAGTTGGGGGAGAGAGGTAATCCAGCATCACTGTCAAAGAGTTAAGGAAGATAGCTGAACCGGAATGAGAATATGTTCACTTAAGGCGGCGTCACACTAGCACTTTTTCCGTCATTTTGTTGCGACAATTTAAAAAAAAAGAAAATGAAGAAATTTTCTGAGCGCGCCCTGTCACACGTTTAGAGGACAGCGCCACTCTTCCCATGTTCGTCAGTTGTAAACAAAGAAGATGGCGTTGTATGCCTCCCTCTTCATTTTTGTTACTGTATCTATCGTCCCTTGGGTCCCACAGGCAACGATGAGATATAATATTGTCTATCTCTATCATGTGTTTTCCGGACAGGCATGTCCACACAGGAATAGATAGAGAGGCCGTGAAGAAGTTGAACACATGACTCAATGTAAACAAACAAATCAGATGTATTTATGAATATTAACATCAATAACAAAAATTACACTTAAGAAATTTATTGAAAATGCGACACTGGATACTTTTAAAGTTAAATTTAGTTATTATATGTGGTTCGATATTTTACATAAATATCCTCATTGTCGAGTATGGATCTTGATTTCATCACAGAAATTGGCACAAGCCGGTCAGCCGGAAACGATACGTTTCGTCTGAGCTTCATGTTGTATGTGACTGGGAAAAGGATGGCAGTTTTAATATATGAGGGACAGGAAGTTGCAAAATAGGCCATTCATATATTCAGGTAAGGCAGACTTGACTACACAAATGTTATCTCCGTTTAACATTTAGTTAACCCTTAATAATATTGTAACTCATTTTGATAACCCAAATATGTATCATTGATTAAATATATAATGAAAAACCACCTTTGTTTAAGTAAATAATGAAAAAAGCTTTGTTCAAATATATGAAAACATGCTACATATTTTATCTCTTGTGTGCTATAAAAAAATAGTATGCATAATTAGTGTAACTTGTGTATGCGTTCGTATTAGTCAGAAACTGGATAACTGTATCCCTGGACATTTTCAATGACCTTGTTAGAATATATACACAAATTACTGTGCTCATTCCTAGCAAATCTGTACGTTTCTTTTATGATTTTTGCGTTCACAGGAAGTAAAAGTCAAGCACTTCTAGTGTTACAACTACTGTAAATAATTAGGAGTTTTAGTTACTCTTAGTAGTGTTTTAGAGGAGTCTGTTGTGTTGTCTTGTAGCCACTTATTAACTTTCTTGTCCCTGGCATCATAGATATCATACACTGGATTACTAAATCTGTAAACAAAAAATCCACCACCAGAAGAATTAGCAACACTGAGTATGACTGTTTTAATAAATCATCGCTGAGTGGATATGAAAATATTGTTATTATACTCACTACTTGTTGCTATATATTGATAAGGAATGAACAACTCACCGAGGTCTGGGACAGAGTTGAGATGCATGTCACTTGTATCTGGTCCGGTCAGCACGGTGTATCGGTCTGGTGAAGTCTGAACTACGGTCTCGTTACTTGTCTTCACCTGTTGATCCCGAAACAGAGGAAAGAAATACTTGAGAATCTGTATCGCGTATTACTCTATATATTTCATGGCTTTTGAAATGAGTAAAGATTATATTTTACCTTTTTATTTGCCTGTAAAGATTAATTTACGTCACAAATATATTACCAGTTTATTGGGAATAGACTGTCACAAATTAGACAAGTCTCTCTAGGATTGTAGATCATGACTTTATCACAGACGCACAGTTGCATTGACTAGAATGAAAAGAAAACAAAAACAAATGGTAACTTCCCAGATTGTGATGAGAACAGTCCAGGTGCTGTTGGATATCTTGTCACCAGTCACTGTTACTCCTTACTGTAACACCATCACAACTAGCTTCATCCCACTGTATCTGTCCAATGGCCACAGTTATCTCATACACTTATCAGTAATCACGAAAACCTTACTTATAAACTTTATCAGCCATGCACTTACTAGTCAGCCGTACACTTACTAGTCAGCCGTACACTTACTAGTCAGCCGTACACTTACTATTCACTACCACTATATACAATACACACAAACACTGCCAAACTGTACACTCTTCACCACCGACCACTTTTATATACGAAAACTAATAAATGTACCACTTTGACCATCCAGCGCCACCCAGTTCACTCAGCCCGAAGTGGTCCTGAGGCCACTTTCGGTGAGTACCTCAATACGTGACTTCTGTACGTGACTTCCCTCAGTACGTGACTTACCTCAGCATGTGACCTACCTCAGCATGTGACTTACATCAGCACGTGACTTACATCAGCACGTGACTTGCCTCAGCACGTGATTTACTTCAGCATGTGACTTACCTCAGTATGTTGGAAGTGGAAATCGACAGATGAAGGGAAAAATACTTCTTCAGGATGGAGCCAAACCAGAGGAGCCCACGCCTCTATGATGTCCTGCACTGGTCCACACAACATAATATTAACATCCTGCTTCAGTAAACAAGGAACTGGTTTATTCCACATTACAGATGTCAATTTTTGTGGTTAGCTTTCAAGATGGCTGACAGGAACTTACATAACATATGATATACGCAATTAGTCGTATTGGTACCTCATATTAAGGCTCTCGACATTGACTATCTCCATCATTGAAATTCTGCAACTCTGATGTATTCGCGGGTTTAATGCTTGAAAGTATATTTGCAACTAAATATCAAACGCTGGCGTGATTTAAAGGTGAGAACTTACACTACCATCAAATACTGTACAATAGTACTCGTACTTCTCACATCAGGCTGTAAGTCTTTGTGTGAGAACATTTACTGTCTGATTTATTCTAAGATGCTACAGTGAAACAATACCAAACTATCTACTTCCAGAATAACCTGTTTAAGGATGGATTACAGCTTCACTATACAGTACTTACAGTTCTTAAGCTTTGGGTCCGGTTTGCTGGCTTCTGCTGTCGCTCCTGAAACCACCACCACCAGCAGCAGCTTCAATAAACGGCTTAATACCATCTTCTCGGGTCACAGTGGGTCCTCTTTGGTGTGTATCTCGAGCTGAAATGCCTTTGTGAATTTCTGTATGTGTGTGACCTGCTGATGAAAACACTGTTATTCTTGATTAATTCTGGTTGGACTGGAGACTGGTACTTGAAGACGTTTCAGCCTTTGGTTATGATGAAGCCTTGTGTATGTCAGACTGTGACTGTGGCCTTCCTCACTATCTCACCAGCTGTTGGCTCACACACAGTACTATACTTCCCTTATATCTATCTCACGCCATTGCCCACCATCTTGCCCCCAAGTAAAATGTTCTTGCCTCTTTGTATTACCTCTTCATCATCAAGACTCCTGCTGTGCCTCCTCGTGGCAACATACGGTAACTGGGTGCTTCGTGGGCCCAGACTAGACCAGCAGGGGATCTCGGAGTAGCAGTGGGCCTCAGAGGGAAGGCGTATAGGCGCCTTATGACTGGGGAGTGGAAATCCAGGGGAGTGCAGATTACATGTGACACCGGTTTGTTGATGAAATAAATGTTGTTTAAGAGGTGGGCGTTTTTTCTGACCAGCTTGAATATTTACTCTCATAATTATACACGGGACCAATAACCAAGGACGTTACAAGAGAGATAGTAGCGTCAAAGTGGCCAATGAATGTTGAGATAACAAAGGACTGACGTTTCATACCTTTCTTGCCGAGTAACAAGTTTCTCTGTACTGTATCTTCAGTGTTCAGCTAGATCGAGTCAGAGACGCACCATAACTTCTTCATTACAAAGTTAATATTTTCGTTCAAATACTGTGTGGTCTCTGTTAAAGGGTTACGTAGGATTTTTAGTCAAGGTATCATTTGTCTAATGTTTGCTTTTATACTTTATCAATTTTATACTGTAATTGTATTTTACATTTAAATCTGTTCTCACGTCTTGATAATGCCAAATAAGTTATATGTTTTGGGCAATGTAGTTTTTAATGTTAATACTCATGTGAACTGAAAGAATTGAGTGGAACATTAATTATTGTTTTCACTGTGTGTTTCCACTTAAAGATTGCAATCTCTATTTGTCTTATTAATGTGATCATGAACTAAGTGAAATATTTGTCCAGTCTGTCCAGTCTATTGCTGGACCTTGAAGGACACACACACACACACACACACACACACTCACATCAGTCTTTCATTCTCAGGAAACTGAATGAAAAGCAGAATGTCCTCAAAATTGTCATCAACCAAGAAGGTGCCAGTGATCGACTTGGGTCATCTAGGTGAGTCACACACAAAAACCTTATCCTGTTGTCACTTAGTGGTAAATTTATCACACGAGCCACTGGGAGTAATGTTGACTGTACAAATATAACAGTTGTTAAGTGTCCACAGTAGTACGTAAGTATTAGGGCACACAAAGTAAGCTGGTCGGCTGGTACATTAAGTTATGATAGGATATTTGACATGTTGGTAGGGTAGTGTACGTGCGTGTGTGCATGGAGAGCTGGTAAACGAGTCCCTGATTCAGACACTGGTACACCGAGTTAGGAATAACCACAAACTGACTCAGGACGAGAACACTGACCACGTACTAGGATTAAAACAAATCGACCATCGATTAAATAAGAGTTTTCAGTTAAAAGAACTAACATCACGTACTAGGTTAAGAAATGAAGGATAAACGGGTGTGGTGAAGAGTCCTTGCGGAGGTGAGGGACGCCTAAAATCAGATACCTGAGCCACTTAAGGGCCTTCCTCACCAACAGGTTTGGGGCAGGAACCTGGCCAAGAGGAGTGGCAGAGGGTGACGCGGGAGTTGTATAACGCCTTAACCGAATTTGGCTGCTCTTACCTTGCTAACCATGGTGTCCCTGACGACCAGGTGAGTGACCATGGTATTACTGACGACCAGGTGAGTGACCATGATGTCACTGACGACCTGGTGAGTGACCAGGGTGTTGCTGACGACCAGGTGAGTGACCATGGTGTTGCTGATGACCAGGTGAGTGACCATGGTGTCACTGACGACCAGGTGAGTGACCATGGTGTTTCTGACGACCAGTTGAGTAACCATGGTGTTGCTGACAACCAGGTGAGTGACCATGTTGTTAAAGACGACCAGGTTAGTGACCATGGTGTTGCTGACGACCAGGTGAGTGACCATGGTGTTCCTGATGACCAGTTGAGTGGCCAGGGTGTTGCTGACGACCAGGTGAGTGACCAGGGTGTTGTTGATGACCAGGTGAGTGACCATGGTGTTCCTAACGACCAGGTGAGTGACCATACAGCGACGTCTGTTTATGCACAGCAACTTTTTACATACAGCTGTGTTTGTTTACATACAGATGCGTTTGTTTACATATAACTGTGTCAGTTGATATTGATCAACAAAACACATTTCATTTCACTTTCCTTGTTCTTAGTGGCGTCTCCTCTATGACTCAACGATCGCCTTCTTTAACCTGGAACAAGGGAAGAAGGACCGATATGCGTTTGATGCTGACAAACTTAGTGGGTACATAGGAATGGGTTCGGAGAGGTGAGTACCATCACATATTGCGCATGTTTTTAAAATACCAAAAGAATGTAAATGAAGGAAATCATTTTCGATATTTAAAAAATTATTATAATTGATTAAAAAAGAACATATTATTTACTTTCAGTTATAGCGGTTCGACCCGTGAGTTGTGTGAAGGCCTCCTCGCAAGAAGGACAGAACAGCTGCCTGATGAACCGGAGATTCCATCCCTTAAACCTGCCGCGGAGTCCTTCCTCAAGTCCTGCAAGGAGCTGTCTGAAAGGATCATGGCAGCTTTATCCCTCAGTCTGGGTATCTAGGACTTTATAGCAGCTGAGCCCGACATCCATTTCGAGGTTAGGCAGATACGTGTATCTCATAATCGTTAAATGGAGGAAAGTAGGCAGACTCACCTACGCTCCCAACGCTCTCACATACGTACTCCCTAGCAGTACAAACACGTACATTACTCACACAAAGATACAGGTATAACCCCTGGTCAGTATAGTCAAGCACGCACGCACGCACTGTGGGGATTTTAACGAAATTGACACCACTGACATCGAGGAACCGCTGTTACTATCACAAGCTGTGAAATTCCCTACACACGGTCAAAATACCCTTGACCTTATCTTAACTGGCTTAGCGGACCAGTACCATCCACCTCAACCAATGCCTCCTAGCGGGTGTACTGTAGTACACACCTATCAGCGTTCTGGTCTCCAGCTCCCACTACCAGCCACATGCAGAGTCCTTACATCAAAGCTTACAGTACAGGCAAATTACCGCCTCTTGGCTGCCAATTTCTTTCAATAAACTGTTTATTATTATTATTATTATTATTATTATTATTATTATTATTATTATTATTATTATTATTGCACACGCACACGTACACGCAAAAGTACACGCACACATAACTGAAAACACAAAATTATACACTCAAGTTGTTCATCTCATTAATACATGTTGAGCTCTTCTTCAGTTGACTTGTGTTTTCTGTTAGTTCATTAGTCCCTCCTTCATCTGACACTCTCTCTGTGTTGTCAGGTAAGGACCCAGAACATCTTCTCTCAATACACAAGGAGAGGGGTACCGACAAGAACATCACAACTTTACGGTTCAACCACTACCCTCCCGTCCCCTCCACTATTCCTGAAGGCACTTTTCGATTTGGTGCCCATAGGGATTTCGGTACCATAACATTCATCTTTCAGGACGACTGTGGTGGCCTACAGGTGTGTGTGGGTGTTGTCCCTGGGTAAATAACTTGTCACCTAGATCAACTCTCCTTTGGGTAATCTTCTCCCCCATGGAAAGTTAAGCGGAACAATGTAATTTTGTTGGATATACTTTTATTACAACTTCATCCTTAAGATAATTGAATTAATATAATGATTATATTTTATAGTTACAGCTATATTCTTAATGTTAGTTAATGTGGTATCCTGAATAATAAAGCTGGCTTCCCTCTTACGCCATGACCTAATTGTTGAGTGACCTGTTACCATCGCCTCTCAAATCGTGGCAATAATTCTATTTACTTACTGAGTTACTGTACCATTTTCTTCTTTATGTCTCTCTGACTTACCTTTCGTCACTTCAGGTTCAAGACAGTGAGGGGTCCTGGTTTGATGTCACCCCCGTCCCCGGCACCATCTTTCTCTTAGCCGGAGAATTCCTCCAGTTCCACTCCGGAGAAAAGTTCCTGGCTCCGGTGAGTTGTATTCTTGGCTTATTTACACATTTCGAGAGTTTGCTTCTTGACCTAGTATTTCTTAAGTGCATTATTGAGTACCATACTCCTCTTGTAGTTAGGTCTTCTCTACTGTACATCTGTTTCTCTTAATGTTTCATGTATCGTCCTGTCTTATCCGTCATCATCTTAACTTTAAAATCATCTCTCCGTCAGCAGCATCCGCCATAACCTCTTCTCGTTATGAGAAGCACCTCTCCTGATATCCTTCACCCCTGCATGTATTTTTCTTCTTCAAAGTAACTTTTAATTTTCCATTCAATCTCATCTTATCCTCTCTCACTCAAAGCTCTGTCATTTTATACAAAACACCATGCTGTCCATGTTTGGTCTATTGTTTTACATCACCAGCATCCAAGTCTATTTTGTTTAAAAAAAATTCTTTAGAGTTTAGACAAACACATAAACTTAGAAACCCTGGCTGACACACATCATTGGTAAGAGCAACACACCTGGCCCATAACTGCATGAATATTTAGAGACTATTAACCTGTTTTGCTGCATAAGACGAGTGAAAATCGATCTCACAGAGAGAGTGTGAATAACAGCCTTAGGAAGGGAGGCTCCACAACTCTACTTACTGAATGTTTAACGTGATGATATATCAGATGTGACATTGTCCTATAATGATGAATTACTATTGATTACTTCTATAATGATTTAATCTTATCGGGAACTTGTAGGCGTTGAACTTAAATTTTAATATTACGATAAATTTGGTTCAGGTTTGTCATTTGAATTCATAAAATTTATAATTTGACGAGAAATGTCGGTGATTATTACCGGCACTATCATTTTAAAACTATTTTTGTTCACAGACTCACAAAGTTTTGATCCCCGCTGGAGAGGAGGCACGGGGGACGGCCCGAGTATCCATATTGTACTTTGTTGCTCCTGATAACCACATCCCGATGAGGCCTCCGGGCAACCCCTCCACCGATACACCTATGACTGTCCAAGAGTATATCACCTCATCAATCAAGAATGCCCAAAAGTGAAAATGGCTAACTGTCTTAAGACCTACATACATAATATTGCATGTTTCTGCTACAGTTTAGCCCTTTAGAGGTTTACTTCAGTCCAAGATTTTACATGTATATGTATTATGAAAAGATAAATGAATTAGTAGTGTTGCTGACAGGTGGATGTATTATTCGGTTAAGATTCAGTAGAGTACATGAACGGCAACCTACACTAAATTGTACTGTATATAGGATGATAGAGCATAAAATATACGAATACTATTTATTGCGTTTTGTAGAAATTTAAAGATTGGAGTCATTTTGATTATACAGTAAAGTCACAAAAAATCTTATATCTTTGGTGGGTTTTCAGTTCGCTGAAGTAAATTTCGCGGGATTTAGTGTTTACTGCTTCACATGACCAGCCTCGACCAACCAGGGGACGACACTCTGTCATGTGAGTGATCTGCGCATACCCCCAAGTATTTCAAAGGGAAATCTTCAGTCGCATTATGTCTTTCTTGTGTCACGGCTGTTTTACGTCGGAATGGGAAACATTCCAACGTGGTCTGTACAAAAACGCTGTTGCTATTGACATTTTCAAAGACAATCGTGTATTGTTTACTTCCTTAAGGTGCCCAAAGTGTGGTCCAGGCTGTCATTATCGTAAATATAAACACGTTTGGTTTTGATGAAGATGCAAAATCGTCAAAACAAAGGTAAGGTAAAGTCAAGTTTCCTTAGGTTTGGCTGAGTCAACTTTCTGAGTGTTTTTACACCACAATTCCCTCGAATTTAAAGCCCTGCCCATTTTGTGCAACGCAAATCTCCATAACTATTAATTTCCGCCCAAAAATAAGGTTATACCTTTTTAAATCACCATCAATCATATTGTAAAAACTTATTTTTGTTAGCGATTCCCGTCCATGTACTCTGGTGAATATTTGGATTCTCTTCCCGTTCTATCGATAGCTAGTTTGAGTCCCGCAGCAAGTTACTATGTAAGGAAGCATCCCGTGACGGTTTAGCTGCAGAAAAACCTATACAGTATCTTTACAGCTGGGAAATAAAGGCGATAAAGACCAGCGCCTGTCACGCTGTCCCCAAGTGTTCCGAGGGTTTAGTCTTCAGTATACTGTATCCTTGTTACCCTTAAGTTTGATGTTATGTGAACCTTAGTTTAAGAACAAGTTGATTGATTGGTTGCATGTGACAAATTGCATAAAGCCTTCGACACAGTCGATCATTATACTATGTGAAAAACTGCAGGCTCTTGGCTTTGGGTCTGTCGGCTGGTTTATATCATATCTTAAGCAACTTGAAACAAATTGTTGTTGCTGATAACAATGAGTCAACATTCATGTCAATAGCCTGTGGAGTCCCACAAGTGAGTATTTTAGGTCTATTGCTCTACCGGTGTTATGTAAACATGTCCATTAGTGTTAATTGCAAACTTTTGCTGTATGCCCATGACAGTGCTCTTTAAATGTGAGGTAAAGATCCAAATGATATAGTTAACTCGTTAACTATATCATTTGGATCATAGACAGCAAATTACCCCGACATTTTGCAAAGACCGAAGCAATATTATCTGAATAAAAAGAAAAACTGAAAAGGGTAAACGAATGAACCATCTCAACTGTAACCTCAGTAAAATACCTTGGACTAACTCTTGACTCTTGTGAATTAATCGTGATAATATAATTGATAAAAGTAATACTAAAATCAAAATTTCCTATAGAAAGGCTAAATACCTTTCAGGTGATGCCCGTAGGACCCTTTGCTTAGCGAATATATCTAGAAGAAACTAACGCCTGTATTATTAAACATCTTCCCTTGAAGAGGGTCGACGTGTTTCAACCCGAGTTTTAAACTAATTGAGTCCTGAGGGACACCGCAGTATAGTACTTAACGGGGTGGTGTGACGGTAAAATTAACTAATTCCAATAAAATTAATTTATAATATTGTTAAATAATGGGGAGCTTTGCAGTCACTGGCGAGCTTTCTGGCGTGTCGGCTGTTTGGTTATCGCTTTGACAGCATATGTAGGGGAGCGTGGTACAGGTGGGTAGTGGAAGAGGATATAAGTAAAGGAAGTACAAATGTTGTGTTTTGTTAAATATTACAAAAGTTACTCCTATCAATGTTCTTTGTTGACCGATTAAAGAAAACGAAAATATATTAAAGGGTAACGTTGTTATCATGTTCGCCAACATATATTTTCTACATAAAGTGCAGAAGGCGTGAGAACACAGAATATTCCTTAAACATACAGTATATTAAAATGGTCACCTTCTACAAAATACGTAAGAGGTGACCTACAGTCTGATCAATCACAAACTAGCTGGTGGGTGATGGTGTATTGGACATCACTGACCATCACTGATCATCACTGACCATTACTGATCATCACTGATCACCAGTGAACATCACTAATCCTCACAGAGCACGTTTGGGGGTAAGCAAACAACTGTATCCTTCATAACTGTTTTTATTATTACAAGGTTGAAAACTGCCATGAGAGACAGCGTCTCGTCCAGACTTTGGTGATAACTACAGTGTCGTCTACAGTAGTTATAAAACAAAGAAATACCGTGAATCACTCCAGTCTTCGGCAACATATATGTAGGAATGTTTTGTTGTTATTTCATACACGATCTCTATAGACCGTGAGCACACATTTCCGGCTCTGTACAACTTCTATCCATGATGGTGCTTGCCTTATGAGCCGTGACGTCACACATGATATTTACCCATCCTACATCCATAATTACTTGATTTATTTTATACAGGAACAGATGATCCGTTTGTATGTTGTTGATAAGGACTAACAGTTGAATCACCTTGTTTAAACTACATTTACAGGCGAACAACCTTTTATTTTGTCACTAAATAGAAATTCAATCGTAATAATAATTATATTTCTTCAGGCAAGACTGAGTTAACGTCCACCAAACACATAGTAAGAAGTTTAATATAAGATAATTTTGTAGTTTATGTCGTCTTTAAGTACCAATAACACATCAATAACACGTAGTACTTTTGTATTAGATAATTTTGTAGTTTATGTCGTCTTTAAGTATCAATAACACATCAATAACACGTAGTACTTTTGTATTAGATAATTTTGTAGTTTATGTCATCTTCAAGTATTAATACCACATCAACAGACAGGATAGAGAGTTACCTAGTTTAGTGAGAATGACCTGAGAAGCGGCCTCTGAGTCTCACACCATTATAATGAGCTACAACACCATTATAATGAACCAGAACCAATTGTAATGAGCTAGAACACCATTATAATGAACCAGAACCATTATGATGAACCGTAGTTTATTATAATGAACCAGAATCCATTATAATAAACCAGAATACCATTATAAAGAACTAGAACAAAAAGTATGATCCAGAACCATTATTGTGAACACAGCAGACAACCATTATAATTAACCAGATAAGTGACCATAGTCGAACACCGGATACTTACTACCTTCTATCTAGTAGAGGTTCTGACTACAGTGTTTTTACAAAGATCGTTCTGTGTACTGTAATTCCAGTTAAACAGAATATGAGAGAAAACAGACGAGCTTATCTAACTCCTGGACAGAAAAGAACCATCCCGGTGCTGTCTCTACCATCCAGTTGTAACATGACAGCCGTTTTGAACTAATGCTCTTCTCTCCCAAAACTTATTAATTTTTTGTTTCTGGTCATTCACTCGTCTGGCCTATCTGGGAGTCGTAAATTATTCTGGTCACCTCATGTAATAGAAAATTCCATCACCATAAATGACATAAATTTCTCCTCTGTGGTTATTTCAATGTTATTTGATCACGACTGTAAAAGAGATTTTGATAATATTATTGTAATTGTTTGATAAAATGTTGGTTGTGAACTTGTTCCTTTTTCTGGGTCTTCATGGTGATGTGGAACTCCTTGGTAGACAGTGAAGGTAAACACTACCTGTCTCTCTCGTCACCTGACAGTAAACTATGGCTTAGTGAACAACTCCTGTAAACATCGCTCTAAACCCGAAACAATTATGATATAGCCTCTTTGAGTGAGCGAAGCAGAGCCTCACCATGTACTGTATATATAAGTTGGCCTCAATAAACTCTTTCCTTTATCTTGTCTCAACAAAAATTAACAAGAAAACATGTGCCTAAAAAATATACTAATTTCATTAGCGTCAGTGGTATAGAGACTGAAGGTGGTGGTATAAAATAAGAGGAGGAAAACCGTACTTACAAAAGAAGTGGGTCATATGAAGCTTCATGTACAAGGATTACACTGCTGCACTACACAAGCAAAAAAATATACAGGTAAGATACATATATAAAAATATATAAGTCGGGAGCAACATATCTCCCTCTGTGACCAGCTGCCACCACTCTAAATACACAAACACTCACTCAGACATACAACGCTTTAGGTCTTGTATACACCGGGCATACAACGAATGCTCAAAATTCTCCAGGCAAATATAATGCTGTACATAAACATACATAAAGGATTCGTCAAGTCAGCATGTAAATTAAAAAAAAAGTCAATAACAACACACACGTTCTTCACAACCACCAAGACAATTTGGTTAGGTTTAATCTAGCAATAGTAATTCACCTCAACTGGTTTGGCTGGAAGGCTGAGAGGATCATTTCACACCTCCTATATCAGTTCCTCGAAATAGACAGCTTAAATCATGGTCTGTTATATACACAGGTCACCTTCACAGGACGGTCTACGCTACCCCAAGTACCAGTGTGTGTGTGTGAATAACATGTGTATCGTGCGACGACAGTTTTATCTACCTGCGTTATGGACGATAAACACAGGGATGACTTGTACACCTTTGGCTGGGCGGCACCTGATTCAAACAGGTGTATGATTGTACCATACCACCTTATACACTAGGGGGAATGTTCCATCATACACTATACATGGTCTTCTTAGTGTGAGGAATGACCATACAGAATATTTAACTCTTACACCTGGCAATCACGTCTCACCTGCACGTTCACACCTGAGCTCTGGGGTGGTGGGTGAAGGTGTCTTGACGAATCGTGTGTGTGTGTGTGTGTGTGTGGAGCTGAACAAGAACTCGTAAGGGGATTGATTTTTTTCGTAAAAGAGATTCCCAAAAAAATAAATAAATCTATACTATCTAAACCTAGTGGAAGGTATATGCAGAAGACCACATATAGACACATAACAGAGCAGGTCCCGTAATACTTGATACAACACGGTACAGTCTGCTCACTCTTAACTCATCAAACTAAGACTTCGCTCCAGTGGTGATAATAAACCAGAGAGCGAGCTAACAACTGTCTGGCGTAGCATTCGAGCGTTTGCGAGTTGGAGGGGAATGCCAATCCTTACTGTATGCTTGTGCTGGCGCTGTTTCGTCTGTATGGTATTGGTTCAAGTCTTATAGTAAGCTAGCGACGCGGCAGGACCCACAAGGCTGAGGGCCTCACAGCACACAAGCTAAACTACACGAGTCTGTACAAGTTAAAGTGAGATGACTCAAGTCGTGTTCTTTAAAGCACTTAATCCAAAACCAGTATTCATCTTGATAAAGTAGGAGGTAAAGCTATATAACTATTCTCTAACTATCGTAAAATAATACAGTATATTTAGAAAAGAATCTTAGTATTGCACTTAACTATCATCAAAAAATATATACATAGCTTTCTTCCTAAAGTACTCGTAAGGATTCTTTTTTTTTATTATATAATGCTTAACAAAAGCGAATGGAGAGAGCAGTTAATTTCCTTCGACATTTCGGTGTAATATTTTGGTTTTAACTAACGAATGTGTCACTCCTCTCAGTGAGCCAGCCTATGAACGTTCCCAGCACCCACCATCACCTTCATAATGTTTACATCGTATAATTTTTTCCCAGTAGAGCAGACGACATTGTTCTTACGAATTATACTCAAAATCTCTGCCTATACTACCCAAGTCATGGAGTAAAAACCCAAAGTTATATTTTTTTTTAGTTTTCAGTTTCAATACATAGATTATCCTTCACCGTCTTCCTTCATTCACGTTCAAGGCGTTTCTTTCGTTATGATTTTTCCTTTTCTTCCCTTCGGTGTTGTTTTCATTGTTCTCTCCTTCTCCTTTCTTCAGCACTTTCCTTATTATGAAGATTTCCTGTTCTTATTCTTCGGCCTGATCATAAGTACAGATTTCTTGAGGGTATAGTCCCACCCCCTCCATCTGAACCACACGATACCTGCCGGGACAAAATACCTCACTTAATACACACATGATAACAGGACTCATGCATAAAATACTCTAGTATACGCTACACCTAACTCACACACCACTTTTAGTACACAGTTACCAAGACTCTACACCTCACTTAAGTGAGAATGAATGTGCATAGTTGGGTTTTAGGTAAGAATGAATGCGTATACAATTAGATTTTAAATTCTATCTCGATGTAGTAAGAATGAATCTATGCATACAATTAGGTTGTAAGTATTAATAACACAAAACTATAACAACTTCAGTATCTAGAGCAATGTTGTAACTATCAACGCTAAATAAATTAACTAAACACAACTAGAAGTCTCTCGGTTGTGGCTGAGAGACTGTTGCTTACTAGAGGTAGGAATCCCTCACCTTGTCTGGCGGTAAGATCGTTGGGGTCTGTTAAGTAGATGCCATTAAGTCCTCGCCCACAGGAGCGCCACCACCACCCACCCTTCAGCATAGAGGCGCAGTTGAGGCTGGAGCGATCATTATCTCTGTTGGGGGGTAACCACCACACGTTAGTACAGCTCACACAACACAGACACAGCTCACATAACACAGACACAGCTCACATAACACAGACACAGCTCACACAACACAGACACAGCTCACATAACACAGACACAGCTCACACAACACAGACACAGCTCACACAACACAGACACAGCTCACACAACACAGACACAGCTCACATAACACAGACACAGCTCACACAACACATCGTCGCACATAGATAAAACACTCACACAAAATTATCATAGAACGAAGTCAAATTATCAATGTATTTAATAAATTTCTCCAATGTTTCCCTCACAAGTCTCTAACACCTGAAGTTACGTTATAAGTTTGGGAGAAGTAGTATTCGAAGTTACGACCTTCCAGATGAGGGAAATTTCCACAACAAGTCGCCCAAGAAGATAGAGATAAAATACACTCCTAACTGTCTATTTCTGTCAAAAGGAAGAGTTGAAACATAGTCATACATTATAGAAGTTGTATAGTGAAGCCGTGTCTGAGTAGTAAGTGTGTGGTGGAGTAAGGGAGTAATTCACACGGTGTCTGGATGGTGGTGAGGGTGGGAGGGCGGATGATGGTTGACGTCGGTAGTGATGGGTTATGATTCAGTGACACAGACAGAAAGAACGTTCACAACAAACCTATGGCTGGAACAAGAACTAAGAGACGCCTTCCTACGATCATTTTTTTCCGCCAGGCTTTGAGAGACGAATAGACAGACATTGGGCAGACTGAGAAATAAGACCCCTCCCAAAAAATTATCGTATTGAGATGAAACGGAATCCAGCGGAACAGTCCACGACTCTTTCTTTCGTAAGGTTAAAAAGTACCAACTACCCCTTTTTGGACTTTACTCACACGGAAATTCATAAAATAGACAGTATTTTGCATTATACCACTACGTCATAATCTTTGACACCATCTCATTATAAATCGACATTCCATCACATTACATCGACAGACTTGCCGATATTACACCGACAGATGACCAAAATATATAGTCAACCGTAGGTATGAATGTGGGTGTCTTGCGGTTTTCGAACCCACAAAGCTCTCAAACGGTCTTCCAGCAGTACGGCATTCCGTTTTCAATAACGTTACCGTGTATATATTGTAATATTATCACTGTTATTAATATATGCACTATTGACTCATATATTTTTAAAAAATGTCTGTACAGACACACTTTGTCTAACTGTTATGAAGCGTCTCCAGTATTGTTTCAATGATATTCCTTTTTATGAAAACTGATTGGAATGATACTTTGTTGTTTCGAGTTTTGAACTCTTTTCAAAACAAACTGAAAAGTAATGGAAGTAAAGTACCGAAAGGGATATTTGTTCCCCGTTTTAATCAATTTTCGTTGTCTAATTACTTATTTGTTTATTCTTCTATTGTGTCAGTCGTCACAATTATAGCTGTAAGTGTTAACGTCTAGTAATAACTACGTGTGAGGTATTGTATCAATAACTTAATTAAAATAGTCAAGTACATCAGTAGTATTAGCCTGAAAATATGTTGTGTGTGTGTGTGTGTTTTGCTGCACCACGACAGGTCTCCCTCCCCTTCACTAACAGCATCGAGAGGGCGACTGTGTTGTATTCCCTGTCACAGTACACCTCACTGAGGTAGACAAGAGAGTGTGAGAACAAATACCTAACATGGTGGACAGGAGGACAAGTTTAAGTGTTTCTCTTCTATAAATAACAATAATAAGGTCATCATCGTGAGGGGTGACGTCCCCGCCTGGTGGCAGATGAGGCTGTGTCGGTGTCTCGTCTCGCTAACCACCTTCAGTAAGCCTCAGTAAGTCCTGTTGTGCCTTCGTCACTTCGTCAGTAGATCGTCCGCGTCTCTGAAACATACAACTCCAAGCCGAAATAGTGGTAGTACATGGCTGGGAACTGAAAAGCCATTTGTTTTCTCTGTTAATAGTGAATGTTTTAAATGACACGTAGAGGAGTAGAGGGAAGGTGTCTGTCTTGGTAACAATGGCAGGTTATATGATCTGGTATTCGTGTATGATTTGGGAAGCTGTCTATGTCTTTTACAGTTGAAAAAAATTATAGACATCATGTTATAATGAAAGTTATTTTTGACAATCATTCAAAAACTGTTAGTGCTGTTGGTCACAGGCGGCCAGACACTACTGTCCCCAACCTATTAAGGACTTGTACACCAGAGTTAGTGAGTCAAGCCTCAAGAGGAACAAGAAGCCTCCCTATATCCAAAGAGATGTGGGATACCTAAGGCTATATTTTAGGTCCACTGGCAAATTGCCAGGTAATAAAAAACATTCCCGGGTATTACCTGTTCACGGTGGAGAAGGGGCTGAGGTTGGAGCCGTACCAAGGGTCGTTGAGAGAATCGCCAGCGTTACCCGAGTATCCACCGATCTCTAGCTTGTAGTCGTCCTTCTCGCTGTGTAGTTTGAAGGTCGAGTACTCAGCGTATCTGAGAGACAGATGTGAAGTAGTTAGCACGTAGTCATCCACTCACTCACTCCAGTTTAAAACATCTTGAGGCTAAATAAACAGCAAGTCTCTCCCGCACAAAGCAACGCTATTCTGAGACACCTTGAGGTCTTTACACTTCATAAGCTTATTGATCTAAACCTTGGCGTATTTGCTCTGTTAGTCACTTATAAGCCGAAACTAAAACAGATCTCACGAGTGTTGTTGTTTGTCTCACCTTCTGTTGCCGTCAAAGTCCTCCAGCTCGACTCTCAGCATGTAGTCGTCAGTGTTGGTCAGCATATAGATGTTTTCATTACCCAACCAGAACTCCGCCTCGGGGTTACCAAATCCGTGCTTGTAATCATCCCATTCTCGGTTGAAGGTCTCGCGAGGCTCCCCATAATCATCACGTCGCTGGATTACCTAAATGAGACCATAAACTTTGGTAAAACTTTTGCTATTAATAGTGATTCTGAGGCAATAATTCCTAAGAGAGGGAGCGTTCCGGACGAGAAGTAGACCAGCAACGAAATATACAGTAAATAAAACGCCAGAAAAGGTTTAAAGTTTAGAGGGGAGTTTGAAGATTATACTGGTATAATAAACACAACCACGATGCTGTGTCGCTTGTCCTGATCTCTCTCCGACCCTTTTCTTGATCTCTCTACAAAGTCTTATTCAATTACACAGTGAATTATATTGATTGTACATTGTATGATGAAAGTGAATAGCATTATAAGCAAGGGTGAGGGGACTTAAGGAAACCTGAAGGAGGCTTAAGAAAGGGTTAAGGGGACTGCAGGAGGTCTTACCGTCCAGCCACCTCCAGAAGTACCCATGTCGCAGAAGACCTTGAGGAACCAGTAAGTTGTGCCTCTGATCTTGAGGTAGTAAGTGCCACTGTCTCTCATTCCCTTCTCGCTCATATCACCGCACGAGAAGCCTTGCTGTTGGGGTCACAACAAGTTTGTACATTTACTGGGAGTGAATTGTGACACATTAAAAGGGAGGTGAAGATGACCTAATATAAACAGGGTAGTGAAGATGACCTAACATAAACAGGGTGGTGAAGATGACCTAACATAAACAGGGTGGTGAAGATGACCTACCATAAACAGGGTGGTGAAGATGACCTAACATAAACAGGGTGGTAAAGATGACCTACCATAAACAGGGTGGTAAAGATGACCTACCATAAACAGGGTGGTGAAGATGACCTAACATAAACAGGGTGGTGAAGATGACCTAACATAAACAGGGTGGTAAAGATGACCTACCATAAACAGGGTGGTGAAGATGACCTAACATAAACAGGGTGGTGAAGATGACCTAACATAAACAGGGTGGTGAAGATGACCTACCATAAACAGGGTGGTGAAGATGACCTAACATAAACAGGGTGGTGAAGATGACCTAACATAAACAGGGTGGTGAAGATGACCTAACATAAATGACAACATAAACAGGGTGGTGAAGATGACCTAACATAAACAGGGTGGTGAAGATGACCTAACATAAACAGGGTGAAGATGACCTAACATAAACAGGGTGGTGAAGATGACCTAACATAAACAGGGTGGTGAAGATGACCTAACATAAACAGGGTGGTGAAGATGACCTAACATAAACATGGTGGTGAAGATGACCTAACATAAACAGGGTGGTGAAGATGACCTACCATAAACAGGGTGGTGAAGATGACCTAACATAAACATGGTGGTGAAGATGACCTAACATAAACATGGTGGTGAAGATGACCTAACATAAACAGGGTGGTGAAGATGACCTAGACGGGATGACCTACCATAAACAGGGATGGTAAGATGACCTAACATAAACAGGGTGGTGAAGATGACCTAACATAAACAGGGTGGTGAAGATGACCTAACATAAACAGGGTGGTAAAGATGACCTACCATAAACAGGGTGGTGAAGATGACCTAACATAAACAGGGTGGTAAAGATGACCTAACATAAACAGGGTGGTGAAGATGACCTACCATAAACAGGGTGGTGAAGATGACCTAACATAAACAGGGTGGTGAAGATGACCTAACATAAATAGGGTGGTGAAGATGACCTAACATAAACAGGGTAGTGAAGATGACCTAACATAAACAGGGTGGTGAAGATGACCTAACATAAACAGGGTGGTGAAGATGACCTAACATAAACAGGGTAGTGAAGATGACCTAACATAAACAGGGTGGTGAAGATGACCTAACATAAACAGGGTGGTGAAGATGACCTAACATAAACAGGGTGGTGAAGATGACCTAACATAAACATGGTGGTGAAGATGACCTAACATAAACAGGGAGGTGAAGATGACCTAACATAAACATCGGGTATTATAAGAATATTTGATTCATCTCTTTGATACTTTATGTTGTATTTTTGGGGTAATTGCTTTCCATGGCAGAATACAGAGGCCATTAACGTCTTCTGAAGCAAAATGAAACACTAAGACATTTGTCCCTGTAACTTAAGTATGATGGTAGACTTATTAGTGTATACGATGTGTTATGCGTCGCTAAAAGTACCATAAACTATCGTCACTAACCTTAATGTTCTGGTTACTCATTTCGTTGACTATGAAGGTGGTGTTGACGGTGACCGGTTTCCTTTGTACTGAGGGGAACACCACGCCCGAGGGACCGACGGGGCTCCTGGATATAGGCCTCTCTGTGGTGGTCAGGATGTCGGTGGTGTTGTGTTCCGTCAAGAAGCTCTGTTGGCAGACACAGCGTGAGGACAACGGCTGTCAAATCTAACCTAACCTGACCTAACCTTCCTCAGTCAAGAAGTTATAGCGAGGAACATGATGGACACGTATTCACAATAAACACACATACAATATATACACGTGCGTGTGTGTGTGTGTGTGTGTGTGTACCTGGTCAACGAGGTCGCCTGGGGGGTCATCAGCGGGGGTGTCGTCCTCAACCTGATGGGGGGCAGTAGAGCGGTGCAACAGGGACACAGGGTTGATGTGGTCCCGCTGCAGGTTCCCTTCTCGGGGCATGGTCTTCAACGTCTGCTCTACCTGTACGAACAAAAACATCATTAACTATGGACGTTTCTGATACATTACAAACTACAATATATTATAACATTCTTAATCATATATGTATTTTAGTATATGGTACAGTATGTAATGTGTCCACTTCATCTGTCCATCTCCTAGTTTTCATTAGATTTCTTATGTTCGTTTAGATGAATTTATTTTTATTTTGATGAGTCTATGATTGAATAAAGTATTATGCTTTTCAAAATCATATTTATTATTATTATTATTATTATTATTATTATTATTATTATTATTATTATTATTATTATTATTATTATTATTAAATATCACCAGTACAGTAGTAACATAATATGGTGACCCTTGACTCACCTGGTCGAGGTTCTGAATAATCCGGTTGGCCTTCTCGGTGAGGTCAGACTGTATGGTAGAGATGGCTCGCTCTTGTCTCTGGCTGGTGTTGAGCAGCGCCTCGCTCTTCGGCACCAGCACGTCCACTGAGCTCTTGGTCCCCACCACCACGTCCCATACCTGCCAGGGAACCATGGTTAGTGTCACTCCTACCTCACACCCACCTGTTTTAGTGTCAGTCTTCCTTATACGCAAGAGTGTTATGAGAGATGTAATCACTCAGTGGAATTCAAATAGTTCAACTACTTATAATTATACTTCAGATGAAAGTGAGTTCCATAAACCTGACAGTCCGATAAGGGCAGTGTGGATACAGTACACTGAATCATATGTCTTTGGTTAAAAAAGAAAGTGTATCAAGCAATGTGCTGCCTTAACTGCCTTAACTTCCCTAATTGTAAAGCCAGGTACCCATTTACAGATGGGTTAACTGGGGGTGCCCTTAGTGCCAATAAGCGAACCTTAAGGCAAGAGGCGAGCGCTGTATCCACTTGGCTGACGTAACCCAAATATTGAAGACCTTGACTAATACGTGTGTCAAGATTGTTAATAAAAGCTGTAAATGTTGTCTAATCCCTTGTTGACATTACCACATGCGCATGACAACGCTCATTTTTTTTACCGTCAATAAATGGCAGGCCATCTACATAGCTTGACATTAAAGAACCGTATTTTTTTTCTCATTTGCAAATTCACCTAAACAAGTGAAGAAAGCCAGTGACATTAATACTCACTTCTTCCATCTTCTCCCAGACTGTCTCCATGGGTGACATCTTTTCTACCAAGGAGTCGATCTTGGTGCGTGGTGCCGTCCTCGTCATGTTCCTGCTGAGTGGGAGACAACACCTTACTACCAGCCTTCAATAACTCACGAGAGGAAAACATGAGAGGCTGAAACTGTGTAAGGTTGCTCGAAAAGTCCCTGTGCACCTACAGTAATTAACAATATACTTATTAACCTTTTTCTACTTACGGTAAATATGAGAAATGGTCACAGTAAATGTTGAAAGTGGATACAACTTCCAATACTTACTATAAGTACAAAAAAAAGGTTAATAACTACCTTCTTTAATTATTACAGGTGCACAGGAATTTTTCGAGCAACCCTACACAGTTTCTCCCTCTTAAGTATAAAATTGAGCCAACAACTACCTTCACAACAACTGTTTACGTGTGTTTCATCCCTAAACTCAACGGCTGGTTCTCTACTTCAGATTTATGTGTATTTTTTTTTATTATCTGACCTCCCATGTCTCTTCCTGGCCGTCTCTGACCCTCCCCTGTCCTTACCCTGTCCCTCACCTCACAGGCTGATCCTCCTTGACCTCCCTGACCCGCCCTGACTCTCCCCTGTCCTTCCCCTGTTACTAAACTCATCGGCTGATCCTTCTAGACCTTCCCGACCCTCCCTGACTCTTTTTCTGTCCTTCCCTTGACCTTCACCTGACCCTCCCACGACATTCCCCTGGCCTTCAACTCACAGGCTGACTTCCCCTATCCCTCCCCGACCCTTCCCTGTCCTTACCTGACCCTCTCCTGGCCCTCCCTGACCCTTACCTAGTGGGCTGGGTGGTGGTGTCGATGGAAAAGGTCTGATCTTCCAGTATGGCTGTGTGTATGTTCCTCACAGAGCCCGCCAGCTGCTCCAGGTCCCCGGACACATAGGCCATATGAAACTGTAGACGATGGTCCATAGACGTCACCGACTCTCTCACGGATTCTATAGACTCTTGAAGTTGATTCATGGCCGGCGTCTGTGGGTGGAGGTTGAGAGGGAGTTGAGGGTGGAGGCAAGTTTTAAAGGCAGGCAGATAGAGTGAGAGAGTAGAGTGAGAGGCAGGTAGATACAGTTAGAGAGTAGAGTGAGAGGCAGGTAGATACAGTCAGAGAGTAGAGTGAGAGACAGGTAGATACAGTCAGAGTAAAGTGAGAGGCAGGTAGACACAGTTAGAGAGTAGAGTGAGAGGCAGGTAGATACAGTCAGAGAGTAGAGTGAGAGGCAGGTAGATACAGTCAGAGAGTAGAGTGAGAGGCAGGTAGATACAGTTAGAGAGTAGAGTGAGAGGCAGGTAGATACAGTCAGCGTAGAGTGAGAGGCAGGTAAAGCAGTTAGAGAGTCGAGTGAGAGGCAGGTAGATACAGTCAGAGAGAGTGGAGGAGAGGCAGGAGTATTTAGAGAATAGTGAGAGGCAGGTGATGCAGTTAGAGTAGAGTGGAGAGACAGGTAGATGCAGTCAGAGAGAGTAGAGAGTAGAGTGATAGCAGAGAGTAGATTGAGAGGCAGGTCAGAGGTAGAGTGAGTGAGGCAGGTGGAGACAGGAGTAGAGTGAGTAGAGTCAGCGTAGAGTGAGGAGGCAGGTAGAACAGTAGAGTAGAGTGAGGCAGGTAGATGCAGTTAGAGGTAGAGTGAGGCAGGTAGATACAGTTAGAGTGAGTGAGAGGCAGGTAGAACAGTCAGAGAGTAGAGAGGAGGCAGGTAGATACAGTTAGAGAGTGTGAGAGGCAGGTAGATGCAGTTAGAGTAGGTGAGGAGGCAGGTGGGCAGTTAGAGAGTAGAGGTGAGAGGCAGGTAGATATGAGTGAGGCAGCAGTGAGAGTAAGAGTGAGAGGCAGGTGGAAACAGAGAGTGGGTGAGAGGCAGGTAGATGCAGTTGAGGAGAGTGAGGAGGCAGGTAGATACAGTTAGAGAGTGAGTGAGTTAGAGGCAGGTTAGAGTAGAGTGAGGCAGGTAGATACAGTTAGGTAGAGTGAGAGGCAGGTAGATGCAGTTAGAGGTAGAGTGAGAGGCAGGTGAATGAGAGTTAGAGGTGGTGAGCAGGTAGCAGGTAGATGCAGTTAGAGTGAAGTGAGAGGCAGGTAGATGCAGTTAGAGTGTAGAGTGAGAGGCAGGTAGATAGAGTTAGAGGTGGGGTGAGGCAGGTAGATGCGGTTAGAGTAGGTGAGAGTAGAGAGAGCGGGTAGATGCAGTTAGAGAGTGAGGAGGCAGGTAGATACGGTTAGAGTAGAGTGAGGGAGGCAGGTAGATACAGGTTAGAGTAGAGTGAGAGGCGGGTAGATGGTTAGAGAGAGGAGGCAGGTAGATACAGTTAGAGAGTAGAGTGAGGGCAGGGTAGAGAGGTTGAGGTGAGTGGAGGCAGGTGGAGTACAGTCAGAGCAGGTAGATGCAGTGAGGGGTAGGTGAGGCAGGTAGATGCAGTTAGAGTAGAGTGAGGGGGCAGGTAGAAACAGTTAGAGGTAGAGTGGGGAGGCGGGGGTGAGTCAGTAGAGGGGACAGGTTTAGGTGGGAGTGGGGCAGGTAGATGCAGTTAAGGAGAATTGAGGGCGGGTAGATGCAGTTAGAGTGAATGAAGGCAGGTGAAGATGCAGTCAAGTGAGTTTCAGGTAGATACAGTCAGGTCAGTAGGTAGAGTGAGAGGCAGGTAGGGTTAGGCAGGTAGATACAGTAGACAGAGTTCCGTAGAGTGGTTAGATCCAGAGTAGCAGAGACTCCCTTTCACCCAGGCCTACAGCCACCTACTACTGCGGTAGCTCTCGGAGGCGGCGGCCACCAGTTCGTCTTGCGGCATGACAATACTGTTAGTGTCGAGTGCCTTCTGTACACTCGACAACTTACTGTCGATTCTGGCCACATGCTCCGTCAGAAGGTACAGTCGCTGTTCCATTAGACTGTTCATGGTCTTGATCTCCTCCGTTGAGCCTCTTCCGTCGCTACTGCTGCGTGACTCTTCGGTTCGTCTTCTGCTACTGCTGCCACTACTACTTCTACTGTTGCTGCTACTACTGCTGCTATCTCTGTAGGTGTTGGGGTCGATAAGTCTTGTCTCCAGCAGGTGGACCATCTGTAAACACAGGCAGGGTTGAATCACCTTTCATTCAACTATACTTTGAACATTTTTACTTCCTAAATGTCAGTGTGTTATCATGTGGAACGACCCGCAAAACACTTAGTACCTCAGCAAACTTGGTGAGCTAGATAACCGAGACTGACACAGAGATCAATAACTGAACTGAAGTCAAAGATATTCTACTGCGAGAAGTACCCGAGTTGTATGTGTAATGTAAGTCACTTATTGTTAATGTTATGTTATGTTATGTTATGTTATGGTGCTTCGTGTTAAGGGATTGTGGAGAGGAAATGACAATCTCCATCTCATTACATTAAGACTGATGCAAGAACCAGAGCTGGTCAACTAATTCCGGTTTTATTGTACGTGTGCGTGCGTGCGTCTGTCTTTCTGTCTAACTGTCTGTCTGTCTGTCTCTATTTATCTGTCTGTTTCTATCTCTGCTTCTTTCTCTACTGGCGACATTTTCCTAACAGATAAGTTCACTATCTGTGTCAGAGCTCCCGACATGACGTGAACAACACATGACTCAAGTCTGCTCTAAAAGCAAGATCGTGTGCCTGGCATTATCACCATTAAGGCTGAGGGGTCATTAAATCTTGCCAACCAATCAGCTCGCGGGAGGACAGACAGCAGGGTCGAGTTATGTCACAGCAACAAGTTTCCAAACATAAACGCATCTGATCTTATTTAGATAAACATCACAAATCTGATTTTAAGTTCAATTATGATCTTTTAAGCTGATAAATCCGCCAATGGTTGTAGCTGAGTGGACGGAAGATTACCTCTATCCTCCCTCCACACTCAGTGATATGAGTAAAAAAAAAACAACAATAATTCCCCAAAATATCAGAAAAAGGCGGATTATTATCATTATTTATAAAGAGTATTTTCGTGATGGTGTTTCCTCAGAGCAACACGACAAAATTTCAGGAGGAAGGTGGAATATTTTCTCAAATTTATTCAATATTGATACATTAAGAACTTTCACATTTTCTTAAGTTTTTGAAATCTTAAGAACTAAACTCTCGCCTTATCTTCCCTACAGTAGCCAGACCTCCTCTTTGGTGCTAATATTCATCCTCCTCTTTATTCTCTCTTGCTGTTTACTTGTTCTGTTTACTTTCTCTTTCTGTATTGTTTACTTTTCTTTTATCTTTCATGTAGTGTTTATTAATTTTCTCTTATTTCCTCTCTCCTCCTGTGTTGTGATCCCCCCCCCCCTGCTGCTGAACCAACGAGCCCCTGTGTAATCCACCCCCACCACCCCCCCCCCTTGCTCCTGCACCAACAGCACCTTAAGCCACGTTACCTGCGTAGTAGTGTTGAGGTTGATGGCCAGACGGGTCTCCACAGTGTCGAGGCGGCGGACCAGTCTCTCAAGGGCCCGGTCCATGTTCTCAACACGACGTAGCTTCGTCTCCAGTGTCGTTAGCAGCACCTCGAACAGGTTGAAGATGTATGGGTCTCTGTAGGGGGGAGGAGGAGAGGCTACGGTCAGACTTGTCATACATGTTTACAGGTTGATTAATGGTTCGATAAGACTTAGGTAAAACTGCTGTCGTGAAGCAAAAATAAAACTTAGAAAAAAACTGATAAAAGTAACAGTAACTAAATGTTTGTTTATGTATTAACCATAACAGGTTTCCTCTTGAACCTTGCCTGCATTATTGCAATATCAGTAGATGTGCGTTGCCAGCGTCAATAATACGGCGGTAACAAGTATCTCACTAGATCAGCTGTTGTGGAGAAACACATATTTCTTCTACATTTGGTTACCTGCGGTATTACTCAGGTATTTTTCCCACAATCCCTCGGTATATATAAGTGTGAGCTACAGTGATAAGATTCTGATATTACAAAAAATACAAATAAAAAATAGTGTTGACATTCTACAAGACGTTGACAGGAGAGTGACTTGAAATAAATAACTATAACAGGTCACATTCCATAGACGGTGTTGTCCTTAGCACTTGAAAACGGAATAGCAAATACTTGTTTAAGTGAAAGACAAATACTTCATACATATTCACACATGTAAGTTCACCACACACACACACACACACACACACACACACAGAACAGTTATATCATAAATAAAAACTCGACTTCAGTGTTAATTCATTTGGTTCTTATCTAGAGGAGCACACGAGAGGTGAGGCCGGCGGAGAGTGACGGCAGCGGCCTGACCACCCACTTACCTGTATGACCTTTGTGGGCTGCAGGTGAGCCGGGTTAGCCAAATGGACACCCAGACCTGTCCATAGGTCACCCTGAGCCATCGCTTGTCAAGGTGTTTCTGTCTGTCCACTTGTGTTAATCTTCTCACAGTGTTATGCTGCTAGAGTGAGACGCTACCATGTCTACACCCGAGATATATTATTTAATTGATCTTATTAATGATTCACTTATAATACATCTCTGGCTCTCACTTCATCACTTATAATACACTTTTCACTCTCACATTACTGTATACTTTTGTATTACAGGTATATTGCAATGTGATATCCCCCCCCCCCACACGCACACATCAACAGGAGACGAAACAACTACTGACCACTGCCGCTAGACGCTGCCTCCCATACATGTTAAAAAAAACCACACGCACAAAAACACCCGTCTTACATCTGGTAGCCCGATGTTGCCGTAAACGGGATCTATACCTCTCTCTCTCCTTGGTGATGGTGGCAGTGATGGTGGCAGTGATGGTGGCATAGATTAAGATAGTAATGATTATTAATGATGTACAGTAAGTAAACAAATAGATAAATTAAACCAAATAAGTTGCCAGGTCTCTACAAGATATTTGCCAGAGTATTAAAGGAATGTAAGGAAGAGCTTAGTATGCAGTTAGCAAAGTTGTTTAACATGTCATTAAAAACCGGTATAGTACCAGAATCCTGGAGGATAGCGAATGTGATACCGATTTTCAAGAAGGGAGATAGATCACTATCCTCTAACTACAGTCCAATTGTAGGCAAATTACTGGAAGCAATAATTTCAAACTCTATTCGAAATCACCTGGAGAAGCACAAATTGATCAATGATTCCCAACATGGCTTCACAAGCGGGCGTTCATGTCTAACTAATCTATTATCATTCTATGTGGTTTACCTCCACCTTAGCAATACCTACGACAGGGTCCCCCACGAAAAACTAATACGTAAAGTGGAGGCTCATGGAATTGGCGATATTTTAAACTGGATTAGGGCGTGGTTACAGGACAGGAAACAGAGAGTCAGCATTAATGACACTAAATCCGATTGGGATAACGTCACTAGTGGAGCACCCCAAGGCTCGGTACTTGGACCATAACTATTGATTATATACATATACGACACAGATATAGGCGTAGGCAGCAACATAAGTAAATTTACTGACGACACTGAAATAAGGCGTGTTATTAAATATGACGAAGACTCCGCAAAACTACAGGAAGATCTAAACAAAATTTCCCCATGATGACGGTGATAGTGGTGAAGAAGGGTGGGTAAAGATGGCAGTGAGGTGATGGTGATAAAAAGAGTGATGATGGTGATGATGGTGATAGTGAGAATGATGATGGTGAGAATGAAGGTGATGGTGAGAATGAAGTAACTCCTTGTGAGTGATAATCCACAAGAGCAGAAAGCAAATCCATGTCAACCTACAAAGATCTCGTGTCTTCAGGGGATCTCCGTCCGGGTTATGTTTTAGCTCCATAAATAAGGACCTTCGTGTCTCCGGCGGCCACTACACTCACCTTCTCGTGATTCTTATCTATAAAATTCACAGAATATCGCCAGACAGACACAGATCTGACCAGTAGGTTTAGTCAGTTCACAGTCGTTGACTCACCAGATGGCTCAAAACTACCTCAGAAATCATTAATATGGTCTGACTCATCAATCTCCAACTCACCAACACCGAGACAATTCAAGACTGTCCTGACTCACAAAGTCCCTTTAAGAATGACCTGACTCATAAGACATTTAGCTAGCCATAACATGTATGAGTCAGTTTTATATAAATTCTCACTTCACCAGTTAAGAGCTCAACAAAATTAACGTAATAAGATTAATATGAGGGGTGGTGGGTGCCTGGTGAGGGGGCAGTGAGGTGGTGGTGGGGGGGGGGGTGGTGGTGCCTGGTGAGGGGAGGGAGGGGGTGAGGGCCTGGTGAGAAGGGAGGTAGACAGCCACCCCCTCCCCCCACAAGACTACTCAGAAGGAAGTGTTGGAAGGACTCACACCAATAAACTATAAATCACTTTACTAAAAAGAGAAACATTTATTTTCTACATTGAACTATCTGTCACCCTACTAAGTATAAAGCTCAATAATATATATATGGTATATGTATATGGTATATGTATAGTATATGTATCATTGAGTGAAAGACCCTCCAAACCACAAAATTGTCACTTTTATCGATATTTTGGTTATATCTGCAAAGGTAATAACATGGCATTAAGGAAAGAACTGTAAAACTATTGGATTAATTCTGTTAATATGATGATTTTAGAAAGAGAGAGAGAGAGAGAGAGAGAGAGAGAGAGAGAGAGAGAGAGAGAGAGAGAGAGAGAGAGAGGTGTTTTGTAAAATATTTCCTGGAACAAGCAAGAGTCGTGTAGTAAGGTGGAGGTTTGAGTCACGGTTTACTGTTATACATCAAGATCAAAGGAGTAAGATTACACCCGGCTGACCTGAGTGTGTGTGTGTGTGTGTGCATCCTATTAGACATACATGCATGCAGTAAAACAGACATGGAAACTCGCACACACACACATTTAAATTGGGATGATAGCCTAATAGCGGTACTTTCTATGTTTCCTTTATTTTGTAACCTTTTTACTGGCCATAGACGATCATGTAGATCACCATGATACATATAAGCGAATAGTTTCACAGAAAACTTAACCCAATGTAACGTCACCTAACCTAACTTACCATAACTTAACTTTACTCAACTTACTTTAGATATAATCTTGCTATCTTATGATAATAAGCGACATGAAACAGAGCAAATTTTACTGTATACGAATTAATTTCCATTAAGTTATAAAAAATCAAATTATAATATTATCCCTATGTAGCAAAACCTTTACCTTTTTTGTGTGTTTTGTTATTAACAGCGTAATTGACGTGAAACAGAAGTGCAGGACAGTGATGCAGGTATGAAACAGAAAGAGATTCTAATTAGGTAAGAGGCAGGACAGACAGGTGTGTGGCAACAAACAACATTCACCGCTGGCTGGAAGATAATCACAGGTTGTTGCTCAGGTAATGATGAATATCCCACGCCTTCACGTAATGCCGGACTCATCAACATTACTCGCTGAAAGTGAGAGTTTTACAGCGTTGCTCCCGGCCTGGTGGGTGGCGCTCCTCACACACCCGTCCGCTTATGTTGTAACCCCAAAACCTACCTTTTCTTGGCACATGACAACGATGCGCTCACTCACTCCAAAAATAATCTTTACGATTTTGTGTGAGACAATATGACGAGCGGACGAAGGATTTTGACAACGCTACAGAGACAACAGGAGTCGCTGTGTTCATTTTGAAATTCATCGTACCCTCTTTTGGTACTTGATAACCCAGTGCTGGTCCTCTGACTCTTGAAAAATATGTATAGGTTTCTCTGGCTCTTGACACACGGCAATCATACGTAGACCCCTTTGGCATTAAGCATTATTAATACACAGGTTCGCTGGCCACTTCACATCGATAATCAGGTCGGCGGGTCTTTTTGGCACTTGATCGCCATGGGTAGGTCCATTTGACACTATGACTATGCATAAGACAGTAACTGAGGTTCGATATTTGTTCTCCTAAAAGTATGTAACAGTAAAAGTGTAGGAGAACCGACACTGCTGAGGACGAGTTAGTAACGCTTCACTGAGACGGACTGAAGGAAACTTACGTATCCTAAAAGGTGTATCCATCTTAACTACAGAAGGCTCCAACCCGTCGTCTGAAGGGAACAACTTTTATCCCCTGCAGGAACCATACTATATCCTGCAAGTGGCTACCTCGTATCCTGCATGTGATAGCGTCTCAATTATTTCCACACAACCTACCATAAGAATAAACTTGGCAATTCTCTCATTTAGTGGATTTCCTGACGTGTGGTGGTTGTGTAGTATGGAAGTGCTAGGAAATACCTCAGATCCCCCTGAGGGTGGTCAGGTTCACCCGCCCAGCCACTTTCCCTCACACTTGGTCACTCTCAACCTCGGTAACTAAGCGACCTGTTGAGCACCAGAGGAGATCACCCCACAGACGCTTGATGATGGAGGAGGACTTGGGAGGAAAATAGGACCTTGTGTTAGTGACGAGGCTGTGTTAAGGAGGAAAGACTTGGGGGGGGGGGGGTAATACGACTTTGTGTACGAGAGAAAATATGTTTTACGGATGAGACTATGTTAAGGAGGAAAGTGTGTTAAGGAGAATACATCATGGTGGCAGAAGTGGTGGTGGGTGGGGTAGTGGTAGCTAGTGTTGTGGTGGTTAGAGTAGTGGTTGCTGGCAGAGATATTGGTAGCTGGGGTAGTGATGGCTAGAGTAGTGGCAGCTAGGGTAGTGATGGCAGAAGTAGTGGTGGCTGGGTAGTGACCTGTTATGGGGCACTAGGTGAGAAGATGGGATGGATAGAGGTGAAGGAGTACAATGCATACCTCCTCCTCCTCTTCCCCCTCCTCCTCCCCCTCGTAGTTATTACGACTCTGAGACACCCGATACACGTAGGACTTGTCATGCAGCTGGCCTGGGTGTCGGGTTCCATCCTGCACACTAGATAAGGACTCCAGCTGACAGGTCCTCTATAGAACTCCTCTGCACAGTGCAATATTATTCTCTCCATTACCTAATATATCAACAGCCGGACAGAATGAATCAAAACATCGATCAATTATCTTGAAGAAGGTCTGTTGATAGTACTTGAGATGATGTAGTGTAGACGGTCATAAAGGGAGCTATTAGGTGTGTTAATGGGTGTTTGTGTTAACACTGGTAGAATACTTGGAGTCAGGTTCTCAGGTGAGTGGAATACCTGTTGTCACAAGAGCCCAGACATCTACTTAACCCATCATGGCAGCTTGGGGTTAGCGAGGCCCCTTCTAGTGTTACAGCGGTGTAGTGGGAGTACAGTGTTGACTGGAAATACAGTGATGAGTGAGAAAACAGTAGTGCTGGAGTACATTGTTTGCTAAAGTACAGTGTTTATTGAGTACACAGGTTATAACGGTATAGTGTTGGTTATTGAGAGCAGTGGATATTGAATACAGTAGTTATTGAGTACAGTGGCTAGTGGGTACAGGGGTTATTGAGTACAGTGGCTATTGGGTACAGGGGTTATTGAGTACAGTGGCTATTGGGTACAGGGGTTATTGAGTACAGTGGTAAGTTGAGTACAGTGGTTAGTTGAGTAAAGGGTTAATGGGTACAGTGGTTATTGGATGAAGTAGTTATTGAGTACAGTGGTTATTGAGTACAGTGGTTATTGAGTACAGTGGCTATTGAGTACAGTGGCTATTGAGTACAGTGGTTATTGAGTACAGTTGTTATTGAGTACAGTGGCTATTGAGTACAGTGGTTATTGAGTACAGTGGCTATTGAGTACAGTGGTTATTGAGTACAGTGGTTATGGAGTACAGTGGCTATTGGATACGGTGGCTATTGAGTGCAGTGGTTATTGAGTACAGTGGCTATTGAGTACAGTGGCTATTGAGTACAGTGGTTATTGAGTACAGTGGTTATTGAGTACAGTGGTTATTGAGTACAGTGGTTATTGAGTACAGTGGTTATTGAGTACAGTGGTTATTGGATGAAGTAGTTATTGAGTACAGTGGTTATTGAGTACAGTGGTTATTGAGTACAGTGGTTATTGAGTACAGTGGTTATTGGATACAGTGGTTATTGAGTACAGTGGTTATTGAGTATAGTGGTTATTGAGTACAGTGGTTATTGAGTATAGTGGTTATTGGATACAGTGGTTATTGAGTACAGTGGTTATTGAGTACAGTGGTTATTGGATACAATGGTTATTGAGTACAGTGGTTATTGAGTACAGTGGTTATTGGATACAGTGGTTATTGAGTACAGTGGTTATTGAGTATAGTGGTTATTGAGTACAGTGGCTATGAGAGTGTACAGTGGTTATGACAGTTTACACTGTACAGTGACGCAGGCGTGACAGCTTTACATGGTCCTGATAATGGGAGAATATTCCGTCACCATAAAAGCTAAATAATAAAACCTTTGGTCTATTTTTAACTGGCGGAGTTAACCTGCTGGTCGTCAGGTGGATGTTCTAGTTGATATAGGTTGTCATGAAGGGCCAGGTGGGTTATCATAGGCAGGAAATGTACTGTATAGGGCAGTATAAAGCAGTGTCATTCATTGGTATATAATACACGTATGGTGTTTGACACTTGACAGGGAAGGTTTGTAGAGGAGGTTGTGTTAATTATCTAACTTCAACGACGGTATAAGTCTCTCTCTCTCTCTCTCTCTCTCTCATGACAATAACACCACTTAAGATGGGGGAGGTACTATCTCTTGTATGGTTGTTGTTAGAATTATTGTAGTTAATGGAGCGTATTAGTGCATTACACACATACACGTAACACACATACCATAATATATATATATATATATATATATATATATATATATATATATATATATATATATATATATATATATATATATATATATATATATATATATATATAAAGCTAAAAGCGGAAGGACTTTCGTAATCAGTAAGAGCAGGAGAGTCGTCAAGAGTCGCCTGTGTGTGTGTGTGTGTGTAGTGAAGCACAAGCTGGAGGAACTGCCTCCACCACCACCACTAACCAGTGTGTGTGTCGCAACTGTACTGGTCTAGCTCCCTCCCTCCCTTCCTCCCTCAAAACCCTAGTGACCACTCAACCTCTCCTGGTCTTGTCTATGCTTGACAGTGTGTGTGTGTGTGTGTGTGTGTGTGTGTGTGTGTGTGCTCTCACTCTAGTCTTTTATATGCCGTCTCTACGTCTGTCAGCAAGTATCATCTGTCTATCCCGTTCTTGGTTTGTTTATCCTCCTGTCGCTATATACCATCTCTCTCTTACACAGATTTACAGTTGCACAAAACAAACACAGTGTAGAGACAACACCCACAAGACCACACCAATAAGTAGACAGCACAAACACAGTCACAAAAACAATCAGTCATAAACACTCACTAAAACAGTCATAAACAGTCACATACACAATCACAAACACAGTCATAAACTCAATCACAAACAAGTACAGACGTGCAAGACAACGTAGCAGAAGGCATAAGTTTTTTTGTTTCCACGTTGAATAAATGATGATTTGGCTTCACTACATCATTTCAGGGGTTAACGCTGGGGTGATATACTGCTGTCACGAATACAAGCCACTTACAGAACCCTCAAAACACAGACAGACAGACAGACAGGCAGGCAGGTAGATAGGTAGGTAGGTAGGCAGGTAGGCAGGTGAATGGGTGAGTGGAGTGAGCAGGTGGGCAGGTAGATGGGTAGGTGGGTGGCAGGTAGGCAGGTAGGTGGGTGGGTGGGTGGGTGAGGCAGGTGAGGCAAGTAGATGGGTGGGTGGGCAGGTGGGCGGGTAGATGTGTAAGACCAGAGTGGAGTTACATCAAATAAAAAAAAAATCAATTATCATGGCTATCAACATCAGAATCACAGATGATGGACGTCAGAACACCTGTTTGTTTAAAATGCAAATATTCGGCCTAGTGACAGCTCGTAAAAAAAGCTGACAGCCGACTGACCTCCGCCATTCTAACGCAGTGTAAAAAGTGGTTGAGTAAATTAAAAAAAACTGACAAGGATCCTAAAACTGGGATGATGAGGAGACTTAAACAAGTTTTAATAGTGAAGAGGATAAGTGGTGTGTGTGTGTGTGTGTTGTGTGTGTGTGTGTGTGTGTGTGTGTGTGTGTGTGTGTGTGTGTGTGTGTGTGTGTGTGTGTGCTAAGTGAGTTTCAAGTACAGTTAACGCATAATTGAGTGTTATTGATGGTGGTAGTAGCTTCTGATGCGTTTATCTGTCATAATCGAGGGTTATAAAGCACAGTTAACACCTCCAAATGTATATAGCTCTATAAGAACACCTACAAACACAACACCTCTATAACAACACCTACAAACACAACACCTCTATAACAACACCTACAAACACCAACACCTCTATAACAACACAACACCTCTATAACAACACCTACAAACACAACACCTCTATAACAACACACACAAACACAACATCTATAACAACACCAACACCTCTATAACAACACTTACTACAAACACAACACTATAATAACACCCTACAAACACAACATAACAACACACACATCTATAACACAACATATATCAACAAACACACACAACAAACACACATACAAACACACATCATAAACACAACACACATCATAACACATCTCTGTAACAAACACTACAACACCACAACATTACAAACATCTATAACAACACCTACAAACATAACACCTCTATAACAACACCTACAAACACAACAACTCTATAACAACACAACACCTCTATAACAACACCTACAAACACAACACCTCTATAACAACACCAACAAACATAACAGCTCTATAACACCTACAAACACAACAACTCTATAACAACACCTACAAACACAACACCTCTATAACAACACCTACAAACACAACACCTCTATAACAACAACAACACCTCTATACAACACCTACAAACACAACACCTCTATAACAACACCTACAAACACAACACCTCTATAACAACACCTACAACACAACACCTCTATAACAACACAACACCTCTATAACAACAAACACAACACCTCTATAACACCTACAAACACAACACCTCTATAACAACACAACATCTCTATAACACCTACAACACCATCTCAGACAGGTCAACTCTGCTCCCATAACATTTACGTCGCATGACACACCTCCCCAAACAACGTCTTCCAAACCAACAAAAGTGGGAAGGAAGAGGAGGAGAGAAGGAGGAAGGAGGGAGGAGGGAAGGAGGGAGGAGGAGGAAGGTCAAGGCAATACACACACACAGCAGAGTGAAACTAAGCGCTTACCTTTCTTACGTTCCAGTGTTTGTGTGTGTGTGTGTGTGTGTGTGTGTGTGTGTGTGTGTGTGTGTGTGTGTGTGTGTGTGTGTGTGTGTGTGTGTTAAATAAGACAAATTTAGATTTAGGTGCAGGCTAGCTAAACATTGGTTTGGTAGAAGTAGTGAATGAGTGGAACAAGTTACCGAACATCACCATACTCGAACACGCTGGGTAGCTTCAAATAGAGGTTGAATGGATATATGAGCGATAGGGGTTGGGTTGGGTTGGGTTTCCTCCATTCTTATGTTCTTATGTTTGTGTATGTGTATGTGTGTGTGTGTGTGTGTGTATGTGTGTGTGTGTGTGTGGAGGCCAGCACGCGGTCGTGAGAAGGAACACAGCCACGCTAGGTGAGAGTTACCGTACACGCACCTCTAGTATACACAAACACACTTACATATTTACACATTCACACACATATATACATACATACATGCGTACATTTAAACATAATTCCCGAACGTACATACGTGAACGCATACATTAGGTACACAGCGCTAAGGAATCCTCAAGAAACATACTCAGATTTATACACTTACACAGAGATAACCATCCACGATACACCAGGTCTCATGTCTACTACCCCCAGGACCAGTTTTCCTCCCGGTGTCACTATGAGTCAGTTTTCAGGTCACTGGCTGCAAGTGACGGTGTCTGACCTCTCAACCATCGGCGTCAGCAGCTCTATGCCCGTCCTTTTTGTCTGATTAGTGAGTGACCGACAATCTCTTCATTGATTACCCAGCTTAAGGTTGATCACCCTCCCCCCCCCCGGCACTAACGCAGCTACCGTAAGTACAATTATTCTTGGTCATCCTTTTTGTTTCGTATTTTTTTTATTTTCTTATTTTTTATTTTTATTTTTTCATTTTTTGGGGGGCAGTAAGAGGACCTGTTTAGTTAGAATGGAGTCTCTGTACTTTGAACGACATCGTTGTAGCCGCTGTTGTTTTTTGTCGTAGCTTAATGTAACAAGTTAACACGGTCCCACACACACACACACACACACACATACTCGGTCAGGGGGAAAAATTCACCTACGAACTTTTAAGAATCTTGACTAGCACCCCAGGTCGACACACGTGTTGTGTCAGGTAGTGTGTCAGGTGATGGGTGTCAAGAAAAGGGGTGTCAGGTAGTGTGTCAGGTGATGGGTGTCAAGTACAGGGTTGTCATGTAGTGTGCCAGGTGATGGGTGTCAAGTATAGGGGTGTCATGTAGTGTGTCAGGTGATGGGTGTCAAGTAAAGTGTCAAAACCTTTGATTGACAAATCAACAGGAGTGGATGAACTGATGAGGTGCACTGCTGCTGACACACACACACACCTCCATTAACTAACATCTATGCACATACACACATACACTATACATACATACATACATACATGCATACATACATACATACATACATACATACATACATACATACATACATACATACATACATACATACATACATACATACATCACATACATACATACAAGGTAAGTCAGGGTAAAATTTAGAAAGTTGGGAGACAAGAGAGACAGAAGGTGGATGGAGGCCAATGAATATGAACAAATCAGAAGAGAGAAAGAGGAAGAAAATACGAATATACAATGAATAAATCAAGTTGGAAGAAAGCTTGGAAGATGGTCCCCTTGGTGGTGTGGTGAGGGTCTGGGGTGGGGGGTAGGAAGTGAGGTTAACTGAGGTGGGAGGAGAGGGGGGAGGGTGGGGTGAGATAGTGTGGGGGAGGAGGAAGGGGTCAAGGTGCTTTGTAAGATGAGAGAGGTAAAGTCTATGGATGGGGAGGATCAGTGAGGGAGACTGTGAGGTGATGGAGAAACAGTCAGGGGGGGGAGGAGAGACAGTGACGGGTGAGGAGAGAGAGTGTGAGGGGAGAGGCAGTCAGGGAGAGAGGCCAGGCAGTCAGGGTTGAGATAAGGGACAGTGAGTGGGGACAGTGAGGGGTAGGGACAGTGAGGGTAGGGACAGTGAGGGGTAAGGGACAGTGAGGGTAGGGACAGTGAGGGGAGTAGGGACAGTGAGGGTGGAGTGCAGTGAGGTGGGTGCAGTGAGGTGGGGACAGTGAGGGTAGGGACAGTGAGGGTAGGGACAGTGAAGGGGTGGAGTGCAGTAGGGGTAGAGACAGTGAGGGAGTGGGGACAGTGAAGAGTAGGGACAGTGAGGGGTGGAGGACAGTGAGGGTGGGGACGCAGTGAGGGTAAGGGACAGTGAGGGGGTAAGGGACAGTGAGGGTAAGAGACAGTGGGGGTAAGGGACAGTGAGGGGGTAGGGACAGTGAGGGGTAGGGACAGTGAGGGGTGGGGACAGTGAGGGGAGGGACAGTGAGGGTAGGGACAGTGAGGGGTAAGGACAGTGAGGGGTAGGGACAGTGGGGGGTAAGGTGCAGTGAGGGGTAGGGACAGTGAGGGGTAAGGGCAGTGAGGGGTAAGGGACAGTGGGGGTGAAAGGGAGGACAGTGGGGGTAGGGACAGTGAGGGGTAAGGGACAGTGAGGGGTAGAGACAGTGGGGGTAGGGACAGTGAGGGGTAGGGACAGTGAGGGGTGGGGACAGTGAGGGTAGGGACAGTGAAGGGGTAGGGACAGTGGGGGTAGGGACAGTGAAGGATAGGGACAGTGAGGGGTAAGGTGCAGTGAGGGTAGGGACAGTGGAAGGTAAGGACAGTGAGGGGTGGGGACAGTGAAGGATATGGGACAGTGAGGGTAAGGTGCAGTGAGGGGTAGGGGACAGTGGGGGTGAGGGACAGTGAGGGGGGTAGAGACAGTGAGGGAGTAGGGGACAGTGGGGGGTGGGGACAGTGAAGGGTAGGGACAGTGAGGGTAGAGACAGTGAGGGAGTAGGGACAGTGAGGGGTAGGGACAGTGAAGGGTAAGGGACAGTGGGGGTGGGTGCAGTGGGGGTAGGGACAGTGGGGAGTAGGTGCAGTGGGGGTAAGGGACAGTGAGGTAAGGTGAGGGTGGGGACAGTGAGGGAGTAAGGGACAGTGAGGGTAGGGACAGTGAGGGGTAAGGTGCAGTGAGGGGTGGGGACAGTGAGGGGAGTGCAGGAGTGGGGAGTGAGGGACAGTGAGGGGTAGGGACAGTGAGGGCTAAGGTGCAGTGAGGGTGAGGGACAGTGGGGTAGGTGCAGTGAGGGTGGGGACAGTGGGGGTAAGGTGCAGGAGGGGTAGGGACAGTGGGGGTAAGGTGCAGTGAGGTAGGGACAGTGGGGGTAAGGGACAGTGAGGTAGGTGCAGTGAGGGGTGGGGACAGTGAGGGGTAGAGACAGTGAGGTGGAGTGCAGTGAGGGGAGTGCAGTGAGGTGAGGGACAGTGAGGTGAAGGTGCAGTGAGGGGGGACATGGAGAGTGAGGTGCAGTGAGGGGTAGGGACAGTGAGGGTAGGGGCAGTGAGGGAGTGGGGACAGTGAGGGAAGGGCAGTGAGGTGGGGACAGTGAGGGTGGGACAGTGAGGTAAGGGCAGTGGGGAGTGGGTGCATTGAGGGGTAGGGACAGTGGGGGTAGGTGCAGTGGGGGAGTAGGGACAGTGAGGGGTGAGGACAGTGAGGAGTGGGGACAGGATGAGGGACAGTGAAGGGTGAGGGACAGTGGGGGGTAAGGGACAGTGAGGGTAGGGACAGTGAGGAGTGGGGACAGTGGGGGTAGGGACAGTGAGGGGTAAGGGACAGTGAGGGTAGGGACAGTGAGGGGTGAGGGACAGTGGGGTAAGGTGCAGTGGGGAGTGAGGGACAGTGAGGGAGTGGGTGCAGTGAGGGTGAAGGGACAGTGGGGTTAAGGTGCAGTGAGGGGTAAGGGACAGTGAGGGTAAGGTACAGTGAGGGTAGAGTGCAGTGAGGGAAGGGCAGTGGGGGTAAGGGACAGTGAGGGGTAAGGGACAGTGAGGGGTAAGGGACAGTGAGGGGTAAGGGACAGTGAAGGGTAAGGAGTGAGCGGAAAATAAGAATGGAGGAGATAGGAGACAGGGGAAGAAGGACATACAAATGATGTAACGCAAAGGGAAGTAAAAGCCGAGAATATAAACAAGGAAAAGGGAATAGAGGAAGAGGCAGAGGAGATGATGATGATGATGATGATGATGATGAAGAAGACTCAATATGAAAATGGGTTAAGGGGAGCAGGATAAAGGGAAAGTGGAAGGAAAGGCTTAAGAAGAGGAGGTGAAAGCGAGATCATTAGACTGAGGCAGACAGGAGGGCGGGCAGGTGGGACGGAACAGGTCAGTCAGTACCAAGCCAACCTGAACCTACGAGACTGAAACGACAAGAAGTGATCAACTGACTGAAACAGGGACAAAAATGACGACCCCCCCCTCATGACGACTCCCTCACGATGAATTTTCTCGTGACGACTTCCTCATGAATATCCCCTCATGACCGTCCCCTCACGACCACCCCTCTCACGACGACTACTTCATATCAACTCCCCCATGACCACCCCTTCAAAACAACTCCATTACAACCACCCCCGCACGACCACCCCCGCACGACCACTCCCTCACGACCACTCAATCATAACCAAACCAGGAACAAGAACGATCAGGAATTAATGAGTACATATGAGTAAGTTATGATGAATATAGAGCGAAAGGAAGGAGAGGAAGAAGGAAGATTGGTAAACTAGTATGGTGTTATATTACAATGATAAACAAAGGTGCTATGGATTGAAACTTGTTTACGGAGGCACATCTTTTACCTCTACACACACACACACACACACACACACACACACACACACACACACACACACACTCATTAATCCGATATAAATCACAACCATTATCTAACTGTGAAAGTAACACGTGTTCACTAATGTACCCAGAAGAGGAGAGGCGTTTTAGTACAGGCCACGAGAGGGGTGACGTAACGCTAATAACAGTGATATAGAGTAATTTTCATCGTTTATTAAGGTAGTTATATGTTGCTAATATAAAAAGTGCTTTGTTTTATTTTCGGTTGAGTTTCATCATCACTGTTGGTTAAATTACACGAGAGAGAGAGAGAGAGAGAGGGGGGGGGACAGCTAACCCATTATTGGCGGGTGAGAGGGGGAAGGGGTGGTGTTGTGGGGGAGGAAAGAGGGTGGTATTGGGGAGAAGAGGTGGTGTTGGGGGGAAGGGAGAGAGGAGGTGGTGTTGGGAGGAAGAGACAGGGTGGTGTTGGAGAAGAGGAAGGGGGGTAGTGTTGGAGGGGAGGAAGGGAGGTACTAGGTGGTGGTGACTCCAGATATACAGTTTGTCTGTTGTCTTGTGTATAAAAATGCTTGAAGAACCTTTGCCACTGAAGTAACTCATCTGCCGTATCTCATCACAACAATTGGTCAGTCTTAAGGTTAAATATTCATGTGAAAAGATGAATTATATTTTATAGCTGAATTATTGGAAGATCGATTATAGGGAATAGTAATATCCCGTTATGGTGTCCTGCAGGATGTTGGCTGGACGTCACAGCATCCTACTAGCATTCTAATTCAGGAGAGATTGGTGACACCACTTTTCCCCCAGCATCTAACGTCTTACAAGATGCTCAGAATAAGAAATAAAAATAATCTCTCTCTCTCTCTCCCTCCCTCTCCACCTCACTAATTAAGGTGACGCAGGTGCATCTGGACTCACAATAAACTAACATGAATCCAATTTGCTCTCATCTCATGCTGAGTTAAGTAGAGTCAAGACTTCCTCCACATGACAAGCCTTCCATGACTGGCTTAATGTCTCGGAGATAGGAATACACAGGTTATTAAGACCCAGGCATTTGTTACATGACTAGACATCCTTTCCAAGTGAAATATATCATTAGTAAAGCCAGAAAACCAGGATATTTAGCTGACGAAAAGCATAAAAAAATAAGAATTAGGAGAGAAAATAAAGGTATAAACAGCCTAAAACGGATAATAAAGACTAGGAATAAGAAAAAAACTACAACAATGACAAGTTGCAGACAGATTAGAGACGCAGAATATTGAGTGATGTTTGGAGACTCTCGACCTATTGCCTCCTCAGGCTCTCGTTCATAATCACGAAATTGAACGTTAATTATTTACATCAGGGCCGCAACACCTGTCATATATCAGGTAATGAGGGATGATGATGTGAGAGAGAGAGAGAGAGAGAGAGAGAGAGAGAGAGAGAGAGAGAGAGAGAGAGAGAGAGAGAGAGAGAGAGAGAGAGAGAGAGACGACGGGTCAATCACAAGAACTTCCTCAACAGACACAGACACAGCTACCAAGATCCTGTCGCCTCTCTCACTCACTCCATAACACATATACAGTACATATGACTCTAGAAACAAGTTATACCATGATAATAAGACAAATAAAATATTTACGCTATATAAAAAAGGTTATTGCAAGGGGCTTAAAGTTGGCATGGCACCGATTTTAAACACACACACACACACACACACACACACTAATATGTTCATTTGGAAGACTTCTTGAGGACGATGTCATCCTAAGGCCTCGAGTACAATGATACTTTTACCCCCTGAGTATGATGATCTCTGACCCATTGAGTACGATGACCCCTGACCCCTTGAGTACGTTAACTTTAAAGTCATTGCACTCAAGGTGTTAATGTACTCACACATAAATCACCAGTACTTACGATCTGCACTGTAGGTGAGTGTATGGTGAGTAAGAGTGACTAAGAGTAAGAGTGATTAAGAGTGAGGAAGAGTGAGTAAGAGTGAGGAGGAGTGAGTAAAAGTGAATAAGAGTGAGGAAGAGTGAGTAAGAGTAAGGAGGAGTGAGCAAGGGTGAGTAAGAGTGAGGAGGAGTGAGTAAGAGTAGAGAGGAGTGAGTAAGAGTGAGTAAGAGTGAGGAACACGTACAGGTAAAGACTCGAGTTTGTGTCCGTCATGGCTCTGTTAATACAAACACTGAGTACTTTAACTCCTAGACTCTCTGTTTGATTATGTACATTGATGTTGACGCTGGAGTTTTTGCGTGTGGAAATGTTTGTGTATGTGTGTAGGTGTGTGCGTTTATAGGCGTAAGAGCTTTTCTATGTGTGTATGCGCATATTGTAGAGGTAATTGTGTTGTGTATATGTGTGTGTGTATGGCTATAATATATGTGTTGCTTCTGTGTATGAATGGATAATTGTGTGTATGGTATTCAATAAGACAATGCGTGTGGGTCTGTGTATGAATGGCGGTGTATGTGCATGTGTGTGTGTGTGCGGGCGCTGGTGTACACATGTGTAGGCCTGGGGGTGACCACGACTCAGAACTGCCCAGCAACAGCACACAAAAACTTTCTAAACGTTTTCCTCTCGTAAAGTAGTGCTAAGACCTCTGGGGCTCGTACCATAAAAACACAGAAAAAAAAACAGCGCCAGTACGAGCAAATCAACAGTGTCTGGCGTTCCCTTCTATCCCTCAATAACACGATTATGTAACCTTCGCCAGACAAAACTCCTCCTTCTGTTTGCTCGCACTGGCGCTCTTATACTTACAAATTCCAATATTCTCTGAGAGTGACTTACATAAACAAATAAACCTTCTTGTTATAAGTTACAGATAATAACTGAATTACTGTGTTAGAGTTTAAATATCTCTTAAGAACTTCGAAATATATCTTGTAATCTTTGAAGATATTTTGTAGTTTGATTTTTCCACCACGTAACTTATCAAAAGCAATTCCGTATTACGAGAACAGCGGGTTATGTTATTGAGACGCCGTGTTAACACCGGGTTGTGTAATTGAGTAAATGCAACGTTTTTGAGGCAACAAGAACAACAGCAGCAGACTGTCTCTTGACTAAAGTATTATTGGAACATTTGTTGAAACATCGAAATTACATACATCTGGAGGGTAGGTGATGAAAGACAACAAACTTATCGTTATTTTTGGAGAAACTTCCGACTTTATTGCTCAAGACTTCAGCGGAAACATGACAAAAAAAATCTCACTTACACCCTGAAGCGTCTAGCATTAACACATCTTCCCCTCTACCCAACACCGCTCTACCCTTGCCATTACCCCTCCACCCCCTACCCCCTTCACCCTTCCATCTCACCTCCACCCACCCCACCACTACCCTTCCTCCTCAGCTATTAGAAACTAGCCGCTGCCGCCAATTTCGCTAACTAAAATTTCTCCTGTGTAAACCCGCGTCAGAATCATAAATTGTGTGGCGGCCTTCTGGGTGTTTGCCTCAGCGGGGAGTTGTTCTCTGGCCGCCCTCCCCGCCTTCCCCGCCCACCCCGCCCTCCCCTATCTCTGGTTCTCCTGCCACTTTACTTCTTCTGCTTCCCGCGTCGCATATTTTTTATGTCTCTACTTCCCTCTGCTTCCCTCACTGCTTCTACCTCCTTTCTTACCTCTGGTTTCCTGTGCTGCCTCAGCTGCTCTGCCGCCTTCTCCCCCCCTGCTCCCTTTTCTCCCACTTCATCCGCTTCCCCCAATGCTTCCCCCCCATCTCCCTCAGTACTTCTCTTCCCTGCTGCCTCCTCTTCCTCTTCCTCCCTTCCCCAGTGCTCTCCTGCTGCCTCCTCTTCCTCCTCTCCTTCCCCCAGTGCTTCCTCTTCTCCTGCTGCCTCCTCTTCCCTCTTCCTCCGCTTCACCCAGTGCTTCCTCTTTCCCCGCTGCCTCCTCTTCCCTTACCCGTGTAGAAGATTAGAAAATGCAAAGCACATGAATTCAATTATTAGTATTTACATATCATTGTCTGAGTCAGGTAGAGAGCAGTGGGATTTGTTAGATGTATTTGTTCCTGAGTCATGTGTCCCTCTCTCTAATATATACGTTAGTACTTACATATACTGGCACTGCTACATATACTCAGGGTTAGTGGCACTGCTACATATACTCAGGGTTAGTGGCACTGCTACAAATATTCTTATTATTATTATTATTATTATTATTATTATTATTATTATTATTATTATTATTATTATTATTATTATTATATATTTTCTCGATTATTTATTAATGTCTCTCTCTCTCTCCTTCATACCTGGCATAAGTTAGAGACAAGGGGTTGGACAGGTCCCTCACACGCCCTGCGGAGCATCTTTATCAATAACATTACGAGGAACCAAACTGTTGTACCGTGACGCGACTAATGTGGAATCTTTCCTGTGGTATAAGGTTAGGTTAGGTTAGGTTAACTTTGGCTTGGTTAGACGTGAACGGACAGGTATGGGTGTGTAGGTGTAGGCGTACAGGTGTGGGCCTGATGGAGAGCGTCACTCGTTCCGTGGATACACATGGGCGATCATGCGCGCACGGATGAGAGAGAGAGAGAGAGAGAGAGAGAGAGAGAGAGAGAGAGAGAGATACCCCTGCTGTGCTCGCCGCTGATTGGTCGTTGTCTCGCCAGATGATAATCGCTTCAGAGTACTTTTACAAAACACAGAGATGAGCACCATAAAACAGCAACGCCAACACGAGCGATCAACAGCGTCTGGCGTTCCATTCCAGTTAGCAAGGATTCGGTTATGGAAGTTATGCCAAACGAAAAGTGGTGATATTTTACAATACAGTCATTAATATATTTAAGTTATCATCCCCAAGGGCTTAAACTATTACTCTCGATCGCCTAGGAAGAGTTAAACCTTTATACTATTACAATATCATCCTCAAAGAGTTAAACCAACAATTTCAAATGTTTTAAACCATAATTCTCAAAGGTTTAAGCCATCATTCTCAGAGGTTTAAACCATCATCCTCAAAGGACTAACATCTTGACGTTTCCTGCCTGATGTAGGTCAAGTGAGGTGAATTAACTGACCCAAATAATTCCACACGTCGACAATTTTTGCCTGAGAATATTGCTGCAAGACCTATGACCAAGGGGTGTGGTTTGTTTTTAATTTGTCTCTCTTATTTATTCTACGTTCCCTGTCTCTTATTTAGTGTAGCTTCAGACAATTAAGGAAATGAGTCATAGTAAAAACTTTTGTATGTCAAGAATTTGGTGTACAAAGACACACTTGTGTGTGTGTGTGTGTGTGTGTGTACAGGGACAGTACTACCTGCCAGGGGTGTGAGAGGCCAGGAAGGGAAGGTACACTAGGCTTATACTTCTCCCTGGTGATGAGTGATAATAGCCGCCCTCTTAATATCAGTAACCATTTCCTGCCATTACCCGCCAGGTGAGTCGTGGTTCAGTAGGTGAGGAGACGTGAGGTGAATACTGACATTATGTGAGTCCACCTCCCTCCACCACACACACATACACACACACACACACACACATATATATATATATATATATATATATATATATATATATATATATATATATATATATATATATATATATATATATATATATATATATATATACACAGGGTGACTCAGCAAAGAGTACTTTAAGTTGGAGGATGAAATCCCTTGATAATTATAAACCACAATGTCTCTGTGGTAAAATGTCACATTCTGCATAGTTTCCATGTTACAATACATTTAAGATGTTGTATTAATGAGAGTGAATTTGAAGTGAAACCCCTGTAGGTATTTGTAATCATTTATTCACAGATCTCTACAGTGTGACCCCTCTTAGTTACAACCTAAAGGAAATGTTCAAAGTTGCCCCCTTCTGCCTCAATAGAGGCCTGTACACGTCGTACCATTGATTGTCTGACGCGTTCCAGAATTCCTGGACTATGTTTAATTTGCTCGCACCTGTCACGAACACGTGGGCATATGCAGAATGTGACATTTTACCAAAGAGACCATTGTGGTTTAGAATTATCAAGGGATTTCATCCTCCAACTTAAAGTACTCTTTGCTGAATCACCCTGTATACAAACAATACCTCACTAGTCGGGAATCGAACCGTGGACCTCTGCTTGTATACGGACTGTTGAGATATATACAGTATGTAGCCTTGCGTTTCCTAGTTGGAATCAGTAAAATGCTATTACGACCACATAGTTGGTACGGGCAATCCCCAATGGAGGTTCACGTTGCTTAAAAATAAGACAAATGAACAGACTTTGTGAGAAATAAACAAAGCCAATGATTGTTTTTGTTGTCCTTGTGGTGCGGTGGTAGGCGATCCTTGTTCACACTCAGAGGTCCAGGGTTCGATTCCCGACTAGTGAGGTATTGTTTATATATGACTGACCATAAACGATCATGTACATTTGTAGAACATCATAAAACATATAAATGTATAATAATAATAATAATAATAATAATTAACGGTTTATTGAAAGAGCTTGGCAGCCAGAAGGCTGAAAATATACAGTTACATATTTGGGGAATGGGTTACGAATTACAAATAATATACAAGTAACATAAGTGACACAAATAAGACATATAATAACTAGATGGGGAAAAGCTCAAACTACAGTTCATTTCAACATAGTGACAGTGCAAGGAGTAGTGTTTACTAGGAGTGAATACACTGGTTTATTACAAGTTATTGATAATTTTACAATGGTTTGGGACTGAAACTGTTCTTATAGCGATCAGTTCGTGCACATGGGCTGGATGCGGTTGTGGTGTCGAACAGCAATTCTCGGACTAGGGATCTCAGGTGGTAGTAGGCCGGTGTCGAGGATGGTGTAAACTTCTTACCAAATTTGCAGATGAGGTCGTGGTGATGGTCAGTGAGAGTCGAAAGGGTCAGTGTGTTGAGCGCTTCTTGATATGTGGAGTAGGAAGGGGAAAGAATAATCTTGCATGCCCTCTTTTGCACTTTTTCTAGGTGTTTACGTTGTGTGGCATTTAGGGAGGAAGACCAGGTGGGGGAGGCATAGGTGAGCTTGGGAAGTATGAATGTTGTGTAAACACTGAGGAGCTCGTGTGCAGGAACTCCGAGGGACTTGAGTCGGCGGAGGAGGTGGAGACGGAAACTGGAGGATTTGATAACTTCACTGACGTGTGGTTTCCAATTTAGTTTGTTGTCTATGGTGACGCCGAGGAGCTTCGTGGAATCTACAACCTGGAGTGTGTTCGGACCTAGAGTAATGGAAGGAGGTGGGACAATGTCGGAGGGTTGATGTGCATAACCATGAATGTAGTATGGTTGATGGTGACATGGTTGTTAATTGCTTCGGTTTGGGGCTACAACAAATCCTGAAGGGCAGTATAGTTAGGGAGCAGAATTGTTGACGCTGATCCCAATGGTGGTATCATCAAACTTTCTTTCCAGCGAGCGGGGGTTTCTCTTAGGGCACCATTGATGAGCATAAGGAAGCAGAGTGGTCCCATCTTGGTGCCTTGGGGGACGCCACAGGTGAGTGACTGAAAGGTGGAGACAGCCCCTCGGAAGCGTACAGCTTGGCGTCGGTCACTGAGGAAGTCTGTAAGCCATAGTATAAGACTTCTCCGAAGCCCGAGGTCAATAGCTTTGTTGATGATTATATTGTGGTCGACTAGGTCGAATGCTTTAGTGAAATCAATGAAGGCGACAGCTACAGACGTTTTTCGTTTCTCGAGATGGCGGTATATGTAATCGAGAAAGCTGACAAGACAGTGAGTGGTGGAGGAAGTTTTCATGTTGCCAAATTGCTGAGGGTCTACGACTCCTGCAATATCAGCATAAGCCCAGTCAAACACAAAACTTTCACAGATTAGGCTGGGTATTGGGGTGATTGCAATAGGTCGTAGCTGATTTAAGGATTGTGGGCTGGTTGACTTGGGCACTGGTGATACATAAGAGGTCTTCCAGTCAGCTGGGCATCTGGCTTGACTGAGAGAAGCATTGATGATGGAGCATAGGGGTTTAGCAAGCTCCGGGGAGAACTCCTTGAAAAGTTTCATTGGTAAGTCAATGGGGGTGGTAGAGCGTTTTAATTTTAGTTTGTCCAGGCGTTTTGCTACTTCAAATTCTTCTACTAAGTCAGTGGGAAGGGGGGCTGGTAGGTAAGCAGGGAGAGTGGTTGTGTCAAGCCGGGGGAGCGTCTGGCATATAGTAGCGAAATGGTTATTTGTTTGCTCAGCTGCGTCAACATTAGTGAGATGGCTAAGGAAGGGGAGGGGGTGTGTCTTATTGTTTAGTCCACAGAGTTCTTTAAGCTTACCATACCATTGACTGATGTTGGTCTGCTTCAGGTGTTGTAATTTGGTTGGGTAGTGGGACTTCTTTGCAGTGCGTATTTCGCGGATGACTCGGTTGCGAAGGGACCTGTAGCGGATGTGGTCATTGAGATGAAAGGCTCTGTCTCTCTGTTGCATAAGTCTTTTGATCCGAGGTGTGATCCAGGGCAAGTCAGCTGGGTGAGATCTGACGGACTTCTCGGGAAGAAGTGGTGGTGAGCTTCCGTGGTGGTGTTGGTATAATTTATCCATTTGGTTTCCACGTCATCCACGCTAAGTACTTCAGTCCAGGGATGGTGAACTATCCACTGCCCGAAGAGGCGCAGTGCAGAGTCAGTAATCGGCCTGTAGGTCTTGATGTAGGGTCTCTGTACTTGAGTGGGAGTGGCAGCTGGGGACCAGAGCACTGATAAGTGTGTGCTACACCCGATAGGAGGCAGTGGTTGAGGTGGTTGGTACTGGTCCGCTAAGTCAGTTAAGATAAGGTCAAGGGTATTTTGACCGTGTGTGGGGAAGGTCACAACTTGTGATAGTGATAGCTGGTCCTGGATATCAGGGGTGTCAATTTAATTAAAATACCCACATAATACTAACTTGGCACATGGGTACCTAACTCTGTGTGTGTGTGTGTGTGTATGTATGTATGTGTGTATGTATGCATGTGTATTTGCCGACGCCTAACCTAAAACTGGTCCAAGATGTACTAAATCTGAAAGCAAATCATCACGAACACTTCCTCCGTGAGTAAGGTGGACTGGTAACCTATGAAGAGGCGGTGTCGTCATCTGCCCCAGTGAGGCAGTGCTTCTCTTCACGTACTGTTAATAATTATTATATTTTCCCCTAAAATTACGCCCCCGCCAATAGGCAGCACACTAATAACAACGCCCACGAACACTGGATTAAAAAAATCTACATCGTTCTCTCTGCCCCGAGGGAGGAAGGACAACTTGTCTCTTTTCTCCCCAACTTCCGGGGTGATGGGTCCTGTGCCCTCCCACGTACCGCCACACGCACTCATACACTACCACACCTACATAGCACCACACCCACAGCCCACCATATCCACCCACACGCTACCATACCCACACTCCACCACACACTCACACACTGACGTCAGACTAGGCCACCTGGCCCAACACCTGTAAAACATGTGCACACAGCAACACCCCGAAGATTAACGAGTACACGCGACTCCTGTTGTCTCGGTAGGGTTGTCAAAATCCTTCGTCCCTTGTGGCATATTGTCTAGCGCACTTGTACCGCCTCTACACCCTCCAGGTGTAACAGGTACACAGGCACCGCCTCTATACCCTCCAGGTGTAACAGGTACACAGGCACCGCCTCTATACCCTCCAGGTGTAACAGGTACACAGGCACCGCCTCTACACCCTCCAGGTGTAACAGGTACACAGGCACCGCCTCTATACCCTCCAGGTGTAACAGGTACACAGGCACCGCCTCTACACCCACACCTGTTGTTCGAGACAGTCTAGTATCGGAAATTTGAAAGCTTTCCACTAATTCCAGGTGAGGAAGTCCCTTTTTATGCTTTCACCTCACACGGCTGAGGAAAAGGTCAAAGGAATTCAATTACAGCGGCAACAATCATGGCCGCTTATAGACATGCATGCGCACCAAGATTTTACCCAGGAGTACAGGTAAATAACAGCGCTGGAGCGGGTAATGGTGGAGGCAGGGCGCTCGTCCACTTCGACCTTCCGTGGCTTATGTTTTCAATCCTCGTGGCCACAAGGAAATACTGTAACACAACTTTTCACAGTGGGGGAGGTAGTGTTATTGTCTCACCTTCCCGGTAGGTGGTAGGAAAGTACAGTAGGCAGGAAGTCTTATTATTGTACAGTCACTTTCAGTTTACCGGGTTGGCCACATCACGTCTTTCTCTCCAGGTAAACTGTTGGCCTTAATAGAGATTTTCAGATACAGGTAAACTCTTATCAAACCTGATTTCCCAAGTAATGGTAATTTGTTCGTCTTATTAAAAGTTTCCAGGTATCAGGTAGTCTTTTACACTTAAATTACAGGTAACGAGTATCATTAGTTTCCGAGTACCAAATAGGACTTACCGGTAGGACTTGCCGTGCTTAAACTTCCTGGTAAGAGTGGAATCTTTTTACAGATGAACTTCTAGGTAACAAATCGGACTTTTTTTGCAGCTAAATTTCCTGGTGAAAGGTTTGGACTAATCGAAGCTAAATCTCCAGGTAACAGATAGATTTTTCACACGTAAATCTCCAGGTAACAGAATGGATTTATTGCACCTTTTAATTAAGAGGTGTCCTATAAATTCTACTGTAATTAAATCAACGTACTGAAGGCTTTAAGGGGTCACTGCAGGTGTGTGTGCGCGCGCGCGTGTGTGTGTGTGTGTGTGTGTGTGTGTGTGTGTGTGTGTGAGTGTGTGTGCGTGTGTGTGTGTAGGCTGGCTCATTGGCTGCACAACTTAGCAGAGGCAACCACAACACAACCCGTTGACATAATGAGAGGAAATGACCTTCGTTTTGAGCCCACCTGAGAGGTAATTAAAGTAATTAGTATACATATTTGATGACTAATTAGTGGGAGGTAAATGAGGGGAGATACTTCTGAAGGTCGCGAGTATTAGAATGCTTACGTGGCCAATTTTCACCTCCAGTCCCTTCCCTACCCTACCCTTAGACCCTACCTCCAGCCCCTCTCTCTCTCTCTATCGTAATTCCAGCCTCATCCCTCCTCCCCTACCCTAGACCCCTTCCTCCCTCCCCTACCCTAGCCCCCTCCCTCCTTCCCCTTTCCCTAACCCTTCAACCTCCAGCCGGGTGTGGCCAAGTGGGCAGCGTCTACGGAGGGGGGTGGGGGGGAGGGGGGACTTAATGATCCGGGAGGTAATTGGCTGAAAACACTCGTATGCGGGCTAGTCGAGGCACGTTCTGAGAAAGATTGTGGTCATCAGTGCTGTGAAATAATTACCGACTCCTATTTTGTTCCCGTCAATAATTTAGGTCAACTACGCACATTTTATGGAAGGCCAGAAGACTCTATACCCCAGCCTATTTCACCTAAAGATTAACCTAACCTAACCTAACCTAACCTAACCTAACCTAACCTAAACAAGTCGTCACCGATTAGTAAATAAGGTTAATGGAACTGTCAAAGCATTGGCTAAATTTAATGGGGCATCACACGATCTTGAAAATAGTTTAGTGTCGTGAGGTGAGACGCGAGGTGAGTACCTTGGTTTGGGGTAATGACTCACGGCGTATGTTTGTGTACCTGTCTGGCGTAATACATAACATTCTACAGTTCAGGAGTAATGGCTGTAACATATTGTCTCACTGTAGAGGGTTCAGGTGTGTGTGTGTGTGTGTGTGTGTGTGTGTGTGTGTGTGTGTGTGCAGGGGGAGTGAAAAACAGAAGCGACAAAGAAGTTATCAATAAACCTTCACAGATGAAAGTGAAAACATACAGTAAATTACACGAGAGTTTGACCCATAAACATTGACGGGGGGACGAGACCCTCACATACCTAGGCACTCCTCTCCTCCTCACCTGGGCACTCCTCTCCTCCTTACTTCGGCACTCTCCTCTTCCTCACCTGGGCACTCCTATCCTCACCTGGGCACTCCTATCCTCACCTGAGCACTCCTATCCTCACCTGGGCACTCCTCTCTCCCTCACCTGGGCACTCCTCTGTCCCTCACCTGAGTACTCCTCTCTCCCTCACCTGGGCACACATCCCTCACCCCCTCCTACCTGGCTGGGCGTCACGGCGGTACCAACATAGTGTCACCTTAAACCTGAACCAAATCCCATACCTTAACCTAATTCTCACAGGCTCCCCTCCCCTCCTCCCCAACACACAGGTAATTACACATCATGACGGTAACATCCGGCACTGGAGAAGGCTTGTACTGGCGCTCACGAGGGTTACTACATTTCCTTCTTACTCTTATTATTGATGAGGGAGTGAGGGAGGGAGAGAGGGAGGTAGGGTACAGGGTTGAAATAGGGAGAGAGAAGGGGGAGGGAGGAAGGAGAGGAAGAGTAGAGAAGGAGGGAGGGTGGAAGTTTGGAGAGGGAGGGAGGGTATAAAGGGGAAAAGGGGAAGAAGAATGAGGGAGGGAAGGATGGAGGAAGGAAGAAAAATAATGTGGGAGGAAAGGGGAGAAGGAGGAAGGTAAGGAAGGGGGGAGGTGGTGTGAGACAGGAAGGGGGTTTGAAGAGAAAGGGAGGTGAGTGAAAGTGAGGTGAGAGGGAAAGAGAGAAAAGTTAGAGGAAACAGAGGAAGGTGAGAGGTAAAGATAATAAAGTGAGAGGTGTATGTGTGGGGGGGGGGTGCGTGTGTGTGTGTGTAATCAGGCCACCAGGTAGATGACGACTAACTATGGAAAGCACGATGGAGAAGACCATAATAGGCACCACGTAGTAATAGACGCAATAACAGAAATACAGCAATAGGGACGCAGTAATAGGGACGCAGTAATAGGGACGCAGTAATAGGGACGCAGTAATAGGGACGCAGTAATAGGGACGCAGTAATAGGGTCACAGTAATAGGGGCGCATTAATAGGGTCACAACAATAGGGACACAGTAATAGGGACGCAGTAACAAACACGCAGCAATAGGGAAGCATCTCTCAATATAACCTGTGGAGAATATGTTCCAAATTCTTCAAACTCTTACTCGCGTTACAACAACAAAATACACTGAAGGTCCTATAAAAAAAAACACGGGTGAAAGACGACTGACGGAAGTGGTGAAATCACAATAAACAATAACAATCACCTTTCCAGAATAGTTCCAGCATTTTAACGGTGATATAATTTTGTGTTATTTTTCACAGTATTTATGACCGCCACACGCCCTCAGCAGGTCTACGGGGGGCGTCTAGGAGGAATGACACTATGAGGAACTATAAATCCTCCCACCACAGTATTTTGTTTTCCTTTCATTATAACCTTCATCATCTCGACTCTCATCATACTCCTTCGTGTATCTTCTGTCTATCATGTATGAACTCGTTGTAACTGGTGTCAAATGAGGAGAGACTAAGTGTTGTAAAAAACTTTAAATCATTGTAATAATAACATCATAACAACCTATTGCTTAAAGACCTTAGTTATTGAACCATCGAAAACCACGATAACGACACTATTAAACAAAACACTATTAATATTTTTCTAACTTACAACTATGTGTAACAGAAGCACTTTATAGTAGAATAAAGGATAAACACATTAATGCAGGCGACATGTAGAGAGGGTCAGTCAATAGATGTCTCCTGAGATTACGGGACCTGATATATGACCAGCACTCAGTGGCAGGTGAAGCAGCCTCAGGTGAAATGACATAACACGATGATGTAGTAGGTTGGTGAAGGTGGATCTGCTGCAGGCTGGCGAGTGAAGGTAGGTAGGTAGGTAGGTAGGTAGTAGGTAGTAGAGTGTTTAATGGCCTGTACACAAACTGGGAGGAGGGGGCATGGTCTCAGTGTCATCTGGTTTCTCTTACGGGAAGAAAAGAGAGACGAGAAAGTTCCTGAGTGAATGAATATGGGTTTTACGGCTCCTGATCTGCATATGTGAGATGTTTTGGGTTGATGGGTAACTCTGCCATTTTGAGAGGAATAAGACAATCTCCACCACAAGCCTGAACATTGTATAGTATATAACCTGGGAAACTGACGTCGTTGAGTTTAATAAAATTCACGTATCTAGGGAATTTATTTAACTATAATATATCATAGAGCATAAGGGACATGTAACTTAGAAAAAAATTTATCGAAAAAAAAAAAAAAATGGTAGATAAAGTTTGTCTGCCACAGCACAACAATACAGCTTTTAGGTTCCACAGCATAGGAAGAAACCTTGACCGAATATCCCCACAAATTTAAGTTTAGGTTCGGTTAAATCAAGTTAAGTTAGGGCTACTCACGAGTGCGTCAGACGAGACACTACGGCACCGACACACACACACACACACACACACACACACACACACACACACACACACACACACACACACACACACACACACACACCTCTACCACTGCTGCCTTCGACCTTACCTGCAAAAGAAAAAAACAAGATTATTAGAAATTTGACCTGATAAAGGATAACATTAAGTAAATATATGTCATATATTTTAGAGATATTAATCTCTTAATCCTAAAACACCAATTATCTTGCGTTATAACTCTATGTTTATCAGAGCTTTAGGTTAGGTTAGGTTACGTTAGGTTAGGTTTGGTTTGGTTTGGTTAGGTTTGGTTTGGTTTGACTTGGTTAGGTTAGGTAAAGTCACTGTACCCATGGCGGGGAATTTGAGTCAGGCTACATATATGAGTCAAACTATATACATGAGTCAGGCTACATAGACTACATATTGTATATAAGTCAGGCTACAACATGAGTCAGTCTACATACACTACATAATATGAGTCATATCCAATTTTAAGGATTACACACTAAAAATATATACATCCCATTGCTTACGGTAGAGTCTCAGAGCAATTTGGTTACCATTGAAAGTGTCTATTTTGTGTTGTAAATTAAAATGAATTATTTAGTCCCGATTTCACACCTTGAGTTAATGGAAAAAAATTGATATGGAAACCTTTGAGAATCCATCTTTGTGTCATAGCTTAAGTGAATGAATTTAATGCGTTTTCACATCTTGAATTAAAATGAAAGCTTATTATAGGAACCTTTGTGAAGCCATCTTAGTATTCTAGCTTAAGATAATCCATTTAATGCGTTTTAAACCATAAGGGAAAAACATGACGTAGGAACGTTTGAGAATCCACCTTTGTGTTCTAGAATAAGTGGGTCAACTAGATCAGTTCTCGTCTCTCCAGAATGAGGAAAATTAAGGTAGGATGTCTGTAGAGGTCCGGCCAGAAGCACAACAGCGGTGAGTCAGGTGAGTGAGAGGCAGGTGCACAGTGGTCAGAGAGAGAGAGAGAGAAAGTTACCCTGCCGTCTAGTACACTAAATAAACAGATCTCACGGGAGAGTAACTTACGATTTGGCACAGATAATTGACTTAAGCATCTCTCTCTCTCTCTCTCTCTCTCTCCCTCCACAGGATCTCGAAACATCCCCACCCATAGAAGCAGTAACAGGAGAGTAAGTACGAGTATAAAAAAAATAAGAGAAATGTGTATAAAGTAACAGAAGTAAGGATCAAGTAACAATTTACCATCCAGTAGTGACGTTTAAGAGGAAGAACAAACTATCACAGTCAAGGAACAGTATTTACGGTCGAGAAGGAGTGATTATGTTCGAGTAATAGTTCTGGAGGTCGAGTCGTAGGCGTGGTGGTGCAGTTATGGTGAATGTGATGGTAGTGTGATTGTAGGATGGTTAGTATAGTGATTGTAGTGATGGTTGTAGTGATTGTAGGGGTTGTGGTTGGTATGGTGGTTTTTGTGGTAGAAGGTTTGTGGTGGTGGTGGTGGTGATAGTTGTGGTAATAGTAGAGGTAAGGGTTGTGGTAGAGGTGAGGGTGGTAGTGGTAGAGGGTAAGGGTTGTGGTAGAGAGAGGTAAGGTGGTAGTAGAGGTAAGGGTGGGTAGTGGTAGAGAGAGGTAAGGGTTGTAGTAGAGGTAAGGGTGGGGAGGTAGGGAGTGGTGGTAGGAGAAGTGGTAGAGGTAAGGGTGTAGAAGGTAGAGAGGTAAGGTGGTAGAGGTAAGGGGTGAGTGGTAGAGGTAAGGTGGTAGTGGTAGAGGAGAGGTAAGGGTTGTGGGTAGAGGAGGTGGTAGGAGGGGAGTAGGGAGAGGTAAAGGTAGGAGGGGAGTAGTGGGTAGAGTGGTAGAGGTAAGGGTGGTAGTGGTAGCAGGGTTGAGGGGTGGTTACATAACCTTGAGGAGAAGGGGGCAGGCGTGACTCTCGACACTTTCCTGGTACACCTGTAATTAGTTACTGTCGACGTGACCTTCTTGAGGCCGTATGTCGAGGCTGTTACTGTGTTACCATTCTCAATGTCAAGACTCTGTTACCTTCGTAACAGATAATAATAATAATAATAATAATAATAATAATAATAATAATAATAATAATAATAATAATAATAATAATAATAATAATAATAATAATAATAATAATAATAATAATAATAATAATAATAATAATAATAATAATAATAATAATAATAATAATAATAATAATAATAATAATAATAATAAGTAATAATAATAATATGATCGCCTGAAGAATTTCCAGTCCAGCTTATTTCACCTAAAGATCAACCGCTCTAACGCTAACTTACCGTAATCTAATCTAACCTCATCCTCCCAAATAGCGTTAGGGTGGCTAAATTCTGCACGAAATAAAATGAGATTCATGACATCACATAATGTGTGCGAGTGTGAACAGCAGGAACTTGAAACAACTATCACCACTAACACCACCACAACCACCACGCATTCACCATCACTGTCCTACCTCCAGGTTACATGATTATGCTAAATGTAGCGCCAGCACGAGTTTAAACAGTGTCTGGCGTTCCTCTCATTCTTATTATGTCAAGCTTCGCCAGACGAAATTGTTTTAGAAAAGTTCAGAAATATATATATATATATATATATATATATATATATATATATATATATATATATATATATATATATATATATATATATATATATATATATATATACTGGTGAAGACATTGACGAGTGAGATAATGATAAGACTCACCTCAAGATAATTAGTACCTGTCGTAATACTTACTTGTAATTAAGACGATCACGTCTAACTGCTACTAACTGAACAATACCTGTAACCTGTCTTCCCACAGTCAATTAACTTTGAAGGCTAATTAGTCATTTCAGTAATTAATACATTTCTTCATGTCAAACAGTTTGAACAGTTCAGTCAAGAGTAGTTAAGTCTATCGAAGATAATAACCTGTTGTAAATAGTGACCCGGTTATCATAATAACTACGTTTTATGGGATAATTAGTGGTAATGAGTGTGGCTGGTGCCAGTACGTGTTGCCTAACTAAACCTGTGTAACTCCTATACTGAATTACTGTGATAATACTTGGTACAACCTTGTGTATGTAATAAATCGATGTGTGTGTGTGTGTGTGTGTGTGTGTAAATAGTATTTATTTGTTGTTTTATATAGCGCTCTCTCACACATATGTATGAGAATCCACATAATGAAAATAAATTGTAGGGCAGGGTTGTAGGGCAGGGTAGCAGGGGCAGGGTAGGCTGGGTAAGAGGCAGGGTGTTGTAGGGCAGGGTTGTGGGGCAGGGTGTTGTAGGGCAGGTGTTGTAGGGCAGGGTGTTGTAGGGGCAGGGTGTTGTAGGGCAGGTTGTAGGGAGGGTGTTGTAGGGGCAGGGTGTTGTAAGGGTGTTGAGGGGCAGGGTGTTGTAGGGGGGGTGTTGTAGGCAGGGTGTTGTAGGGCTAGGTGTTGCAGGGGCAGGGTGTTGTAGGGCAGGTGTTGTAGGCAGGGTGTTGTGAAGGTGGGTGTTGTGGGGCAGGTGTTGTAGAGCAGGGTGTTGTAGGGCAGGGTGTTGTAGGGGCAGGGTGTTGAAAGGTGGGGTGTTGTAGAGCAGGTGTTGTAGGGCAGGGTGTTGTAGGGGCAGGTGTTGGTAGAGCAGGGTGTTGTAGGGCAGGGTGTTGTAGGGCAGGGGTGTTGTAGGGGCAGGGTGTTTGCAGGAGCAGGGTGTTGTGGGGCAGGGTGTTGTAGGGCAGGGGTGTTGTGGGTGGGGTGTAGAGCAGGGTGTAGGGGTGGGGTTGTAGGGCAGGGTGTTGTAGAGCAGGGTGTTAGAGTGGGTAAGGAAAGGGGTGTTGTGGAGACAGGGTGTTGTAGGGCAGGGGTTGTAGGGTGTTGTAGGAGGGCAGGGGTGTTGGGAGCAGGGTGTTGTAGGGCAGGGTGTTGTGCAGGGTGTTGTAGGGCAGGTGTTGTAGGGGCAGGGTGTTGTAGGGCAGGGGTGTTGTAGAGCAGGGTGTTGTGGCAGGGTGTTGTAGGGAGCAGGGTGTTGTAGGGCAGGGGTGTTGTAAAGGGGTGTTGTAGGGGCAGGTGTTGTAGGAGCAGGGTGTTGTAGGGCAGGGTGTTGTAGGGGCAGGGTGTTGTAGAGCAGGGGTGTTGGGGAAGGGGTGTTGTAGGGCAGGGGTGGGTGTTGGGGCAGGAGGTGTTGTGGAAAGGGGGGTGCAGAGGTTGTAGGGCAGGGTGTTGTAGGGCAGGTGTTGTAGGGCAGGGTGTTGTAGGGGCAGGTGTTGAAGGGGGGGCAGGGAAGTGTTGTAGGCAGGGTGTTGTAGAGCAGGGTGTTGTAGGGCAGGGGTGTAGGGGCAGGTGTTGTAGGCAGGAGGTAGGGCAGGTGTTGTAGGGCAGGGGAGCAGGCAGGTTGTAGGGCAGGGGTGTTGTAGGGCAGGGGTGTTGTAGAGCAGGGGTGTTGTAGGGCAGGGTGTCAGGAAGGTGTTGTAGGGGCAGGGGTGTTGTAGGGGCAGGTGTTGTAGGGCAGGGTGTTGTAGGGGCCGGGTGTTGTAGGGGCAGGGTGTTGTAGGGGCCGGGTGTTGTAGGGGCAGGTAAGCAGAGCAGGGTGTTGCAGGCAGGTGTGTAGGGCAGGGTGTTGTAGGGCAGGGTGTTGTAGGGGCAGGTGTTGTAGGCAGGGTGTTGTGAGGCCGGGGTGTTGTAGGGCCGGGTGTTGTAGGGCCGGGTGTTGTAGGGCAGGGTGTTGTAGGGCAAGGTGTTGTAGGGCAGGGTGTTGTAGGGCAGGGTGTTGTAGGGGCCATGTTGTAGGGCCGGGTGTTGTAGGGGCGGTGTTGTAGGGCTAGGTGTTGTAGGGCAGGGTGTTGTAGGGCAGGTGTTGTAGGCAGGGTGTTGTAGGGCAGGGTGTTGTAGGGCAGGGTGTTGTAGGGCAGGGTGTTGTAGGGCAGGGTGTTGTAGGGCAGGGTGTTGTAGGGGCAGGGGTGTTGTAGGGCAGGGTGTTGTAGGGCAGGGGTGTTGTAGGGGCAGGGTGTTGTAGGGCAGGGTGTTGTAGGGCAGGGTGTTGTAGGGCAGGGTGTTGTAGGGCAGGGTGTTGTAGGGCAGGGTGTTGAAGGCAGGGTGTTGTAGGGCAGGGTGTTGTAGGCAGGGGTTGTAGCATTAGTGGCTCCCTAGTAACAGTATCAACAAATACTACACTTTTTATCCTCGAAAAATGTCATCTTATTGTTAATGTGACCAGTGGCCTGAATACCCTGTGTGTGTGTGTGTGTGTGTGTGTGTGTGTGTGTGTGTGTGTGTGTGTGTGTGATGATCTCCCTCAGTACTCACAAGATGTCTCCCTGCGTCCTGATAATATTCCCTTATGTATGTTGTTGTTTGTTAATAAAATAAAGACCATAAGCTGTGTTGTTAATGGTTTTTGACATATATGACTGGTACAGAAAGTAGAGTGACTGAAGAGTAACTCACACTGGTAGACAACAGGAGATCAATAATATCAGTAAGTGGTGTTCAAGTTCAACAGTAAAGAAGCTGTGAGATGTTACAAGCATCACCAGACGAGAGGTCAGACCGGCAGCCACCCGCCTCCTGCCCCGCCATCATTCTCTAACTAGGCCGCATCCCAACCACTTCTAGCTGGAAGCAAAAGCGGTTTGACCGGATGTCCAGGTAGTATAGAGGATGTCAGGATGGATGAAGTAACTACTAGTAGGTTACTTCCAAAAGCCACTTGACAAACGGCCAAAATCACAGAGGAGGAGTCACAGGGAGACTCACAGGTCAAGAGTAGCTTGGCAAGGCGTCAAGAGACAAGCAAAAAGATGAAGAGGAGTCTGGCAAGAGGTCACAGTGGATCTGGCAAGTCACGAGGGGCAGCGGCCTCACCACCTTCCTTTCACTAGACGCACTAACACTCACCCAACTGGCCCAGTCATGACGGACTACTGACTGGCCTCAAGTTATCGTGAAGGCTGACTCAGATATTCACTAATTACTCTGAACAACAGTTGGAACAATCATTAATATATCAAACAGTCAGCCCAAGGAGCTACTGTTTATTGTGTCAGATCATGTACACCTGTACACGATCATTACATCACCCACTGTGGGAATACTTAATGTAATTTGCCTGGACTGAAAAAATATTTATCTTCATTCTATTGTATGTAATGTACGTACAGTACAACGAACCTAGGCGCCCGTGTGTGTACTTTCAACGAACCACACCCGCACACACGTGTATATCCAATAGGTTGTACATGAGGTGTGTACACATTCTAGACTACACAGCAGCCGCATGCGTACATATTCTCCAGGCCTCGAGCGAGTGCGTATATAATCAATGGACCCAACAATCGCTTGCATGCATAATCAACAGATCTCACACATGAACACACACAACCTGCGCGCGTCAATGTGTGTACCTTCAACACATGAGCGAGTTTAACCTCTTTAGGACTATGACTTAACCCCGTCAGTTAACAACCAACCCTTTACAAACAGTAACTTAACCTGGACCGTTGTGTTAGGGTGGGCACGCCAGCGAGGTCCACCAGCACGTCAGGCCGGGGGGAGGAGATTCATTTTGGAGATTCCGAGAAAGTCGTTGTTTACGAGAACTACCTAACCAGGGTAAAATAAAGACAGTGTTGTGATTTACAATGACTTTTACAATGAGTATTGATTCCATTGTGATATGCTGAGTTCATATAATATAGCATTCTATTACCACCTACGTTAAAAAGAGACGATTAATTTGTTTTTCATAAGTAGAAATAATATTATAAGAGACAGACAATAAAGGTCAACGTTCTCCCCTTACTGTACAAGCATTAACAACAACATCCACGGTATCTAACTATGAGGTCCTTCACATTTACCCTCATATAGTAAACTCTGAAGTGAGAAGAATTGTAAGTATGAACAAATTAATCTTTCTAATATAACTTCTTTCATGAGTGTTCTGGTCTTCTGTTAATGTGTAATAAGTCTGGGTTGACACTGTAGGAATAATTCTAAATATGTAGTAGTGGGTGGAGCCATATAGCAGTGGATGGAACCATTCAGAAGTGGGTGGAGCCATGCAGAAAGTGGATAGAGCCATGTAGGTGTGGGTGGAGCCATGTAGGAGTGGGTGGAGCCATGTAGGAGTGGGTGGAGCCATGTAGGAGTGGGTGGAGCCATATATGAGTAGGCGGATCCATGTAGGGGGGCAGAGCCATGCAGACAGTGGATGGAGCCTCGTCACAGTGGGTGGAGTATTGCAGGAGTGAGAGAAGTCTTGCAGAAAGTGGATGGAGCTATGTAGGAATGGGTGGAGGTATGCAAGAGTGGGTGGAGCCATGTAGGAGTGGGCGGAGCCATGTAGGAGTGGGTGGAACCAGAGCGGAGTGGGTGGAGCACTCACTGTTGGTAGAGCCATGTCAGAATGGGTGGAGCCATGTCAGAGTGGGTGGAGCCATGTCGGAATGGGTGGAGCCATGTCGGAGTGGGTGGAGCCATGTCGGAATGGGTGGAGCCATGTCAGAGTGGGTGGAACCATGTCATAGTGGGTGGAGCCATGTGGGAGTGTCATTCAGAAAACATCGCAAAAAACAATGAGGCAACAACACGATGGTGAGGTAAATGTTCATCTTCCTTCTTACTCATTCGATGTTACCGTCTCTATTACTGATTCATTTATTGTCTCGTTCACTAATGTATTCACTGCTCTATTCACTAAATTATTCACTGTTTTATTCACAAGCAATTAGAGTATAGAGAAGTATGGTTGGAAGGTAGTCAAAGAAACAGACGGACAGACAGACAGACAGACAGACAGACAGACAGACAGACATAGAAAAACAGACAGACAGACATATAGAAAACAGACAGGCAGACAGACAGACAGACAGACAGACATATAGAAAACAGACAGACAGACAGACATAGAAAAACAGACAGACAGACATATAGAAAAACAGACAGACAGACAGACAGACAGACAGACAGACAGACAGACAGACAGACAGACATATAGAAAAACAGACAGACAGACATATAGAAAAACAGACAGACAGACAGGCAGACAGACAGATAGACAGGCAGACAAACAAATAGGCAGGCAGGCAAACAAGCAGGTAAGCAGGCAGGTAGGCAGACAAAGCCATCAATTACACCTGCCCTTCAAGGCCTTATGGTGTACCCCTTGCGTTGATCCACACCACACCTGAGCTGCCACCTGTACCGCCCCGGGACACACCAGGTAATTAGTGGAAGAAGGTGAAGATAAGTGGTGATAATGAGGATGGAGATGAGGAGGAGAAGGAAGGGGAGGAGGAGGAGGAGGAGGAGGAGGAGGAGGAGGAGGAGGAGGAGGAGGAGGAGAACACACGAGGGAATTAGTGGGAAGACGCCCAGGAAGAAGATACGTGTTAAATATGAAGATGAAGATGAAGAGGAGGAAGAGGAGGAGGAGGAAGAGGAGGAGGAGAAGGAGGAGGAGCAAAATAAGAAAAAGAACAACAGCATCAGAAACATAAATTACAAGAATATGTACAAAAACAGCAATAACAGCAGCAACAACAACTAAAAGAACAACAAGAACAAACAAGAACAGAAGACGAAGAAGAACAAGAACAGATCACACACACACACACACACAGAGAAGAACAAGAAGTGGAACACGAGTGAAGAAAGAAGAGGAGAAGAGATGTAAGCATGAAGGGCATATCCAGTCCCCAAACCTGACGCGTTGAGGTAAGGAGGTGATTTTTGGTGTACACAGAGAGACAGACAGACAGACAGACAGACAGACAGACAGACAGACAGACAGACAGATGGATGGATAAGCTCGTCTGTTTTCTAAGGAACTATGTCACAACACAGGTGAACGTCGTCATAGCACCTGGGAGGTATGAGACACAAATCTTCCGCGTGTCAGCGATGAAAGTTCACTAAATTCATTATCATAACTCTGAGCCTCAACACCTACCTTAGCCCGAGACAAACAGTAAAATGATATATCAATAATCACCAGAACTATGCAGAGATTAAACAAAAACATCCCACCACTGGATGTTCCGCCCAAATGGAGCCTCAGTTTATGGCTGGAGCTCCCATTTTAATGTCATTTTTACATGCTTTCTCTCTGGTGAAAAACACGTATCTCGGTGTGTTCCGCGTTCCACACACAGCATCGTGGGGTATGATGGATGCATTCATTACGAGGTGACGGACTGACGGGTGGGTGGTACGTAGGGTATTGTCGTCTACAGAGTTTGTTATCGTCGGTGACCAGCTCTTGTTGCGTGGGAAGACAGTAACAGTATCCAAGTTTATTTTCTATTGTGTTAGTGACTCTAAAGATGATTTAAATTAATGATAGAAGGCTTGAAGTTCTTTTTTCCCAATTTCTATACGACTTTCACACACACACACACACACACACACACACACACACACACACACACACAAACACACACACACAGATTAACTATAGAGAAATTGCCAAGCGTACATAAACAAATGGTGTAAATAACAACACTACAGTTTATAGCTGTGATTGACACCTGGTGAATGTCACTCAACAAGTACAGTACAACATCCGGCTCAGACAGCTACTGTACCTCATACAACCTCTATAGCAGATCCTACGGTACTTCTCCTTCTATCTAACATTCCAGATCTTTTTTTTTATCTTCGGTCGTAACGAGATGGGAGGCTGGAATGGAGTCTCTCGCATGACCCAGTAAACATGAGGATGAGGCGGCCAGTTTTTACCTACCTCACCTACGACCACTCCCAAGGACATAGTTGACACACTCCTCACACACACACACACACACACTACTACCAGCACCTCCACTGTATAGTCCACCTGTGCCTCCACTACCTCCACCTCACACCACCACCACCACCAGTACCTCTACCACATACCACCAGCACCCCCATACCTCCACCACACACCTCCACCATTAGCAAACTCCACACACCATTAGCACCATACAACACCCCACACACCATTAGCACCATACAACACCACACACCACCAGCACCACCACCAGTACCTTCACAACACACCACCACATACATCACCTTCACCACACACCACCAGCACCTCCACCACACACACCACCTTTACCACACATCATCAGCATCATACACGTGTCGCAGGTGTTGTCTCAGGTACACTACTGTTAGATAATACCGTCTGGAGATGTCCTGGGATGAGACTCACTCTGATCAAGGTCACCAACTTTACCAAGATTCCTCTACGTGCTTAATATCATAGTTTTTGTTGCGTGTTTTTTATTTTGCCTGGCAACAGTGGTGATGGGAGACACGCCTTCTGGCAACAATGGTGATGGGAGACACCTTCTGGCAACAATGGTGATGGGAGACACCTTCTGGCAACAATGGTGATGGGAAACACGCCTTCTGGCAACAGTGGTGATGGGAGACACCTTCTGGCAACAATGGTGATGGGAGACACCTTCTGGCAACAGTGGTGATGGGAGACACGCCTTCTGGCAACAGTGGTGATGGGAGACACCTTCTGGCAACAGTGGTGATGGGAGACACACCTTCTGGCAACAATGGTGATGGGAGACACCTTCTGGCAACAATGGTGATGGGAAACACGCCTTCTGGCAACAGTGGTGATGGGAGACGCCGTCTGGCATAAGTGGTGGTGGAAAACACCCTTGAGAACTCCAGCTGCGTAAGAGAATATCATGTGGAAGAAGACTCAGAGTGGCTCATGAGGTCAGGATGTCACGAAAAGCAATATTTTATAAAAATTTTACGATTATTAATTTTTGGTTGATAAACGAGTATAGTAGTGCTTCAGGAGACGGGGAGATGACTAACCACGGAACATCTTTTCGTAATGTATCTTATTCTTAAATTGTAATTCATAGTATCTATATTTCTGGTCTTCTCCCAGAGGTTTAAGCAGCCGAAAACTGATCCCTGTCTACAAAAACTGATCCTTGTCTACATAAAATGATTTTGGTCTATAGAAACTAATTCTTGTCTACATAAACTGATTACTGTCTCACAAAATCATCATATTTGACTACAAAGCGCCAGCTGTTATATCCCGAAGAGAGAGACACACTCACCAAATAACATTGTACAGTAGAGGTAAACAGGTGGTCTGATGTCATTCATAAACACCTTCATGTACTTTATCATCACAAATAACAACATAATGACATGTAAAACACTTTTTGAGATCAAAGATTCATTTAAAATCAATAACTACCTAAAAGACTTCAACAACAGGTTAAGTATTTCAGTCATAGAAAATAACATAAGGTAATGAAAGTAAGTTGTATTGTACAGGTAAAAGTCACTCGAGTTTAGAGCAGTTACATGACCACCAACTACAGAGCAATGCACAGACAAGGTCCTCGTCTTGTCAACAACAGAGGGGAGGGGGGCTGAGGGAGGAGGGAATGGGGTGGGTTTTTTATATTATCTAACACCTGAAGGACAAGACAGGCTTCCCAGGTGGGGGGATCAACTCATCTGCGCATCATTAAGCTACAGGTGAGTGGGAGGCGGGAAGTGGGAGGAGATGAACATTCCTGGTCCTGAGGGGAGGGAGGGAGGTAGGAGTGAGGGGGAAGAGGGAGAGGGGTGGAAAACCGAGAAGATGTTCTAAATTAACTGAAAATAATGATGGAAAAATGATAAGTAGATGGAATGAATCAAATATGAAGTACCATCTAGGAGAAAGTTATCTGGAGCAGACTTGCCCTAAAACAATAGAACAAAGTTAAACCAATGCTGATGGAAGAACCGACGCCACACCGATACTGACTTTAGAAACCATGAAAGAATAATACGTAAAATGGAGGCACATGAAATTGGAGGAGATTCTAAACTAGATTAGAGCGTAAATACAGGACAGGAAACAATCAGCATTAATGGCACTAAATCCGATTGGGGTAACGTCACTCGTGGAGTACCCCAAGGCTCAATACTTTGACCACTGCTGTTTATCATATACATAAACGACATAGATATAGTCGTAGACAGCAACATAAGTAAATTTGCTGACGACACTAAAATAGGGAGTGTAATTAAATCTAACGACTCCGCAAACTACAGGAAGATCTAAGCAAATTTTCGCTTGGTCTGAAAAATGACAAAATAAATTTAATGTGGACAAATGTAATGTACTTAGCCTAGGAGATGTAAACAGAGAAACCAGATATCAGATGAACTACGTTGATGTAGAGAAATCCGACTGTGAGAAATATTTAGGGGTAATGATAAGTAAGAATCATAAACCAAGACAACAATGTGTATTTCTCAAAACAAGGCGAACAAATTACTTGGGTTCATGTAAAGGAGTGTTAGTTACAAGACTAGGGAGGCTATCCTAAAACTGTATCTTACGCTTGTGAGACCTCACTTGGATTACGCGGTTCAGTTTTGGTCGCCTTACTACAGAATGGATATAGAATCCCTAGAAAGCATACAGAGGAGGATGACAAGAATAATCCCGGGCATTAGGAACCTTGAGTACAGAGACAGGTTAAAGCATCTTAATCTCCACTCCCTCGAGAGAGGTGATATGATCGAGGTGTATAAATGGAAGTCAGGGTTAAACAAATGTGATATAACAAAGGTACTTAAATTATCCAACCAGGAACGAACTCGTAGCAATGGTTTTAAATTAGACAAATTTAGATTTGGAAATAGAGTAGTGGATGAATGGAACAAGTTACCAAACATCTTCATTAACTCTAACACGCTGGATAGCTTCAAATATAGGTTGGATGGAAAGGGGCTGGGTGTAAATGGGACTGTCTAGTATGGACCAAATAGGCCTGCTGCAGTTTCCTTCATTCTTATGTATGTATGTATGTATGTATGTATGTATGTATGTATGTACGTAGTACACCTGGTTATACCAACACTGGCACATGTTCAGGTACACCTCAAGAACCCGGACCTTCCCAGTACACTAGCCAACTAACCGACCGTTAACCATCTCACAGTAACAAAGACGACAGGTCGATATATAAATAGATAAGAGGCGTTAGGTTAAGTAGCTGAAGTAATGATTAAGTCCACACACGGAAACCTTCAACCTTGGCTACTGCAGTAGTAGTTAAAATGGGTTATATCGCCTTGAGTAAAAGGGTGTGGCCGAGAGTTGGGGAGGGAGACGGAGGGAGAATGAAGGAGGGAGACGGAGAGAGGATGAGGGTGAGGGAGGGAGACGGAGGGAGGATGAAGGAGGGAGACGGAGAGAGGATGAGGGTGAGGGAGGGAGACGGAGGGAGGATGAGGGTGAGGGAGGGATAGGGGTAAATGAGTGCGTTGCAACATTTCTCAAAACTAAACCAATTATACAGTTTTATAACTCCAAGAACCTTGACGACAACTTAGTTTAGGCGGACTAAATCTTGTTTGTTTATTTCCAAGGTTCAAGGTGATCCACGAGGGACGCCAGTCAGGTGATCCAGATGTGTCTCGGGGGATCCAGACGGGTTTCAGGTGATCCACACGAGTCCCAGGTGATCCAAGGTCGAGTCATCTCCCACGTGTACTAACATCCTCTTACAGTCCACACTTTACGAGGTTGTCTCACGTAAGAATATTAAAAGGCATTATTACTACTTGAACCTCACATGCCTCTCCCCTGTCACGTGTTACGGTCACATACATACATTACAGTGACAACTATATATTAACAGTTGTTTTTGTTACGGCTGAGCCATCTGGTAGTAGTATATGTTATGAGTGTTGCATGTTGTTGTGTGATGTTACCATTGTATTACGTGAGGGTATTAGTTTTCTTTTGTTGTGTAACGCGAGTATAATAATAATAATAATAATAATAATAATAATAATAATAATAATAATAATAATAATAATAATAATAATAAATGAAACTAATCCAAGTGGGTAGAAAGGATTGGGACGAATTATTTGTTTTAATTAACCCAACACAATTCGCCTACTCTTCAGTTGCCTCCGTCAGACAGGAGTGAGTGAGTGGAACGCCTCGGTGTACCCCAGGCGGGCAGGTACTGTTACGAGGCGGGTCATTCATCACGACTTGCTGGCGACAACAAAAAAGACGCCATTACGTATTGCTCGTCCACTTTTAGGTCCTTCTTGAAAGTGAAAGGGTAGAGCGACACACACACACACACACACACACACACACACACACACACGTATACGTGCGCGCGCACGTGCTCCCGGGAAAGTGTTTTTTTTCCCATGACTTCTGTCTCTACCTCTTAACAACCGCTATAAAAAAATGACGAAGTCCACGCGTAAGAGGGTAGGGCGTGTGTTGATTGGTCATTTGCCCTCTGTGATGTATTCCATATCACTATTGGGTGAGGTTTATGATTGGAATTGAGTTTGGTTATCTTGTGACTAGTGTGAGGGGAGGTTGAGGTTGGCTAGACCGATGTGGATGGGTTATACATTAGGAAAATTCATGATGGACAAGTAGCCAATCAACACACATCTTGCCCTCAGAGACGTGGGTTCAGCCAGGTCTTGCTCACTAACCAGGCAGCCACCCATCACCTGAAAAGTCACCCTCAGTTCATTTCGTGGGGCGAATGTAAATGTTGAAAGTATATCGGGTCCATCACCGTGAAGTCCAGCTGAGGACTTTTTTATACGCCTTCCTCACTGTGAGACACCCGGAGGCATGTACCACGAAGGTCTGACGGCGGGTTTGATGCTATGGGGAACATTTGCTTTATCTGTTAATCGGGTGATGGTCGGCGCCTGAGCACAAAGGTAGTGGTAGTTTCAACGACGCGGAATGCGAGGCTTGGACAGGCTACCAGGTGTTTCAGTGACGCGTCTAATATTACGGTCCAGTGACGTTTCAAGACTTACTAACTTACGACATTTGTAAGTGACCAGCTGATTATCAATCACATTGTCTTATAAGAAAAAAATATTAACCACACTAACGCTAACCTAACCTAACCTAACCTACCATAACCTAACCTAATACCATTTGGGGAGATAAGTTTAGGTTAGTTTAGCGTTAAGATGGTTAATCCTAAGGTGAAATAAGCTGGGGTAGAGATTCTTCAGGTGATCCATTTTGTTTTCTTGTTTATTATTTTGATTAATTTTAAGACTTGTGTATAAAATAGATACTGTATGACCGTGTGGCCTAATGGATAAGGCGTCGGACTTCGGATCCGAAGATTGCAGGTTCGAGTCCTGTCACGGTCGTGTCAAGTTTGGGGAAAGTTTTAAATTGGATAAAATCATGGCTCACCGATAGAACGCTGAGGGTCAGCGTAGATGGTGTTCAATCTGAGTGGGGCCGTGTAACCAGTGGGGTTCCCCAGGGGTCAGTACTGGGCCCACTCTTGTTCATAATCTACATAAACGATCTAGATACTGGGATCAGCAGTGACATAAGCAAGTTTGCGGATGACACCAAAATAGGGCGGCAGATTAATTCAGGGCAGGATGCAAATGCATTACAGGAGGATCTAAATAAACTGCAGGGGTGGTCTGAAAAATGGCAAATGAAATTCAACACCAGCAAGTGCAGCGTACTTAATATTGGAAGAACAAATACTGACAATGTATACAGCCTTAACAACATCAACCTAGAGAAGTCGACTTGTGAAAGAGACCTAGGGGTACTTGTAAGCCCGGACCTACGGCCTAGAAAACAGTGAGTTAATGTTCGAAATAAGGCAAACAGAGTATTGGGTTTTATATCTAGAAGTGTAAGTAATAAGAGTGCAGAGGTCTTATTGCAACTATATCTTGCACTAGTCAGGCCGCACCTCGATTATACGGTTCAGTTCTGGTGCCCTTATTATTGAATGGATATCAATTCACTAGAGTCGGTGCAGCGAAGAATGACGAAAATGATTCCGGGACTTAGAAACCTTCCATATCAGGATAGGTTAAAGAAACTTAACTTGCATTCCCTAGAAAGACGAAGAGTGCGGGGGGATATGATAGAAGTATTTAAGTGGGTGAAAGGAATCAATAAAGGGGATATAGATAAAGTTCTTATAATATCCGAGCAGGATAGGACTCGGAGCAACGGATTTAAGTTGGATAAGTTTAGGTTTAGGAGGGAGATAGGAAGGAACTGGTTCACAAATAGGGTGGTAGACGAGTGGAACAAGCTTAGCAACTTTGTAGTAAGTGCTGGAACGCTGGAAAGTTTCAAAAGGAGGCTAGATAGATTCATGGATGATAGAGAGTGGTAGTAACTCTCGACAGGAGCTGCCATGCACAGGCCAACCGGCCTATTGCAGACTCCTTATGTTCTTATGTTCTTATGTACTGAAATTATTTATTCTTAGACCATATTGGACTTAACATGAAGTACTTAGTCCGTATGGGACCCAGTAAGAGGTACTGTCCCACCCAAAAGTTCGTTAACTCTCCCAGCCAGCTATTGCTGCACTGCCTGCTTCACATGTTTGAAACTGTCTCAGTACCAACCGGAACATGAAACCGATACGAATGAATCTAAAGGTTTGAAGTAACAGACTCAAGTTCATACATCTGAAGCAGGCAGTGCAGCAATAGCTGGCTGGGAGAGTTAACGAACTTTTGGGTGACACTGTACCTAGACTGCTTTGCCCCTAGCATGGACAAAGGCTGAGATTTGCATTAGGTACCTCTACTGTGCTGAAGTAAGAAAGTCAAGGTTGCGAGGTCAGGTCACGCAGCCAAAGGTCACATCCGGGCCTCCACATCGCCCGCTTATTACCTGAGGTAGGTTGGGCAAGGCTGGGTGGGTGTGGCTGCCGCGTGCGCGCGCGTGTGTGTGTGTGTGTGTGTAAACTAGGATTGTAATCTCTAGTTAATAAAATACAATCACCCCCACTACGTACAAGATTAAACCACTGAGGGATGTACGCGAAAGGACAAACTAAGACCCTTCACGACATTGATACATTGACACATTCTGATATGTTCTTACTAACACTATGTTATATGTACTATTCCATGTGATACTAAATGTTACATAATACTTCCTTGTGATATATGAACAGTATATATCAGGTGCCTTCAAGAGAGCTCAGGTTCTCAACTGGCTCAGCCATGTTAATATTGTTATTATTATCCACTCTATATCTGTGTTCTTCTGGCTAAATAAACTGTTTCAATATCAATATTAATCCACCCCGACACCAGCCCATCCCCTGACACCAGACGCGGCGTGTGAGTGAATGCTTTGGGCCGCGTTCTATGGAGTCAACCCCTCACACATCTGACCCCAACACACCTCACTCTTCTCTCGGGATCCTCACCAGTCAAGGACGAGTTACACCCATACACAAAGGAGGAAGTAGAGGAGGAAAAATGAACAGGAAGTAGGAATAAAGGGACACACACACACACACACACACACACACACACACACACAGGAAGGGAGGAGAAAGTGAATAAGGGTTAAATACCGGAAGAAGTGAAAAATGAAAGCTTTCGCCGCCTGAGTACGATGTCGCTGTCTTCGGTTACATTGAAATGGCCCATTGAGTACCAAGAAGTAACTAACATCCAATACAACCATTATCTTCCAGGAATTAAACTATCATTTAATGAGTTTAATCCATCATCCTTAGAAACTATTATCACTATCAAAGGGGTTAAACCATCATTCTACCAAACCATTTCCGGGAATTATTAAACCACTACCAAAATGGTTAAACCATCGTCCTCAAAGGATTAAACCAAAGTTTTCAAAGCAACTTCCTCAAAGAAACAGCAGGCAGAAAGCCTTCAAACATAGGGTTAACGTGTCACAGAATGGCAGATGGAAGCGCCAGACTCTGTTGATTGCTTGTGTTGGCGATGATTTCATAGTGTAGACCTTAATTTAAAAAAATATCATTCTCTGTATCCGGCAGATGCATGTATCTCAGGTCACCTGGCTGTCGGTCTGTCTGTGGGAGTCACAAAGGTATTGAGGTTGGATAAATCGCCGTAACTGATGATGTGTTAACACACATCATCAGCTAAAACTCAATAATAAGAGTTAAAAACACTATCATAGGTACAGTGAAAGTTTAACATGATTAGATACGTTCACTTAAATGTTACTGTGATTTCTTGGGGTCACCTTAAAATTAATACCCCTAACCTAACCTAACCTCAAATAGTGTTAGGGGTACTTAACTACTTATTCTTCAAGTGATCCTTCTTATTATTTAGCTTCAGTCCAAAGGCTATGTAGTTTCTTATACTTTCACTTACGAGGAATATTTATCTTACGAACCTCTATGAATCTCTACCTCGAAAATGTCTTATGCTTACAATTTTATAAATGTGTGTAAAAAAGTAAGATTTATTTACCAATATTAACATTTCTTGATGGTTAATTTAACATTTTAGTGACAAGAAACGACAATAAAACCTCAGATAGACATTGCATTAACCATGAACTTGTACTTATGCAATAATCATAATCCTGTACACATTATAACTTTACAGTTGCATACTGACAGACTACTTAAAATATTACTTCAATGTTTTATTTCCTTGATCATCGCACTGTACAAAAAAATCTGTACTCGAAGTCACATAAATCAGTATGCGTCTCCAGGTACATTTCACTTTCTCTTCCGTCTAACCTTCTATTACTAACTCCTAAACCTTTGACCTTTGTTAATGGGGCCACTGAATTACCCTGTGTCCTAGATGTTGACCCCAGTAAACACGGTGGTGAAGGAGGAGGAGGAAGGCAGATATGAGGGAGTGGCCACACCTGTCGTCCTTCCCTCACCTGTCCTCCCTAGCTTACCTGTTCTTTTTTCCCTTACCTGTCCTCCCTAATTTACCTGTTCTTTTTCCCTTACCTGTCCTCTCTAATTTACCTGTTCTTTTTCCCTCACCTGTCCTCCCTAGCTTACCTGTTCTTTTTTCCCTTGCCTGTCCTCCCTAATTTACCTGTTCTTTTTCCCTTACCTGTCTTCCCTGATTTACCTGTTCCTTTTCCTTCACCTGTCCTCACTAGCTTACCTGTCCTTCTTCCCCACGAGTCCACCACCCCCGTTCGTCTTTTCTACCACCTTCACTTGTCCTCCCTAGCTCACCCGTCCACTTGTCCTCTCTCCCTCCCCTTGCTGTGAGGAACAACTGCCCATAAGCGAGAACTACCATAAAGAACAAACGACGAACAAAAGAATAACAAGATTTAGCAAGAAAAGTTCATCGACGAATCTTATCTCGTGTTAGTTATACTCCCGGCAGGGCTGCTTAAGTCAGGTGGAATAAGTAAGAGAAGCATTCATGGAGTTACATGACGCAACCAAATAAACTTGACGTACAGGTGATCACTGGTGGAAGCTGCCAGACAACAACAGTACACTCAACACCTGTCACAAATTTGTCCAGACTTTCTTCAGTCGTCCTCAACGTGTGGCTACCATTAGGTGCCTCCACTTGTCTGTTTGGTGAGGAGACAAGAAAAACAATAGGGGACTTTTACTAGAGTAAACAAGTCAGACAAACAGACACACAAACAAACACAGATTGACGGGATCTCATCAATACTTTCGTAATTGACCACAAGTCATGTGGACGCGCACGTACGCACACACACACACACACACACACACACACACACACACACACACACACACCACACTTGGAGAAAGTGTCTTACCAACGTACTCATAACAACACGTTACGTCACCACACCCCTGGACACACCCACAATATATGACCTGGTCCACACTCCATCCCGACACGAAATTAGTCACGATCGTAGTGGATATAACACCGCCAGAATATAATACTTTGCCTTCAAATATTGACCAGCTCTGCCCCGCGTTCACTCAGTCTAAGACGTAAGTTCCAAATGACCGATAAAATTGGATGGCTGGGAGATAGCATCTTGCATTTAAAGTTTTGGATTTAGTGGCAGTCCGCCTGTACGGTGTCTTATAAGGCATGTGCACAGAGGCGGAGCGGTGTGTGTGTGTGTGTGTGTGTGTGTGTGTGTGTGTGTGCGTGTGTGTGTGTTGGCATTTTCCCTCAATAAAATAAAGCAAAATGACACACAAAATAAACACACACCTTTACCCTCACTAAGGAGTTCATCTCACCTTGACGCACCTGACCCAACATACAATAAAGAGGGTAAAGCTTCCAGGCATCAGAAACCATCATATTAATTCATTCAAGGTTGTTTTTTGTCGTCTTAGGTAAATGAGAATAATTTGGTTGGAAATGCTGGAGAAGTTAACCCCTTGAATACGATCCTTAACCCCTGAGTACAGTGAACGAGATTTCTTAATCCCTTGAGTACGATGACATCCTCTTGAGTACAGTGAACAAGTGTTTTTTGTTAATCCTTGAGTACGATGATATCCTCTTGGGTACAGTGAACGAGATATCTTAAATCATTGAGTACGATGGTATCCTCTTGAGTACAGTGAAAGAGATATCTTAAATTTTTGAGTACGATCACTTGTGCTCCTAAGAAAGGTTATTAAAAATATCTTAAACCCTTGAGTACGACGTTTTAATCTTATGAGTATGATGACGGTGTAATCAAGGGGGCAAAGTCATCGTACTCAAAGCATTATAACGAGTGGGAGAACGATTGAGGGTAGGTAAGGATAGTCATCTTTTATTAATATCAATATTGATGGTGGTGATCAGGTGACCTCAGGTGATACGAGTACACAGGTAACTAATGGCTCAGGTAATTATGATTAATTGTTTTGCTCGACCTATACGAGTGTGTCGCAATTTGTGTGAAGGCGTCAAGGTGAGGGGAGGTAAATGTGAAGAGAGGAAGAGATAGAGAGAAAGAACAAAAGAGAGAGAGAGAGAGAGAGAGAGAGAGAGAGAGAGAGAGAGAGAGAGAGAGAGTGCTTAGTTACCTGTACATTAAGGGAGGTGGTCTGCATTGAAGGTTAGTAAGGCAACCCTACTCTATCCACCTCCCGACCCATCCAAATTCCCCTACCCACCCTCATGCCTCACCCTACTCACCCTACTCTACCCTCCCTACCCACCTTCAAGCCCCACCCAGCCCACCCTCAAACTTAACCCCACCCCACCCCATCCTCCTCACCCACCCTACTCACCCTACCCATGTTCGAGCTCCACCCTACTCACCCTTCCATCCAACCTACACACCCTACCCACCCACTAACCCACCCACCCTACCGACCCACCCTACCCACCCGACCCACCGCTATTCAATCCTTATAAAATTAACACCACTCTCACGCTCTGTTTTGGAGGCCATCTGAGACAAGTGGTGTGAGAAACCAACCAACTGTCCCACTTGTAGGTCGTCCTCGTGAATGTCCTCGTGATTGTCTTAGGTGGAGTGTCCTCGTGAGTGTCCTCGTGAGTGTCTTCGTGAGTGTCTTGGGTGGAGTGTCCTCGTGAATGTCTTTGGTGGAGTGTCCTCGTGAGTGTCCTCGTGAGTGTCTTCGTGAGTGTCTTGGGTGGAGTGTCCTCGTGAATGTCTTTGGTGGAGTGTCCTCGTGAGTGTCCTCGTGAGTGTCTTCGTGAGTGTCTTGGGTGGAGTGTCCTCGTGAATGTCCTCGCATATGTCCTCGTGAATGTCCTCGTGAATGTCCTCGTGAGAACAGGGTGAACAGGAAGAACATGATGATGAGGGTGGGAGAGGTCAGGTGAGCTAGAGAGAACAGGTATATAACAGATATAGAACAGGTGTGTAGCAGGTGTGGTAGGACTGAAACAAGACTGAAACAAGAATTGAAACAAAAACTGTAACAAAGACTGAAACAAGGACATAATATCCTCCCTAATTAATTATTTTTGATTGATGTCCTTGACGGCTACAGTTAATCTTAGAAGGTGGTGGTGGTGGTAGGTGGTAGGTGGGTGGTGGTGGGTGGTGGTTGGTGGGTGGTGGGTGGTGGTTGATGGGTGGTGGTGGTGGTAGGTGGTGGTTGGTGGTAGGTTATTTTCGTCATGGCGGTGATTGTGGTTGCCCGAGGCTTGGCGAGTTATTGAAAGGTGTCATGTTATAGTCGTGATTTCAGAGTCGTAATAGTGGTGGTGATGGTAGTTATCATAGTAGTGGTAGCAGTGGTTTTAGTGGTCTCAGACATAACTAGACACGGTGAGAAGTCATGTTATTGCCACACACACACACACACACACACACACACACACACACACACACACACACACACAGTCGTGAAGCTTCTTACCCCTTACTATCACAGGAAACGAGGAAACACATCCAATTAACTATAAAACCCAAGTGTAATAATTTCACAGTCATTGATTTCTTTCCTCCATTCACCATCTTAACTAAGCCAGGTAGATACGTAAGATGAAACTAATTAAAATGGGAGATGGTGAGAATCCTTGGGGCAGAGATCCACTTGATGCTGTGGCCGAGGTGACTTTGAGCTGTGTTACCCTCGTCAGGTCTTGTTGCCTAGTACTGGTGAAGGAGGTCTTGCTTATCTTGAGTAGTGTTTATTACAGCGGTGTAGGGCGAGGATTTCCCTGATCCGAGCTTACAGGACAGTAGGAGTCGAAGGATGTTTGATTTAGTGGAAGGATTTAGTCTCAGAGATATTGTCCGACACGATTATCTTCCTGTAGCAGTTTGTGTCCATGAGAGTCTTTATAGCATAATATAATAACCTCCATTATCTCCAGGTGTGACCTCTGAGGAAGGCTGAGAAATTTACCTCATTACCTACGCGACCTCCACCTGTTGAGTTGTTCCCCCCCCCCTTCCCTGCAGAAACCTCCTCCTCCTTTACCCCCCTCCCCCATCCCTGATACATCGCCCATGATTCTCATTTCCTGGTGACAATAACAGTGCTGGAGGATACATTTAGTAGTGTCTCACACCACACAACACCACACAATACCATCATAACCTCCATCACCACACAACACCAAACAACAGCACAACACCAACATCACCACACAACACCACCACACCACCACCACCATCACACAACACCACCACCACCTAACACCACCACACAACACCACCACCACCACCACACAACACCACCACCATCACCACACAACACCACCATCACCACACAACACCATCACCACAGTTGTTATTTACAAAACTCTCCTCAGGTGTCCTAAAATACAACTAATGTCGTCATCTTCAAATGTCCGTCTCAAACTAACCTTGAAAACGTACTTAAAGACTTTAGTTGTTAACGTGCAGTAATACACATATCAACAATATTCTTAACCTTGTGTGATCATTTCTAGTCCTCCGAGTAAGACTTACCCTTGAGGAGTAATAACAGAGAGAGAGAGAGAGAGAGAGAGAGAGAGAGAGAGAGAGAGAGAGAGAGACTGTCCCAATATCCATCACCAATAACCGGATCATTTTAAGTATTTTTTCTAGCGCTGATATTTCACTTTTATATTAAGTTATATCATTAGTTATCAGTCATCTTGTACTGTTCACACTACCTGATTCACTAAGCCTTCCTCAGTACCAGTCTCATTAACTACCGAGTTTAATGCCTCTGCTTAGGTGCGTGTGCGTGTGTGTGCGTGTTTTTTTTTGTTTTTGTGTGTGTGTGTGTGTGTGTGTGTGTCCTTCATTAACTGTTACCCCACATACCTGTTGCCCTAGTACCTGGTGTTATATTTACCTGTTTACCTGTTGTCCTTGTTACCTGTTGGCCACATGGATCCATCACCTACCTCCTCGTCTCACGCCTCTACCTTGGCTGTCTTCCCGTGACCTTAACAAACACACTCTGCTCATCATCCTCCTCCTCCTCCTATCTCGTCAACCTCCAGTCCTTTGTTTGTAGAGAAGTCCCTCTTGGCTCATGATGTCCTGATGTAAGGGCGTGGCGGGGACACCTCTGTCTCTCCGGCGGCCTTCAGACGACCCCTGCACCCACCCCTATATTGTAGTCATGTCTCCTGCCCCACCCAGTACAAGGCGTTGGTTCTCCTGGCCAGTATCAGTGCACAATACTTCCTTTGTCTAGACATTCGACAGTGTCTCCTTAACCTATCCATTACAGTGTTGTTGTGGTTTTTTATTTCCCTAATCTCCTATCCCTTGGTTCCCCTTCTGCAATATGTCTTAACTAATATTTAATTTTATTTTACGGTCTTGTTGTCCCTTTCTCCTTTAATAGCTCCGATAAGCAAACCAGTTTTGTTGATAATTTACTGCGCCTCCCCCAACCTGAATCATAATAATATCGTGTTGCAGACGACACCTGACACCATCAACAAGGATGAGGTAGACTCGTATGCCTTGTAGGCTAGCGGGAGAGCCTCATCCACGGCCGTCCACTGTTGACATTGTGATCTAGATCCGGATTCTTAAAAATCGTGAAGTTATTTGTCTTTTTTTTACCCACGAGGATGTATCGAGTTATTGCGGTAAAGTCACAGTTCAGTATCATCACCATTATTTTTTCAGATATTCTTCTTCAGACAGCTGAAGTGTGACATCTTTAGTTAGTGGAGGAGAACTTTAATATGAAAACCTTTTAAAATTGTGTTTGTGTCGTAATAGGATACAGTATTATATCTCGGCATAGATATTAGAAAAGAGTGTAATTGTCCTCAAGAATCTTTACTTAGAAGAAAATTTACTTAGCGACTTGAGAATCTATCTTCATTTTGAGGTTAGAATCGTTCCCACATCTTCTATTAGGGGAAAATCTAACAGCTCACCTGATAAATCTCCACCCCAGACTACATCACCTAATGATTAACCACTCTAACACTAATTGGGGGAACAAAAGGTTAGGTTAGGTTGATGGTGGTTAATCTTTAAGTGAAATAAGCTGGGGTAGAAATTTATCAGGTGATCCAATCTAACTAATGAATCTTTGAGAATCTGCTTTTGCATCACAGACAGATTCTCTCCTCATACCTAAGAGGGAAAATTATAATGTAGGAATCTCTGAATATATCGTTGTGTGGCAATGATCCTCCCAGACCTTTGGCAGTGGGCTATGGTGGAAGGCGGTGGCATGGCAGGTCGATAATGGTCAATAATTAGTCTACCGGTTGTCCCTCGAATTGCTGGTCCATCATTATCTTCCCTTTCTGACGCTCTAATGGTCTGCTGGGCTGCTTGTCTGCTGGACTGCATTCTTCTGCGTTTTATGGGTGTTCGTAGGTCTTGTGCTATGCTGTACCTCCTGAGAGACACTAACAAGTAATATGATTGGCTGATCTAACCAATGTGTTCTTGATGAATTGGTTCTTTTCTGATAAATTATGAAAGATTAGCTAATTCCACCATTGCAATTAGCTAATATAACTAATTCTGGGGTTTGTTCTCCATATCTTTCGTTCATTGTTACATATTTTTTGGTTTATCGTTATATAATTCATGGTTTAACGCTCCCTTTTTTTAGGTTTATTGCTATATATTCCGAGTTTGTCACTACACATTCCGGGTTTTACGTTATACATTCCAGCGCTTACCGCTACACATTCTTGTTTTACCGTTAACTTCATTATCCTGGCGCTGAACAGTATACTGCCCCAGTAAAACTCATCCTCGCTGACCTTGCTAACACTGCATCTCATTGGCTTCCCCTTGTCCTGGTTGGCTATTCCTTGCTTTGATAACGCTGCTTCTCGTTGGCTGCTCCTAGTCTTAGTAACATTGCTCCTCGTTGGCTACTTCTTGCTGTGGTAACACTGCTCCTCGTTATTTACCTCTTGTCTTGGTAACACTACTTCACTGGCTACATCTTGTATTGGTAACACTGGTCATCCTGGTGAAGTCAGATGTTGTGTAAAGCTAAGTGGTAGTACAACAACAAGAAAAACAACAAAACATCAACAGCAACAACAAAAACAAGAAGATTAAGAAGAACAACAATAAAGAAGAAGAGTGACAGGACCCTCGGACCACCACACAGGAGCCGGTATACTACATGAGCCACACAGGACTGGTGAGGTACACATGAGCCTCCCTGGTTCACGTTATGTAGAAAAACTCGTTCACTGCCACTGCTGCTGATCCTTGTGCATGTCCCTGACTCAGCGTGGAAGGGACTGGTATGTCCCTGATTCAGGGTGGAGAGGACTGATATGTCCCTGATCCAGAGTGGAGGGGGCTGGGCCTACACGTGTTGGGCCCTGAAGGTATAAGATGATTTGGCCCTAAATGGTGTGTGAGACCCTAAAATGGAAGGTCCAATTAGTGGCATGAAGACCTGAGATGCCACCTTTAATTCCTATATCCACAGTATGATTTAGGAGATTAGTTCTTTGTTTCTATTATTAGATAAAGTTTGGTGTACTGAGTTCCTGCAAGAGGTAAGAACTTCTGACCTCGAACCCACGTCACTCAAATAGCATTCGAGATAACCAACTGTATCACCAATAATGATATGTGAAGCTGACCTGACACTGCTGGCCAGGAGCTTGAACACCATCAGACACTACAGCAGATAGGTCCTAGTAGATGACCCGCTATCACTGTAGTAACTTCTAAATCACACTTAAATACTTCAGGATTGAGGGTGGCCGATTAGATACAGTGCTCGCCTCCTGCCCTAAGGGTGTCTAGTATGCGGCCAGGGTACCACCTAGTCCACCCAGCTGTATGTGGGTGAAGGTGGTCGAGTTTAGCGCTGGCTACACTGCCTCCTTGTATATCGAAAGTTTATTAGACATTGTGTTATATCCACACTGTCACCCCCCGTCAGTTCTAAGGGACCCATACTTTCACTTTCTATAAACATGGGCTACTCTGAGGAGAAGTAAACACACATGGGCTACTCTGAGGAGAAGTAAACACACATGGGCTACTCTGAGGAGAAGTAAACACACATGGGCTACTCTGAGGAGAAGTAAACACACATGGGCTACTCATCGGAGAAGTAAACACACATGGGCTACTCTGAGGAGAAGTAAACACACATGGGCTACTCTGAGGAGAAGTAAACACACATGGGCTACTCTGAGGAGAAGTAAACACACATGGGCTACTCTGAGGAGAAGTGAGGAGAAGTAACACACACACTCATGAGAAGCAACTCGAGGAGAAGTAAACACATGGGCTACTCATCGGAGAAGTAAACACACATGGGCTATTGAGGAGAAGTAAACACACATGGGCTACTCTGAGGAGAAGTAAACACACATGGGCTACTCTGAGGAGAAGTAAACACACATGGGCTACTCATGGAGAAGTAAACACACATGGGCTACTCTGAGGAGAAGTAAACACACATGGGCTACTCTGAGGAGAAGTAAACACACATGGGCTACTCTGAGGAGAAGTAAACACACATGGGCTACTCTGAGGAGAAGTAAACACACATGGGCTACTCTGAGGAGAAGTAACACACATACTCTGAGGAGAAGTAAACACACATGGGGCTAAACACATGGGCTAATTTCTGAGGAGAAGTAAACACATGGGCTACTCTGAGGAGTAAACACACATGGGCTACTCTGAGGAGAAGTAAACACACATGGGCTACTCTGAGGAGAAGTAAACACACATGGGCTACTCTGAGGAGAAGTAAACACACATGGGCTACTCTGAGGAGAAGTAATCACACATGGGCTACTCTGAGGAGAAGTAAACACACATGGGCTACTCTGAGGAGAAGTAAACACACATGGGCAAATCAGAGGAGGAGTAAGCACACAATGACATGGGTAAAATTTCACTTTTGTTGTCGTGGGTTTGTGTGTTGGACCCATAACAGAAGACGGGGGCTGGAGACAGTCATCCCAAGGGCAACTGACCAGAAGATTTGTTTTTCTTTCTCTGAGTCCTTGGCATAACGACGTAAATATTTAGTACCTGAATATAAAAAAAAAACCCTCATAACATGCCAGTGGTTGATGTGAGTAACTAATACCTAAGTACAGATTCCGAGGTATTACTCTGTCACGCTCTATTGTGTAACGCCTGACTTAACAATCTTAGAGTCACGATATTGTAGTAATATTAAGACACGTTAACTGGATGAGTATTTCTGAGAGATGGGAATAATTATATAAATGTAATATACACGTCCAAGTGAAGAATGGGAGACCTTCGCTTTAAAATTGGCTTACACACACACACACACACAGACACACACACACACACACACACACACACACACACACACACGCACACACACACACACACACACACACACTATGCACTATATATAAACAGTATATTAGTTCAGCTTAATATAATTACACTACACTATACTAAAACCACATTCTTAATACTGGCAATACCCAAGACTGCAGTACACCTACACAGACACACACAGACAATAATAGACTAAACCACATTACCCAGTGAAAGTAAACTCACTACCAAGAACTACACGCTATAGTTTACCTGGTCTACTTCATCTAACATGGGGTCGTGTATACTATGATTGGAAATTGGTAAACCTGACATCAGTCGAGTTAGTATGGAGAGATGGTGAGGTACATAGTAGTAGTAGTAGTAGTAGTAGTAGTAGTAGTAGTAGAAAAAAGTAGTAGTAGTAGTAGTAATAAGAGTAGTAGTAGTGACAGTAGTAACAACAACTATGCATGTCGTCAAAATAAATTAAAACGCTGGTACCATTTTGTTTCGCCATGTTGGTTGATTTTAATCGCTAGTGAATCTTTCTCTTTCTACCTTCTCCTTCTCTCCATCTTTACCGTCTTACTAGTTAATGTACTTCATGGACAGGTACATCAATTCCTTACCTGTTCTGTATGATAATGACCCACCTACCACACTCGTTACCACACCTGTTAGTAATGACCCACCTGTCTCAATTGTGGCCCTCAAAAATACCTGTTACTAATGACCCATCTGTCTCAATTGTGGCCCTCAGAAACACCTGTTACTAATGACCCATCTGTCTGAATTCTGGCGCTCAGAAACACCTGTTACTAATGCCTCACCTGTCTCAGTTGTGGCCCTCAGAAACACCTGTTACTAATGACCCACCTGTTTTAAATGTGGCCTTCATACACACCTGGCACTAGTGACCCACCTGTCTCAACACACCTGGCCAATCAAACATAAACAAGTACCATCGTAACAACCAAGACATCTGCACAGCCCAACACCAATTAAGAGAACGGTGTGTGTGTGTGAGTGTGTGTGTGTGTGTGTGTGTGTGTGTGTGTGTGTGTGTGTAGAGTACGAGTTGGTAGTGAATTTTAACCTTCCAGTTAATGGACTATCACCACCACCACCACCATACTAAGCCAGTGCTAGTGTATGTATTCGGCAGTCACCATCTGTTTACACTTATAAGTAATGATAATATGAGTGTAACTTTTCCTCTTTAATCTTACTTACGTGATGTTATGTTTGATTAACCTTATAAGTTTATTGCGTCAGTTTGATTTGTTGTTTCTCTTGTAAGATATTGAGGAAGAGTACAAGTTGTTTTGTTTAATGTTGTTGGTTTCTTATTGAGTTACACTGTTTATTATTATTATTATTATTATTATTATTATTATTATTATTATTATTATTGTTATTATTGTTATTATTGTTATTATTATTATTATTATTATTATTATTATTATTATTATTATTATTATTATTATTATTATTATTATTATTATTATTATTATTATTATTATTATTATTATTATTATTATTATTATTATTATATCATAAAGTAAGGTTATAGCTTGAGGTACAGTATGACAGTTCACCGCTAGCTGTCATCAAGATCATGGTGGTGTTGACATATTTGATCAGTGAATTATTTTCGAATCATATAAAATTTTGACTCGAATCTTCTTGCAGAAAACCCTTTAACAATAAGCCATCATACAAAATTACATGAACGACCCGGCCTTTTCCCCCCAGAATGCATTGCGGTAAACAAACGGTGACGTAGATAAGTTTAGGTCTGACTACTCAGTAAGATGTTTATATCATCACGAACGAACAATAATAATGACACGGAACACAAAATTCATCAAATAAATCCCAGCCACAACAGATGCCCTGAGAATGACAGTTGTAGACCCACCAAAATGACATCAATGAGCTGTGAAATATTATTCCCACCAACATCCACCTTTAATTAGATGAATCACCTGAGAGATATAGATGGAACAACTTACCTCAGTTGTAACACTAATGAGAAATTGTTGGCGAGAAATATATTACCTGCCGACTCCCTTGATTTAATTTATTGCCGTGACCTGAGGCGACCGCGTCACTCTATCGGCTTTTTCCCTCAATTATCCATCAGCGTTGAGATATTGACCAATTACCAGATGTACACGAGAGGGCGAGATCTGCTGGGCTATGGCAGGAATCTTGGGAGGAACGACAGAGATAATGGCAAAACAAGATCAAGTGACTCTGTCTCTCTCACGACACGTAGAAAACATATCAACAGATTGAGGTCACGATGATAGTTAAGGAGAGAGAGAGAGAGAGATTAACTAGCACCAAATAAAGAAAATCTCTCTCTCTCTCTCTCTCTCTCTCTCTCTCTCTCTCAGGTGAGGTCCTCTCTACCCTTAGTGGAAGATGATTGCCCCAGGTGAGTTTGTCTCATTACCTGTAACAATTGTCAGGACTACAGTAAGGATTCCTTCAACAGGTTCCTTCAGTAAATTCCTTCAACAAGTTTCTTCAGTAAGTTCCTTCAACTCATACCATCTCTACTCAGTCTCCACCCTGCCGCGCTGTTCCTGTAGTCAGTTAAGGAGGTACTCGGTCAGCAGTACAACCTTCTCTCGTGCTCCTATATGGTAGTCCTCGTGGCCCGAACCTTTTAACTCTCTCATTACCATTCACTAAGGATCTCTGTTCTTTAATTATCATCTGAATTATTCTCCGCACTGCCCGTATGCTCTACGGCTATCATGCATACAAGATAGGATGCTCCACAATCATCAGAGCTCTGTAACAATGAACGTTCTGCAGCAAATAGATCTCTACAACAATAATTGGCTCTGCAACAATCAGCGCTCTGCATCAGTTCACTCTGCAACCATCAGCATTCTGCAATCAACATGTAAACTTGCTTAATGTTCCTATATCCTAAGCTGCTATTACTGTAAGCTTGTGACAGCTCTGTAAGCACCCCACGCCCTGGCTGTGTACGGCTCGCTGAACGACACTCACGCTCTTCTGTATACTAGTGACTATAAGTGTTGGAGGGATTCAAGGATGCCAGTGTAAGTGGGTTGTGTTATGAGGCGTTTTTTATGATTAGTTTTTCTTCTGAACTCTGGCGCTGTAAACGCTTTGAGAGAGTTTATTGTGATTACCCGACACTGGCTATCAACTTCATTTGCATTTATTACTAACCTAACCTGACCTAACCTAACCTAACCTATTCTAACCTAAAGTTAAGGGCCAGGTGGCAGGTGACCACCGTGGGCTCTTAGCTAAGTCGACCTTCACACTTAGGCGTCGTGAGTCCAGTGTAAGTTTTTCTCTCTGTTGGCATTTACAGGGCGTACTGCAGACACGGTTCTTATGTACACCTTGATGAACGACTGAGTGATACCGCCTCCAGCTGCCTACCCACCCACCTACCCACCCACCAGCCCACCTGCCCACTCGCCAGCCCACCGTCCTTGGTCATCAGAGTTCCACAAGCTGAGGTGTCGTAGTGTGATGGTAGCTGATCCGGGATTGCCTTTCTACGTATTGACAACTGTGTGTATTATAGCCTCCGAGATTGATGGCTTTAGAAATGGCGAGATGTTTTCGTTCCCAGGAGGTTAGGTTAGGTTAGGTTAGGTTAGGTTAGGTTATTCCACTTCTCTCTCAAGTTAATGCTCACCCTAGTCTACCTCTATATAGGAAGTGCCCACTCTAGCCCACTTTTCTTCAGCTATACTGCCCACCCTAACCCACTCCCTAGTTATTACCCAGACTAGTCCGCCCTCCTTCCTCACAGGTGCCTCGAATACACACCTACGATATCTTGTTTACTTCCAGCGTCAAGACAACAGCTGGTTTATGATCGCCTTCCTCCAAACAGACTATCCATTTCGTTCTGCTTAAATTTTCCTCCTTCCTCTTCTCCCTTACACTCTCTGCTGCTCCTTCCCTCTCTTACCACACACACACACACACGCACACACACACACACACACACACACACTAGTCCCTTTTTTCCTGTTTAATTTCACCTTTTCCTTTAATATTCGTTTTCTCTAATATTAAAAATACGATAAAGTGTTTCCTCTCGTGAGTATTTAAATCCACGTGTTACTGTGTGTCATCAGAGGAGCGTGGCAGCCCGTGTCTGTGTGTGTGGCCAGGTGATGTCCTCAGTTATACTACGTCTATCGGCTCTTAATCTATGCAGTCTTATTAACCAGTGTTTTAGCAGGGATAACAAGCGGGTCTGCGGTGCGAGTGTGACAAGTGAGAGACGCCCGTGCATACTACAACACTGACACAACAATCGATAGGAAAGTTAATACAGGAGGGTCATTGTCTCAACATTGACAGGTACAACGAAGAAACAGTTACAGGTGTCTTTCTGTAGCTCAATGTAGGATAATCAGAGTGATGGGGTCATTTATAAGTCATTTGGATTTTGTTGGGTAATTGGGATGGTAAGTTTAGGTTTATGTTTGGTGAAAGGCACGACAGGAGAGAGGCAAGGGGGAGGAAAAGTGAGAGAAGGAGGTGGAATAGAAGGAGGAGGAGGAGGAATAGAAGGAGGAGGAGGAGGAATAGAAGGGGGAGGAGGAGGAATAAGAGGAGGCGGAGGAGGAATAGAAGGAGGAGGAGGAGGAATAAGAGGAGGAGGAGGAGGAATAGAAGGGGGTGGAGGAGGAATAAGAGGAGGAGGAGGAGGAGGATGCGAGTCGTATCGAGTCAGACCTCAACGTTGTTTCCTGATTTAGACGTCATAAGGTTGGTTAGGTTAGGTTACATTAGGTTAGATTAGGTTAGGTTAGGTTAGGTTAGGTTAGATCAGGTTAGGTAAGTTTTCAGTATATAAACGCTTCACGGGCATCAATTTGCTGAACTAAAATCAATATTTTCCTTACAACTCGTCCACCATCTTCCTCTCCCCTGTCTCTACTCTCCGTCTCACACAGTCACCGCCTCTCACCCTTGTGCCTCCAGACTCCTCCTCCTCACCCTCGCTCCTCCAGACTCCTCCTCCTCCCTCCTCCCCTCCTCCTCCACGCTCCTCCACTCCTCCTCCTCACCCTCGCCTCCCCTACTCCTCTCACCCTCGCTCCTCCAGACTCCTCCTCACCTCCGCTCCTCCACTCTCCTCTCCTCACCCCTCGCTCCTCCACCTACTCCTCCTCCCCTCCTCCTCCACCTCCTCTCACCCTCGCTCCTCCCACCCCTCACTCCTCCTCACCCTCGCTCCTCCAGACTCCTCCTCACCCCTCGCTCCTCCACTCCTCCTCCTCCACCCCTCGCTCCTCCACTCCTCCCTCCCCTCACCCCTCCTCCTCCACACCTCCTCCCTCCCCCCTCGCTCCTCCAGGCTCCTCCCTCCCCCTCGTTCCTCAGACTCCTCCTCCTCCCCTCTCCTCTCCTCTCCTCACACCTCCTCCACTCCTCACCTCCTCCTCGACCTCCCTCCTCTCCTCCCACCCCTCGCTCCCTCCGCTCCTCCCAGACTCCTCCCACCCCTCGCTCCCTCCAGACTCCCTCGCTCCTCCAGACTCCCTCTCCCCTCCGCCAGACTCCTCTCCACACTCGCTCCTTGAACTCCTCTCCCTCCTCCTCCTCTCCTCAGACTCCTCTCTCCTCCTCCAGACTCCTCTCCCACTCCTCGCCCTCTCCTCAGCTCCTCCTCCTCTCCACCTCCTCCTCGACTCCTCCCACACTCCGCTCCTCCTCCTCTCGCTCCTCCAGACTCCTGCTGTAGGTTCCTTGACAACATACCACTCACCGGCCGCCCTTCAACTGCCCTACACCATTCTCCCGGGGGCCAGGTAGCTCATATTTTCCCGCGACCCTCCTCACTATCTCCTCCCTTCCTCTCCCCCACTCACTATCTCCTCCCTTCCTCTCCCCTCCTCCTCTCCTCCCTCTTCTCCTCCCTCCTCCCTATATCTCCTCCCTTCCTCTCCCCCCTCACCTATCTCCTCCCTTCCTCTCCCTCCTCCTATCTCCTCCCTTCCCTCTCCCTCACCTACTGTCTCCTCCCCCCGCTCCCCCTCACCTATCTCCTCCCTTCCTCTCCCCACTCACTATCTCCTCCTTCCTCTCTCACCTACTGTCTCTCCCCTCCGCTCCCCCCACTCCTATCTCCTCCCTTCCTCTCCCTCACCTGTCTCCTCCCCTCCGCTCCTCCTCATCTCTCCTTCCTCTCCCTCCCTATCTCCTCCCTTCCTCTCCCCCTCCTATCTCCTCCCTTCCTCTCCTTCACCTACTGTCTCCCCCATCCCCCACTCACTATCTCCTCCTTCCTCTCCCTCACCTACTGTCTCCTCCCCTCCGCTCCACTATCTCCTCCCTTCCTCCCCCTCCTCCTCTCCTCCCTTCCTCTCCTTCACCTACTGTCTCCTCCCCCGCTCCCCACTCACTATCTCCTCCTTCCTCTCCCTCACCTGTCTCCTCCCCTCCTCCCCCTCCCTATCTCCTCCTTCCTCTCCTTCACCTGTCTCCTCCCCTCCGCTCCCCCCTCACTATCTCCTCCCTTCCTCTCCCTCGCTCACTATCTCCCCTCCCTCTCCCTCCCTCACTATCTCCCCTCCCCTCACCTACTATCTCCTCCCTCTCTCCCCACCAGCTGTTAGTGTCTCCTAGCATCCCCTACACAAGGTCTTCCCATAACAACATGACGCGACACAATATTACTCACGAAAAAAATTATCTCGGATTGTATCTATTTTATATGACAGGGAATTATTATTATTAGGTTAGGTTAGGTTTGTGTACTACTCGTTTGTCCCGTGTGTGTGTGTGTGTGTGTGTGTGTGTGTGTGTCCTGGTGTGTTCCGTGTTTATGTTCCGTGTCTGTGTCCCGTGTCTATGTTCCGTGTCTGTGTCTCGTGTCTATGTTTCCGTGTCTGTGTCCCATGTCTATGTTCCGTGTCTGTCCCGTGTCTATGTTCCGTGTCTGTGTTCCCGTGTTTATGTTCCGTGTCTGTGTCCTGTGTCTATGGTCCGTGTGTCTATGTCTCGTGTCTATGTTCCGTGTCTTCCTCTTTCACCTTCTAATCCACCAACTCTTCCTCCTTCAACACCATAACCTTCCCTCCTCCTCCACCAACTCCACAAACTCTTCCTCCTCTTCCTCCTCCTCCTCCTCTTCCTCCTCCTCCTCCTCCTCCTCTTCCTCCTCCTCCTCCTGTGTCGACATAATAAATATCCAAACAGGTAACAGAACGAGAATTAACTTAACATCAGTGGAAATACCAAACAAGAATCATAAAATATTGGATAAATTTGTTCTAATCTCCCATTTCTCAGTTCCTTCTCCTTGACCACAGACTTACTCCCGTGTTGCAAGAACTTGATTTTACTCCCCTGGTTTGGTTCGCTATTCCCAATGTTGTCGTCTCGTTACTTTTCATTTTATTCTCATGTGTGTATGTTAAATCTTTTCTCTTATCTTGAACTGTTAAATGTAATATACAGTTAATATATTTATTATTATTTTCTCTTGTAGCTAACCCGTTTTTATCAGTTTTTTGTTGGTTATAATATTTTAGTTCGTGGGGAAAAAATTCGTTTTATTATCGTGAAATTGTTTTTTTTCATGTGTCCTAGTGAAGCGGAACGTAAAACAAACACGAAGTAATTAGAGAATGTCACGGCATGTGTGTGTGTGTGTGTGTGTGTGTGTATGTTTGTAGTAATTTGTAGTTATTGTGGTAAAATAATGTGTGTTTGTGTGTATATTTTTTGGTGTTTCTGAATGGTAATCGAAAAATAAGTCGAAACTACTAATCTTTACACACACAACACACAACCACCACCACACACACACACACACACACACATTTATACATATGATACTTCTCAAGATAGTGTTACGTGTGTCACCAAATAGGACCGACAAAACTACAACACCTCAGCCACATGTGTACCGATGTAACACAAACTTATGTTGCAGGTGAGGTGAAGACTCGATATGTTGTATGAGGAGGAGGAGGGTAGGAGGAGGAGGGTAGGAGGAGGAGGGTAGGAGGAGGAGGAGGGTAGGAGGAAGAGAAGTAGGAGGAGGAGGAGGAGTAGGAGGAGTTGGTGGTCAGGCTGTGAAGGGAAGATGGTGAGGGAAAGTAAGACACTGAGAGATAGTGAAGGATAATGAGACAGGGGGAAGAGATGAAAGTGAGAGGATAGTGATATACTTAAGAGAATGAGTCACTCTTGAATATAGCCCTAAGTGTCATCCCCTCTAGAACATAAGACCAACAAGTAACATTTCTTCCTCTTGGCATAGATCTCGAACCCACGTCCTCAGGAAGGCATACACGGCATCGTCACCTTCAGAACAACTGCCCACACGTCCTGACCAAGACTGCCCCTCCCCCCCCTCCCCTCCTTCCCAGGTATATGATATCTCGGCCAGGTATAGTCTTATAGATAACTGTACCACCTGTAAACGGGTCTTCCCCTACCCCTCCCTCAACCTCCCCCCTCCCCCCACACACCTCACCTCCTCCTCCCCTCCTTTCTCCCTTCCTCCTCTCTCTCCCTCCTCCACCAACCCCTCCTCCCCCCCACCTTTCCTTCATCCATGTGTGTTTTGCTGTTAGCTGGTCACGAGTGAACTTTGTGCTCTTTACCCGCTGTCCCCCTCCCTTTCCTCTCTCACCTCCCTCTCCTTGTCCACTCTCCTCCCCCCCCAATCATACCCTCCTTTTTGCACCTCCATCTCTTCCTCCTTCTTCTCCTTCCCCCACCCTTGATAGTGAGGCAGGACTTCACTTGTTCTGTATGTGTGAGTGTGTGTGAGTGTGTGTGAGTGTGTGTGAGTGTGTGTGAGTGTGTGTGTGTGTGTGTGTGTGTGTGTCTTTAATAATAATAATATTAATAATAATAATAATAATAATAATAATAATAATAATAATAATAATAATAATAATAATAATAAAATAATCAACATTTTCCTGGGGTGTAGAGGAGTCGTCGGACATGAGAGACCTGGAACGAGACAGAGAGACCTAGGACGAAAGAGAGAATCCTAGGAGGAGACAGAGACCTGGGGTGAGACAGAGACCTAGGAAGACCTAGGATGAGACAGAGACCTGGGATGAGACAGAGAGATCTAGGAGGAGATAAAGAGACTTGGCAAAGAGACCTGGGATAGAGACCTACACACGGTCAGTCGTCAGCGACCCTCAACACAGGAAATGCTTCGAACGCACAAATAAAAACTGGAACCCGTTTGGAGATGCAAACGTGATCTGGCGTAGGCAGTTGTGTGGTGCTTGTGTGATGTAGTGCTTGTGTGGTGCTTATGTGGTGCAAAGGTTTTTGTGGTGCTTGTGTGGTGCAAGTGCTTGTGTGGTGCAAAGGCTTGAGTTGTGTAGTGGCTGTGCGGTACTTGTGTGGTGCAAAAGCTTGTGTGGTGGTGTAAGGGTTTGTGTGATGTTTGTGTGGTGTAAATGCTTGTGTGGTGCTTGTGTGGTGTAAGGGATTGTGTGGTGTTTGTATGGTGTAAGTGCTCGTGTGGTGTAAATACTTGTGTGATGCTTGTGTGGTGATTGTGTGATGTTAGTACAGTGCTTGAGTTTGTGTGGTATGTGTATGATATTTGTGGTTATTTTATGGTGTATGTAAATAGTGTATGGTGTATTTTACCTACCTGTATCCCTACCAGGTGTGGTCCTCAGTAATTAACGAACATTTACACAGTGAGTTAAGACGCGAGGAAACTGTCCACAACAAGATGGTAATGAAGAACAGTTATTATTATTATTCATTTGTTTTTTATGTTGTGTCCCTCTCACACACTCCATCCATCTCACACACTCACACTCGCTCCCTCTCACACATTCCCTCTCTCTCATACACTCCGTCCCTCTCACACACTCCCTCCATCTCACACACTGACACTCCCTCCCTTTCCCCTCCTCCCCCTCTCTCCCTTCTTCTCGCACACTCCCTCTCTCTCACACACACTCCCTCTCTCTTACACACTCCGTCCCTCTCACACGCTCCCTCTCTCTCACACACTCCGTCCCTCTCACACACTCCGTCCCTCTCACACACTCACACTCCCTCCCTCTCTTCGCCTCCCACACACTCCCTCTCTCTCCCCGTCTCCCATACACTTCTTCCCTCTCCCCAAGTCGGGCTGTTTTATTTCCCCCACTGCCCTCACTCCTCCCTGTGCCGTCTCTTTCTCTCTCACCTGTCCTTGCTCATCCCTACCTGTCCTTCCCTCGCCTCTCTCCCTCCCAGCCTGTCCCTCACCACTCTCCCTCTCGGACTCTCCCTCTCACCCTTTTATGGACCTCTTGGCTCATTCCCTCCCTCAGAACTCCCCCCACAGTCTCACACAGTTTGTTGTAAATATAATCATAACTCTTTTTCGTCAAGGTAAAGTTTCCAGCAACCACACCTACTGGGCAGTCTTTGATCACGACAAGAACTGACCATCACGATCCCAATAAGGTCGATCGAGTTAATAGCCTCAGAATCCGAACTAATTTTTTATTGTTTACTGTCGATGTAAATTTGTTACAGGTGTGTGGTGCTCTCTATGTTAGGTCGTGTACAGGTGTGTGGTGCTCTGCATGTAAGGTCGTGTACAGGTGTGTGGTGCTCTCCATGTAAGGTCGTGTACAGGTGTGTGGTGCTCTCCATGTAAGGTCGTGTACAGGTGTGTGGTGCTCTCCATGTAAGGTCGTGTACAGGTGTGGGGTGCTCTCCATATGGAGTCGTGTACAGATTGTGTGGTTGCTCTTCATCATAAGATCGTGTACAGGTGTGTGGTGCTCTCCATGTGGAGTCGTGTACAGGTGTGTGATTCTCTCTCCATGTAAGGTCATTGTACAGGTGTGGTGCTCTCTATGCTCAGGTCGTGTACAGGTGTGTGGTGCTCTGCATGTAGGTCGTGTACAGGTGTGTGGTGCTCTCCATGTGGAGTCGTGTACAGGTGTGTGGGTGCTCTCCATATGGGTCGTGTACAGGTGTGTGATGCTCTCCATGTGGAGTCGTGTACAGGTGTGTGGTGCTCTCCATGGGTCGTGTACAGGGTGTGTGGTGCTCTGCATATAGGTCGTGTACAGGTGTGTGGTGCTCTCCATGTAAGGTCGTGTACAGGTGTGTGAGGTGCTCTCCATGTAGGTGTATACAGGTGTGGGGTGCTCTCCATATGGGTCGTGTACAGGTGTGTAGTGCTCTTCATGTAAGATCGTGTGCAGGTGTGTGGTGCTCTCCATGTAAGGTCGTGTACAGGTGTGTGATGCTCTCCATGTAGGTCGTGTACAGGTGTGTGATGCTCTTCATGTAAGGTCGTGTACAGGTGTTGTGGTGCTCTCATGGTCGTGTACAGGTGTGTGGTGCTCTCCATGTAAGGTCGTGTACAGGTGTGTGATGCTCTCCATGTAAGGTCGTGTACAGGTGTGATGCTCTTCATGTAAGGTCGTGTACAGGTGTGTGATGCTCCATGTAGGTCGTGTACAGGTGTGTGGTGCTCTCCATGTAAGGTCGTGTACAGGTGTGTGGTGCTCTCCATGTAAGGTCGTGTACAGGTGTGTGGTGCTCTCCATGTAAGGTCGTGTACAGGTGTGTGGTGCTCTCCATGTAAGGTCGTGTACAGGTGTGTGGTGCTCTCCATGTAAGGTCGTGTACAGGTGTGTGGTGCTCTCCTTCATTTGTACAACGGTTATGTGAGGACTCGCTAACGTGTTATTATAAATTGTAAAAGTGAAACACCAGGTGGCATGTTTACAGTAAGGTTCACAGGTTGGTTTTGTGTCGTGAGGCGAGGCTGTAAAGATCTCCTTCCCACAACGATCTCCTCCCTCCCTCTCCAAGGATCTCTCCCTGCCTCCCCAAGGATCTTCCCCCCTCCCCCCAAGGATATCTCCCCTTCATGGATCTTTTCTCACCACCCCAAGGATCTTTCCCTAAGGATCTTCCTAAAGCAGTGGTTCCCAGTTCTGATGGCCAATCACGCTCACCGTAAAATAAGTCGCACTTGCACTTCTTGGTAAATAAGTCACGCTCATAAAAATAAAGTTGCGCTCCCCATAAAATAATTAACGATACCTGTAAAATAATTCGTGTCCCAGTAAAATAAGTAACCGGTAGGGCTCACCGTAGAATAAGTAGCGCATACTGTAAAATAAGTAGCGCTTCCCGTAAAGTCGCGCTCCCTGTATTTTTTGTTTTCTGGGAGCGCGACTATGTAATTGTTGCTCCCTGGCCACACACACTTGTGCCCGTTCACCAGGCTACACCAGCCAGCTCTAGTCAAACACTGGGTAATCGTCCTGTTCCAACACCCAGGACATTTAACATATTCTAAAACATTACCCTCCTGGTCCTCTCCTATAACTTGTTGTTGACTATTACACCAACCTGCTGTATCATCTATCAATCACTACACTGAATATGGGTAACAAGACGGTGCAGGTAGTTGTACTGTGTGCCTGGCTCGCCTACATGTACAGTACCACATTGTTGCCACATAACGGATATCAACTCATACTTACATGATACTCATCATGTATTTCATTTATATTATATTATATTTACATTGACTATTTACATTAATATAGTCTATGTTTTATTTTATTTGTTGTCATCCATTACCCCAAGGGAAGAACCAAACATACCCTCACTCCTCCCTCGCACCTCCCTGTATCCCTCTTAATCCTGGTCCTGATAACATCACCTGAGGACCATCTCAGATTCTCGTATGTCATGTCAGGTCTCTCAATCCCTCCCATTGACCAGACAACATCGCTTTACCACCTATCATGAAATTTTTCTTTCTCGTAAGTCTTCCTGATGGCCCCCCTCTATCCCCAGGTTCCCTTTCTCAGCCACACCTCAGTACGGTTCTCAGCTCCTCCGTGGCCACATCCCCTCCTCCGTGGCCACACCTCAGCAGAGAGGGAGTATTTGTATTCGAATCCTCGGGTAAAGTATTTATGTTCATGGAGAGAGAGAGAAATTTTTTTGATGCACAATCGACTTATTAAAATCCGTGACCCGAGTCACCGGAGAAGCTATATATCATACAAGGACAATAAACATTTAAAGAGACTATTAGTAAATATCATGCTACTCTCACACGACGCGTTGGTGTTGTGTGAGATGTTTGCCAATATGATGGCGAATTGTAGCTTAATTTAAAGTTATTGTTTGAACAATAATTTCTGACTCCTTCTTAAAATTGGATTTAAATTGTATGTATATTATAGTCATTATTCTAAGCAATCTTAAAGAAAATATTTATTGTATGTGCCAAACATGTACTGTGTATGTACGCTTAATTAATTATAATAGCTAAACGGCGGCAACACTGTCTGCCTGCACTTATAGTTATATCTTCACAAGACAGGTTTGATATATTGAATACCAATCATAAAATCATCTACCATTATATGCAATACTTATAGCCATAAAAGTTAGTTTTTTAACCAAGAGTATTCACGAATACTTTCATGAGGTATTCGTATTCACATTTGGGGTGATACTGTTTCTTTGTATTCGAATTCTTAGAATTTAGAAGTACAGTATTTGAATACTGAACTCTTGTATTCACTCCTTCCCTGCACCTCAGTACGGTTCTCAGCCCCTCCTCCGTGGCCACACCTCCCCTCATCCGTGGCCACACCTCTCCTCCTCCGTGGCCACACCTCATGACCTCCACACCATACATCTCTGGCCCTAACCCGTCTACCCTCAGCATCATCCATCGTCCCTGTCTCTTTGATGACCGAGCGCGTCTCCGTGTAGATTTGTTCAGAGCACAAACATGTCCAGTAACACCGCCTTAAGCCGTGGTAGCAGGCCTATAAAACACCAACACCATCATCATCATCATCATCACCTCCACCACTACCACCATCTCCACCACTACCACCACCACTACCACCATCTCCACCACCACCACCAAGGCCTCCTGACCCGACTCTCACACCAGGGAGCCACGTGACCTTACTCCATCTCCTGACCAACAAGGAGAACGAGGTGAAAATATTGACCAATACACACACACACACACACACATAATAATGAAAACAATCCCTTATAATATATCAAACTGCATCACTCAATATTTACATTATCAAAGATCCATAAGTTATATTCTCCCTTAACAACTGTAGACACGATGCTTCACTTCCCATGTTAGCTACGACACATATTGACAAATCAGCAACAAACTAGAAAACTAAACTATACCTTATGATTCTACTATAACTGGATGTTTTCTCTTTAACCGGTTTGGAGTAAAAAAATATTCACTTACGAAGGTTTGAGAATCCAGAGCCTCAGATGTGGATTCTTAAACACCCATACGTGAAATATTTCTTCTAGCTGGGAGGTGAGATAAGATGTTTACGTGGAGTTAAGTTGTAGTGGGATTTCAAGTCTTGTGTAACTGTATTATATTTCGTGGCTTAAATGAGGGGGAGGGGAATGTGGCTCTGGGTGGAGGAGGGGCGTAGGGAGAGCAGGGTGGAGGTGGAGCCGGAGGTGGACGAGTGGGGGTAAGGAGACTAGGGTGGAGGAAGGGGAGGAGGAGGAGTGGAGTAAGGAGGAAACAGAGGAGGAAGAGGAGGTGGAGGAGTGGAGTAAGGAGATCACAGTGGAGGAGGAGGAGGAGGAAGGAGGAGGAGGAGGAGGAGGCGAAAGAGTGGAATAAGTAGTAGAATAAGAAGATCACATTAGAAGAAGAAGAGGAGGAGGAGGAGGAACAAGGCCGCCAGCACCTCATCAAGGGAGGGAGGGGAGAGCTGCCTGCAGGCGGGACAGGTCACTACTGAAGGACGGCAGGAAAGTTACAAATAAGATCATTCAACACCTGATGAACCGGCACGAGGAATAAATACACCTTGAACAACTAAACCGCAGAGTGTTGTAGTGAGACCAACTTTATTTATACCTAACCTAACCTAACCTAACCTAACCTAACCTAACCTAACCTAACCTAACCTAACCTAACCTAACCTAACCTAACCTAACCAATCTTTTTAACACATAAGTCTCATGGCAGATGGTTAGGAAAACACGATTTACTGATAAGAAACAAACAAGAAAAAAAACAAGATTAATTGATTGTTTTTGATTATGTAATGTTAATCATATTTAAGGTATTGTTATTTATATAAGTTATTGTTTTTATAATGTTGTTTTGGTGTCGAAAGTTAATATTCACGTTATCAATACACTAATAATACTAAAGGAATTATGTGATGTTGACACTATGTGGAAACAACTTCGTATTCAATGATGTCGTCTCCATAATATAATTTATCTACCTTTAATAAAACTGTCATCCTTTGTAAATTACTGCACGTACATATATTACTAAGCATAAACAGTAGAGTAATATTATTCATATTCCTAAGTAAACAAAGACTCTTAATCAAAACACAAGAATAAAAATAAGAATTAAATGTTTTTATCCGAGTTGGTTTATTCATTATATCTTTTATTTTATAGCTAACTCATGCGCTGAATCAGCAAACTAAAGCAGCAGTGAGAAGGTTGCAGCCCACACGCAGCACGAGACAACACCTGGCAAAGCATCGTCAACAAAGTGAACCAGTGCACGAAGGCGAGCCATGATTAGTCGAGGCTCGAGGCACGATGAAAGCGACCTCGGTGTAGCGAGATCGCGGTGACGGCAGTATTAACGCGACTAGAATCATAAACAGATAATCGGTGTTTTTGTTTCTAACACCATCTTTCATGTCGGATTAAGTGATCTAAATCTCTTGGAGTTAGATTAATGATGGTAGGAGCTGTGGCGGGGAAAGGAAGGGGGGGGTTTGTTTCTTGTTCAAATGCTATGGTGAGAGTAAACTGGTCCTCTGTTGCCATATACAGAGTTTGTTTATATCGAAGGGAACTATTTCAGGGGGAGGGAAGGAACGAGGCTGGAGCGATACTGCGTATAAAATTACTTTCAATGGAAAACTGTTTAGAGAAGTTACTCATATTTTATAAACATCGAAGTGAATAAGTTAACTAACAATCATTACAACAACATTTACTACTATTACTAACTACTACTACTACTACTACTACTACTACTGCTCAAATGATGTTTAAACAAATGGATCGATAGACTAATAAACATTTCACAGTTGACGCCTGAATGAGGCCGTCTTACTGTCTTGAATTATATCACGTATGTAGAGACAAGTGTGTGGGTCAAGGTGTTAACTCAGGTCATGCACATAGGTGGGAGGGGGGGGGGTGACGGGGTGTAGGAGAGAGGCAGAGGGAGAGAGTGAGGGAGGAGGAAAGGAAGGAGTGGAGGAGGGATGAGAGGGAGGGAGGGAGGGAAGATCAGAGAATATGATTGAGGGGAAATTATGATTGGAAATATTTCTCTAGTCAAATCATTAGTAGAATCCCCACAGCAGTAACAGCGACAAGAACAACAACAAGAACAGCAACAAGTACAACGGATTCATCATCGTAGACAGCAATAAGAACAAGTACAGTAACAAGTACACCAACAAGTACAGTAACAAGTACAACAAGAACAGCAATAAGTACAGCAACAAGTACAGCAGATTCAGCACCGTGTCAGCTGCCTCTACTATCTAAAGTTTTATTGAGAAGATGGTGTTGGTGATGCTCGTGACATTGGTCGTGATGTAGTTGGTGATGGTGTTGGCGATGTTGATGGTGATGTTTGGTGGTGATGGTGGTTGTGATGTTGCTGGTGATGATGTTGGTGATGCTGATGGTGGTTTTGATGTTGGTGGTGGTTGTGATGTTGCTGGTGATGATGTTGGTGATGCTGATGGTGGTTGTGATGTTGGTGGTGCTGATGGTGGTTGTGATATTGGTGGTGCTGATGGTGGTTGTGATGTTGGTGGTGCTGATGGTGGTTGTGATATTGGTGGTGCTGATGGTGGTTGTGATATTGGTGGTGCTGATGGTGGTTGTGATATTGGTGGTGCTGATGGTGGTTGTGATGTTGGTAATGCTGATGGTGGTTGTGATGGTGGTTGTGATGGTTGGTGGTGGCTGATGATGTTGGTGAATTGTTGATGGTGGTTGTGATGTTGGTGGTGCTGATGGTGGTTGTGATGTTGGTGGTGGTTGTGATGTTGGTGATGCTGATGGTGGCTGTGATGTTGTGTGGTGGTGATGGTGGTTGTGATGTTGCTGGTGATGATGTTTGATGTGATGGTGCTGATGTTGGTGGTTGGATGTTGGTGGTGGTGATGGTTGTGATGTTGCTAGCAGGTGATGATGTTGGTGATGCTGATGGTGGTTGTGATGTTGGTGGTGGTGGTGATGGTGGTTGTGATGTTGCTGGTGATGATGTGGTAATGCTGATGGTGGTTGTGATGTTGGTGGTGCTGGATGGTGGTTGTGATGTTGCTTGTGTCTATCTTTGTTTTCTTTCACCACTCCCTACAGCCACACGTAACAGCGACAGCAGTACAGCAGGAGAGAAGGAAAGGCAAGTAGTGTTTACCTATCGACTACTACTAGGATCTAATGAGATGGCAGGTGATTATTTACTACAGGGGGAGGAGGAGGAGGAGGAGGAGGTGGAGGAGGAGGAAGAGAAAGAAGAGGAGGTGGAGGAAGAGAAAGAAGAGGAGATGGAGGAAGACGAGGAGGTAGACAGCTTATGGTCATACCCTGAGCATCACTGTCAACATCAAAACAAACTGGTGTTCCGGCAAAGAATCCACACGCGTTTCTGTCACCCACAAACATTAACCAAACTTCCTAGATATTATCACCGTTTCTTATTATACAGTCACCAGTGTCTTACTCTTTAACTGTTATTTTAAATTTAGTTTTTATTGTCTTTTATTGAAGTTTGTTACTACGGTTTTGTCATGAGGAAAAGAGAACGCAAAGGAGAAAGATAAATAAAATAATAGTGAAGAAAGAAAACAAAGAATAAACTAATGAAATTGTAAATGAAAATATCTAGGAGATAAAGACAAAATAAAGTAATTAAAGGAGAAAAGAAATGAAGAGAAAGAGAAAGAAAGAAAATGAAAGGAAAGAAAAATAAGGAAACAAGAAAGAAAAAAAAAGAAAAACGAAGCGAAAAATAAAAAGAAAAATAAATGAAAAAATAAAAAGAGAAAGACAACAAGATCAAGACAATAAAGAAAATATAAGCGTGAAGAGTTAAAAAGAAGGTTATCTACCCTTGAGAGATAACCCTTAACACGTTCCCCTTCTTCCTTCACCCTCTTCCTTTACTCTAACCCTTCACCCTCCCCTTTACCTAACCCTTCACCTTCATCCACCCCTTTCACCTTCACCCTTTCCCTCCCTTCACCATTTCTTCGCCCTTCCTTCACCCTCTCCCCTTCTTCCCCTCCCTCCCCTTCACCTTCTTCTCCTCACTTTACCCCTCATCCCTCTCCCTCCCTCCGTCTCCTCACTCTCACCTCCTCCTTCACCCTATCCCTCACTCTCCTCTTCTCCCTCCTACTCACTCTCCCTGGGTATTTAAAACAGATGAAAGGGTGAGGGAAGTGAGGGAGGGAGGAGACGATCATGAGAGGTCAGGGAGTGGGGTCAGGGGGAAGGTGTCCTACTGTGGAGTATTAACATTCACCACCTGTCTGTCTGTCTGTCTGTCTGTCTGTCTGTCTGTCTGTCTGTCTGTCATGGATGCTGGGGAAGTCTATGGGGGGTGATCCTCTCTATACGCGCTACACTATGAGTGATTCTCGGTCACTATTATGTTGTTTTTGTGTTTTTGTTACGTTCTCTGGGGTCGATCGCTTATGTGTCTGTGGCGCCTGTCAGAGAGAGAGAGAGAGAGAGAGAGAGAGAGAGAGAGAGAGAGAGAGAGAGAGAGAGAGAGAGAGAGGATAATGACAGACATAGAGAGAAGAGATGATAACTAAGCAACAGGTATTAGTCAAGAAGATAATTACAAGACAGGTTACCCCGCCAACACTGAGTCACTGATGGTGTGGGGGAGGTATGGGGGAGGTAGTGGTGGAGGAAGGTGTGGGGGACGAGGTGGTGGTGAGGGAGGGTGTGGGGAAGGGTGTATGGGAGGTGTGGGGGAGGTGTGGGGTAGGTAGTGGTGAAGAAAGGTGTGGGGAGGTGGTGGTGGTGGAAGAAGGAATGGGTGATGAGGAAGGTGTGGGGAAAGGTGTAGGGGAGGTGGTGAAGTAGTGGTGAAGGAGATGGTGGATAAGATGATGAGGGAGGACCTGGTGAGAGTGTGGTGGGAGAAGGAGAATTAGTATAAGGGTGTGAAGGGTAAAGGGAGAGGGAAGGAAGGGTTAGTGTAAGGGAGGGTGAGGGGTGAGGAGGAGGAGGAGGAGGGAAGGTTTGGCGGAGTGCCCATACTTCCTTTCTTGGCCAGCTGGGTAGGGAGGGAGGGATGAAGAGAGTAGAAGGAAGGGAGAGGGAGGGCAGGAATAACAGGAAGGTAGGGGAAAGGGAAGGAAGGGGAGGTAGAAGGGGAAGAAGTAGAAGGAAGAGAAGAGAATAACAAGCATAAACAATTATCTTATTTACGTATACACTGTTGATAACTGTAGTAGATAGGATAGAACAGAAGGATATTGGCTGGTCAAGGATGGGAGGAATTTGGGTTAGGTTAGGTTAGGTTAGGTTATGTTAGGTTAGGTTAGGTTAGGTTAGGTTAGGTTTGGTTAGGTTTACCAATTTCAGGTAAAAGGAAGATGGCAAAATATATCATGAGAGGTTTGTTAGTGTTGATTTGACAGGCAGGCAGACAGACAGACAGACAGACAGATAGGCAGTCAGAGAGGCAGACAGGCAGGCAGGCAGGCAGATAGATAGATAGATAGAAAGATAGATAGATAATGTGTGAATGTGCGTTACAGAAAAAAATCACAGTACACTGAATGACAGTGATGGCGGGGAAGGCAGCTGTTGGTGGTGGTGTTGGTGATGGTGAGGGCGGGGCAGACAGCTGGTGGTGGTGGTGGCGGGGCAGACAGCTGGTGGTGGTGGTGGTGGTGGTGGTCAGTTTATGGTTCACAGAGAAGAGTTTAGTGTGAAGCTCCGCCGAGGTCTCTGAGTACAGACACAACACAGAAATATAACTTATCATCCTCACTTGTTTTATTTGGCTATAATAGACTTTAGTAATAGTTTTAAGAATATTGTTATTTGCTTCATAAGTCCACGAATAAATAGTTGAACGCGGTGCAGTAACACATTGACAGCATCATTCGCATGCAAATTATGATGTGGTGAAGTTGTTGACACAGATATGAGGTTTACATGGTGAGTCTGGTGCTGAGTATCATGTATTGGGGGAGTGGTGAGATGTACCCCTGTAGCTTGGTGAGTGGTGAGAGTAGTGTGGAGTGAGTGGTGAGGATGTACCGTAGCATAGTGAGAGTACCATAAACTGAATGGTTAAGGTGTACCGTATTATGGTGAGAGTACCGTGAGGGAGTCTGGACAGGTGAAGTAATGACCAAGAGGCAGAGGTCACCACAGTCACCAAGGAAAGAGAAAACGGTGATAATATATACCCAGGCAGGCTGGAGGGAAGGTCGACCCTGTACTACCTTTACCTTTAGGACGTTTAGGGGTTGAAGAGAACACATGCCAGGACCTGCACCGGCCTACACAACACTGCTGAGACCGGTGCTTACCCCACTGCACCACGAGCACGAGAAGAACTCGCTTGGGAACACGGTTTTATGGACAGTAAATTTTCACACGAGTGTATAATTTCCGCGCGTGTGTTGGTGGAGAGAACGTGCTTTATTTCCTGGTGAGAAAGTCGGCGGGGTGCACGGTCAGTCAGCTTGACTGGGTGAGCGGTGCAGACACTGGATAAAGGTCAGTTTTTCGGGCAGAGATAGTTGAGTCTGACAAGGTCTTGATCTGTTGACTGGTGGAGGAGCTGGCAAAGGGAGGCAGACGTCCGGCAAGACACCACTACCACCGCCGCCCACCTCGTGGGAACACCAGAATGATAATACTATACGAAGACTTGTCTTGTGAAACTTTCTTCAGATGTCAGTCGAGGTGACCTGAAGGGTGTTGCAGTGTATGTTAAATAGGTCAGATTTCACTTATCGAATGAAGAAATCACAATAATACAGTCCAATACAAAGCCGCTGTCAGCATTGTGGTCATAAACAACTTGAAGTAAATACATTAATTATTTTCTACACTTCCATGCCCTTGACGTAGATGATGATAACACAGAAGCTTCAGACGGCGAGGGAAGGAACTGCAGCTCACACCTGTCAACAAGAGAGAGGAAGATCCCGTCTCAACCTGGAGAAAATCCTTCTTGATTTATCGACAAGAATTTCAACCCCCGTCGGTAAGTTGCGCAACCCAGGATTATGCTTACGTTGAATGAATGATTTTCTCTTCAGCACACACACACACACACACACACACACACACACACACACACACACACACAAGACCAGTTGGTAATACCTCAGAGCAACGTTTCTCAACCTGCACCGAGAACACATCTTCCCACCGCTTCTCTCCTCGAGTGGTGGAACGGGTTAAATATCTTGGGATTTTCGCGCTCTTTATAACGTTACGATTGGCTGCTTTCTGCATGGATCTCACCGATGTGATGTAAGTCGTACAGGACATGAGTCGTACAGGAAATGAGTCGTACAGGTCGTGCGTCGTACAGGACATGAGTCGTACAAGACATGAGTCGTACAAGACATGAGTCGTACAGGACATGAGTCGTACAAGACATGAGTCGTACAAGACATGAGTCGTACAGGACATGAGTCGTACAGGACCTGAGTCGTACAAGACATGAGTCGTACAAGACATGAGTCGTACAAGACATGAGTCGTACAGGACATGAGTCGTACAGGACATGAGGCGTGTGAACTTTTCATGTAATTTACTTGTTATTCTTAGATACCTTAGTTGTGAGATGTGTCGCTGTGGAGGTCACAGTTGGTGGTAGGTTCTAAGGCCCAGGTAACAATACCTTTCTACTGTGGTGTTACCATGACAAAACACTTGACCATATTAACCTTATCTGTGCCTCGTTGGTCTGATAATATCCAGCCTGGAAAGTCAACTATTCGTCTTCAGTCCTCTGTGTCCGGGGACATACAAGGTCGACCACAGAGGGCTACCGAGAACCAAGAAACGGAAATGGCTGCCACGCCTACTTGCTGCAAAACCTTAATACTTAGGGTACAGTTCTATTTATGTCAGGGTGTGGGTAGCAGCAGGTGGGTGGTGAGCTGTCAGTAAAATATATCTTGTTGAGGCAGGAACGAGTCTTGTGCATAAAAACGTTGGTTGTAGTTGTGTATAGTTTTCGGAAGAGGTTGACGTTTGCCAGCAGCAGCAGCAGCAATAGCAACAGCAGCAGCAGCAGCAGCAGCAGCAGCAGCAGCAGCAGCAGCAGCAGCAGCAGCAGCAGCAGCAGCAGCAGCAGCAGCAGCAGCAGCAGTAGCAACAGCAGCAGCAGCAGCAATAGCAACAGCAGCAGCAGCAAGAGGGGCGGCGTCCGTAGCAAGATGCAGATGACCAGCAGAAGGAACAAGTGTTACGTAAGAGTGGTGTGGCTTGCTATTCTTAGGCAGGTAATGTCAGGGGTAACCACAGCCTGACCAACGCCAGCTCTTGGCCTTGCCACTGAGAAACCAAGGAATGCTGTACTCTTCTTAATACGCTACGTGATGTCTCCAAGCTGGACCATAAGAAACACCCACCTCGACCTTGTGTTTCCCGACGACTGGTCTATCAAGCGTGTCTTCCCGAGACCACAGACACCCGTTTCTTCCCTTAACCAAACTAACATTGACCTTGGGAACAGACGTCCCACATTACAGATTGGCACCAATTATCGACCACAACGCAATGTGACACACCAAAAAAAATTTCCTCAGCGGTGAGTTTTACCATAGAAGTACTTGGTGGTTGAGAGACGTCCCTGAGGCTCCATCTCCCGCTACACCAGGTCCTGTGTCACCTTTTTACCGCGTGTCTTTACCCCTGGGACATCGTACACCGCACCTCAATAAATGAATACACAATAAAAGGCCTTCATTATGTACTGGACTACATCAACTCTAGCTTTAGGAAAGTATAAAGCCTTTGTCTGTTTTGGCTTCCTTGACTAATTATTTATAGAATTTATTTGGGATATAGAAACATAATTATATGTCTTAAGTCATATTCAACAGAACGTAAGGGTGGGTGACACGTGAGGGTCAGCAGTACGTGAGGGAGGGCAACACGTGAAGGTCAACAGCAATTGAGGATCACCAGCACGTGAGGGAAAGGCATTACGTGAGGGTCAGCAACACTAAAGCTAGCTGCATTACCCCCAACAACACGATGAAGGCTAGGAAGCGCTTTCGGCTAGTGACCTTCGCCAGGGTACTTATATATCTTTCTTAGGCACGCCCATGCCTGCCCTGACCACACCCACGGCCACACCACCCCACCCAGGTCAACCCCAGCCACACCCATGTCCATCACCCACCGTACTCTCCCCGAGCCCACGCCCGTGACGCACTGTGACCCACCACCCATTTACCTACCCACACGTACCCACTCAACACTACACACACACATACACACGTTACTTTCCCTTACCATGTTCCCAGCTGCCGTGAGTTCACCTAAGCCTCAGTTGGACTTGTCTATCGTCAGGACTTGAACTGTCTGTACCCACGTTACGTCCTACACCAGTCACGACCTGTCCATGTCCAATCACCCCCCCCCCCCCCCCCCACCACCTCACACCCACCCACTCACACTGTTCTTAATTCGGTTGCAGGTCAAGTACAACAAAATCCTGATAATATCCAATGTAACCTAACCTAACCTAACCTAACCTAACCTAACATAACATTACATAACCTAACCTAACCAACCTAGCCTAACTTAACGTAAGCTAATTTAACTTAAGCTAATTTAACTGAACCTAATCTAACCTAATCTAAAATAATCTAATCTAACCTAACCTAATGTTAAACTAACGCTGAGCTAACTTAACCTAATCCCATCCCTAAAATAGCGTTAGATTAGCTTTTGGGTGACATAAACTTTAGGTTAAATAAGCTGGGGTGGACATTCTTCAGGTGAGCATATCCATTACAACTCAACTGAAGCTTCGCCTCCCCACCCAACACACACACACACACCAACACACACACTCACACACACACACACACACACACACACACACACACACACACACACACACACACTCACACACACACACCACACACGCACACACACACACACACACACACACACACACACACACACACACACACTCACACACACACACACACACACACACACACACACACACACACACACACCTACCGTACCCGCAGACATGTAATGGAAATGTTGACACACCTGGTCGTGACCTGCCGCGTGACCTGAACTGAAGGTATTTAGAACATCGTACTGAACAGAACAAGAGAAGGAGGAGGAGGAGAAGGAGGTGTTCTGTGTGCTGTGAAATTGTCCGTATAATCAAGGGTTTCAGTAAAGTTATCCGAATAATCGAAGGTTTCAGTAAAGTTATCCGTATAATCGAGGGTTTCAGTAAAGTTATCCGTATAATCGAGGGTTTCAGTAAAGTTATCCGTATAATCGAGGGTTTCAGTAAAGTTATCCGTGTAATCGAGGGTTTCAGTAAAGTTATCCGTATAATCGAGGGTTTCAGTAAAGTTATCCGTGTAATCGAGGGTCTCAGTAAAATTACCCGTATAATCGAGTGTGTCAATATTAGTCTCACTGCAAATTGTGTAGTCTGGTGAGCTGGTGAGAGCTGATGAAACTCGTCCACCTTCAGTGAGTGTTGGGAACAGGACATGTAGGTGAGAGAGAGAGAGAGAGAGAGAGAGAGAGAGAGAGAGAGAGAGAGAGAGAGAGAGAGAGAGAGAGAGAGAGAGAGAGAGAGAGCTAATTAATAGAGAAGAACAGACAGATAGACAGACAGACAAACAGACAGACAGAGGAGAATGCATAATGAAAGGAGAGGAAAATTAAAACTAAATTGATAACAGAAAGAAGAAGAAGAAGAAGAAGAAGAAGAAGAAGAAGTAAGAAAGAAAGATGAGGAAAGAAAGAAGTTGAAGAAGGAGAGGATGAGATGGGAAGGAGAGAAGAGGTGAAAGAGGTGAGGAACTGACACAAAACCACCGTCCTAAAAACAAAGAGAGACTTGGGTGTTTCCTCCCCTTTAAACTGGCACGAGAAACCTTTGGTAAAATTATCTGTCAAAAGTCTGTATTTTATTAAGAGAAAAAGGAACTTACTTATATATTATATTTAATGCTGATGTTACCTGAAGAATAGCCCCCCCTCCCTCCCCTCCCTCCCCCCTCCCTCCCCCTCCCTCCCTCCTAGCTTAATTCTTCTGATGGTATATACCGTAATGTTATAACTGGGTGATTAGATTATGTTCGATTAAGTTTGATTATTTTAAGGTTAGGTTAGGTTACGTTAGGTTACGTTAGATACGCTAACCTAACTTAACAGGGCACAAAGCTCCAGGTAATCCGATATTCCTTAAAAGGATTGCATAAACACGACAAAGTTGCCACAACGAGTCACCAGCAATGCACAACATCATCATCTGTCACTTCACACACCACTCACGCACGCACTCACGCAACGCACGCACGCACACCTGTTGAGTATTAACTGAGGGGAACGGAAGGGCAGCTCACAGTAGTCTTGAGAGCGACAGCAAAAAGAGACGACTCGGAGTAGAATAAATATCGCGAGGGAAAGTGAGACACGTGGTAATGATAGCAAGAGGAAGGTCGGAACAAATTGTAAATTGGAGAGAGGAAGACCTGTGGTTAGGTAAACAACAGGTGAGTTACCTCCCACCTGTACCTACCTGCATCTACCTGTACTGGGTTGCATCTATTTGTACTTAGTTACATTTACCTGTGCCTAGCTTACCTGTGCCAAGCTTACCTGTGCCTAGCCTACCTGTGCCTAGCTTAATTTACCTGTTTCTACCTGTACCTACCTGTACCTACCTGTATCTATCTGTATCTACCCTATACTTACCCAGATACTCCATCACATAATGTCATCCAATACACACGCTAATTCACCATACATTCACCCTCCAGTTACATAATCCACCTTCACCATCCACACCTATCACACCCACCTCCACCATTCATACCTAATATACATCCACACCCATCACCCACCTCTCTCATCCACACCTACTACACCCACCTTCACCACCCACATCCGCCACACCTCTAGCTGGTACACAGAATATTTAAATGGAATGTAAATTGGCTTTGAGCACTGTAGGGAGCCATCTGTGTGTGTCTCTCTCTCTCTCTCTCTCTCTCTCTCTCTCTCTCTCTCTCTCTCTCTCTCTCTCTCTCTCTCTCTCTCTCTCTCCGCCATAACACAATTATACAAGGTTCAAGAAAGTAGGACGAGGCTAACGTTTTATCACTGCGGAATTGGTTTAGCAACTTAGAACCATTTTAACTTTAATTATTGATACTTGATACTGTATAACTTACGTCTTGGTGAGAGAGAGAGAGAGAGAGAGAGAGAGAGAGAGAGAGATTGTATTGTTACTAATTCTTACCTGAATAAAATAGTCTACTATTTCTACTACATATAATAATAATAATAATAATAATAATAATAATAATAATAATAATAATAATAATAATAATAATAATAACAACAATAATAATAATAATAATAATAATAATAATATTAATAATAATAATAATAATAATAATAATAATATTTATTCGTGGTCATCTTAATCATTACCAACAATTTTTTTAGAATTGTTTAAGTGATTCAGAAAAAAAGTTCTTTCATTAATATATTGATTACACCTAACAAGAATGTCTTTCCCAGATAAATTCTCATTATTCAACATTAGAAGAAATACCTAACCTAACCTAACCTAACCTAACCTAACCTAACCTAATGATGTTTAAAAAGTCGCTTCGTGTTTATGTTTTTACACAAGACAAGTAGCCAATATTTACAAACCCAAAGATAACCGAGACCTGGACATTCATTGAGTTTAGACATACTGGAATTAAAATATCCCTCACCAGCGTAAAACATTCAACAGTATCCCACTTTCTTATGTTCTTATGTTCTTATGATCGATAATGTAGTTGATCTAAGGGTTTCAATTACCTGTGAGTGTCTTAATGAGTTACACCTGTCATAATAATAACCCTTCCCTTACAGTTGCCCAGATATCCTTCACACTGACCCAGATCATGAAGGATAATATTTACATAATAATGCTAGTCGCTGATCTAAATCCTGCGGGACACGCCTAAAAATAGGAATAAGTTTCACTCCTTTGACTTAAACCTTGAAGGATACAACTTACGTCAGGATAAGTTTTCCTTCACATTGACCGAGATCATGTAGGAGGCGGAAGTTAAGAATATCAGACTAAAAGGAAATTTCTCCCTGCCAGCCACCACACTGTCTTACCAGTCACAGTGTGTTACTCTATCTATCTCTCCTCTGTATTCTTCTTCCCCTCTGGTGTTGGGTAGATCAAGGGAGAATCCTCGATGAAAGGGGAGATAGCTATAACAAGAGAGAATAAGCGAGGGGGAGTGTAAATGTCAACAGGCGAGGTCTAACACACACACACACACACCTGGTTTGTTATGTTCCATCTTTTATTGATTGAAAATTATGTCATGATGCGAATTGACAGTCGTGTTTTCTTGTTTATCAATGGCCATAAAAGCAAAAATGGCCAAAACAAAGACTATGCTCATCATCATAAATATGGCCAGGGGCAGGACTATGGCCATGAGTAACACTATGACCATATCCAGAACTATGGCCATGACCGTCCTGGTCATGGCCATAGTTCTGGATGGCCATGACCAGGACGATTACCATGGACAGACAAAACAAACGTCATTCCGTTCATAAACAAACTGTGAGCCACACCTGTGGGACAAGACAATGTTAACCCATAAAAACATATCTGTATTAACTTAAGGAGTCAGTGTTTATATTATGCTCTCTCTCTCTCTCTCTCTCTCTCTCTCTCTCTCTCTCTCTCTCTCTCTCTCTCGCCTTCCTTCATTTTCACTTCAGCTCTCTCTCACCATCACCCCCTGTCTCTCCTCTTTCTCTCTCTCATTATCCATTCACCTCCCTCACCCCCCCCCCCTCGCCTAGCAGTACCCGACCTTCACACAGGACTCTGAACTACTCAGGAGAAACTCAACAGTCAGAGTGAAATTCAGCGGAGCGTCCAAGGGTAAGAGTGCCCAGGACCACACTGTCTGACCTTTATAGTGCTACTCAAGATGCCTGTCTGTCTGTCTGTTTGTTTATGTCTGTGTCTATGTATGTATGTATGTATGTATGTATGTATGTATGTATGTATGTATGTATGTATGTATGTATGTGTGTGTGTGTGTGTGTGTGTGTGTGTGTGTGTATGGATGGACGGATCTATCTATCTATCTATCTATCTACCTCTTTCTCCGTAGATAACTAGATACATACATACATACATACATACAACCGCATCCAGCCCATACGTGCACGAACTGATCGCTATAAGAACAGCCCAGTCCCAACCATTGTAAAATTATCAATAACATGTAATAAATCAGTGTATTCACTCCTGTAAACACTGCTCCCTACACTGTCACTATGTTGAAATGAACTGTAGTTTGAGCTGATCCCATCTAAGTTACTATATGTCTTATTTGTGTCACTTATGTCACTTGTATATTATTTGTAATTCGTAACCCATTCCCCAAATATGTAACTGTATATTTTCAGCCTTCGGCTGCCAAGCTCTTTCAATAAACCGTTAATTATTATTATTATTATTTATTACAATGAGAGAGAGAGAGAGAGAGAGAGAGAGAGAGAGAGAGAGAGAGAGAGAGAGAGAGAGAGAGAGAGGAGAGAGAGAGAGAGACGGAACATGGGTACATTCCACCTAGCAAGAGAGGCGATGAAGCTTCACAGTTGAGACGTCTGGTGATTGACACCCCCCAAGGACGGGCCCCTCCCAGGTGAGGTTCACGCCTCTCTTACGTGCCTCCTCCACACACACACACACACACACATATATGAAAAGGACATTGTAACTCAATTATATAGCCGCATCATTGATCACTATCTATTCAGCATACAAGTTTTACAAATTGAGACGGCTAGAAAACAGAACCTGAACTGACCTAGATCACAAAAGCTACTTACGTCATTTTCCTCCTCTACATTACTGCTGAGACCGACCGTAATCTAAACTCATTTTGGCCTCTATCTGTTCGTTGCATCTTCAGGGGCTGACTCATGGGTCCAAATTTGACATGATACTGTTTTCTGTATGTGTGTGAGTGCAAAGTCGACGTTTATAGTGTGTCTTAGGGATCTGACGTACCCTAGTTAGACTCGTTCTCACATTTCAAGTTACGGGAACATTTTTATCAATCGAATAAGTGAGTATCTGAACCCTGAATGATGAGGGTGGAGGTGAGGGCGACACTAATCTCGCTGTTTCACCGACCTGCCCACTTCCCAGTCTCTGTTGGGCAGTTGAAGACCATCTATGTGGACTTTACGTTGCGTTGATGAAGAGAAGGGAGGTGGAGGGGTGGGGAGAAAGGGGATGGGGATGTAGAGAGATGGAAAGATGGGGAAGAAGTGAGTGAGGAGAAGGTATAAGGAGGTAAAGAACTGGAGAGGAAGGGGAGGTAGGTGGAGAGGTGGGGAGTAACAGGCGGAAGTTAGAGGTATGGGGAGGAAGTAGAGGGTGGTAAAATAGATGGGGAGGATGAGGAGGGAGATAAAGAGGTGGGAAGTAAGGGGGGATGTTAAGAGGTGGGGAGTAAATAGAGGGAGGAAAAGACATGGGGAGGAAGGGGAAGGAGGTACTTGCATCAGAGGTCAGGGATCCGCTCACTCACGCTCCCCCACATACCCTTTGTACTGTGACGTAACTACCCGGTATGTTACCCCCGATGAGGTCAGGTATTTGGGGTACTGTTGTATGTAGGTTGGGCAAGAGGCAATGAGGGAGTGAGGGAGGGAGGGAGGGAGCTCTCCAGGCCTTGTAAGAGACACGGAACAGGGATGGAGGAGCAGTTAGGGACAGGGCATGGAGGGGTGAGGAACAAGACAGGAACAGCTAAGGAACAGGACAGTGGAGTGAGGAACAGGACAGAGGGGAGGGGTGAGGAAGAACCTTGACCCATGGAGCATGGAATTGCTAACCTTTAATAGACATAAAGGCCAGACGATCAAGATTAAAACAAAAACAAAAAATATCTACAGTAGTTTTGCCGGAGAATCGTGTGGGTGTTCCTGTGGCCGAGGGAGGGGACGACGCACCTACCCCCTACCTCCCTCATCCCCACCCCCACCCTCACCCTCACCCCCACTCTCACCTCCACTCTCACCCCCACCCCCACCCTCACTTCCATCCTGTTCCTGTGGCCGAGGGAGGGGACGACGCACCTACCCCCTACCTCCCTCATCCCCACCCCCACCCTCACCCTCACCCCCACTCTCACCTCCACTCTCACCCCCACCCCCACCCTCACTTCCATCCTCGCCCCCACCCTCACTCTCACTATTCTCACACTCCCCACCCCCACCTCATTCCCCACCATTCTCTGACTCTCATTCTCACCCCCACTCACTCCCCACCTCACTAAACCCCCCATCTCATCTTCACCTCAATTTCACCCCCTCTCTCTCTGTTGATTGGCTCTCAGTATGTACATTAACAGCTTAGCTGACCTCTCCGCATGGTTTATCTAAGGTCAACAAGCGTCACGAGGGTCATAACTACAGCCTTAACTCTACCATCGTCCTAACCATAACAAGAACTCCACTGTCTATATGGTTAAAGTATTATAATTATCAACCTGTTAATTGACGTAAGACAGGTGAGGGAGGCCCCAGGTACTGACAACAATGATGGTGGTGATGTAAGGGAGAGGCGGGGAGGGTGACGGTGGAGACGTTGAAGGAGAGGCAGGTGGTGATGGTGAGGGCGCTGAAGGAGAGGTGGAGGGAAGATGGTGGAGGGCGCTGGAAGGGAGAGGTGGGAGGGTGATGGTGGAGGGCGCCAAGGGAGAGGCGGAGGCTGGGATGGTGAGGGCGCTGGGAAGGAGAGGTGGAGGGTGATGGTGAGGTCGCTGAAGGGAGAGGTGGGAGGGGTGACGGTGAGGTCGCTGAAGGAGAGGCAGGGGTGGTGATGGTGAGGGCGGTGGGAAGGAGAGGTGGGAGGGTGACGGTGAGGTCGCTGAAGGAGAGGCAGGGTAGGGATGGTGAGGGCGGTGAAGGAGGTGGGAGGGTGATGGTGAGGTCGCTGGGAAGGAGAGGTGGAGGGTGACGGTGAGGTCGCTGGAAGGGAGAGGTGGGAGGGTGATTGTGAGGTCGCTGAAGGGAGAGGCGGGAGGGTGACGGTGAGGTCGCGAAGGGAGAGGCAGGGGAGGGCGATGGTGAGGGCGCTGAAGGGAGAGGGAGGGTGATGGTGAGGGCGTTGAAGGGAGAGGGGTGGAGGGCGATGGTGGGAGGCTGAAGGAGAGGTGGCAGGGCGATGGTGAGAGCGCTGAAGGGAGAGGTGGGAGGGCGATGGTGAGGGCGCTGAAGGGAGAGGTGGGAGGGCGATGGTGAGGTCGCTGAAGGGAGAGGTGGGAGGGTGACTCACAATTGTTTACTAAAAGCAGATTGCAGCAGGATTGTCCAATTTTGACAAAGAGAGAGATAATGTGATCGAATGATTAAAAATTGGCGCAGTTACAGTTGACATCAACCCAACACCCTGACAACACCATGACAACATCCTACAGCATTCTACAGCACCATACCAACACGACCAACATCCTGCCAACATCCTGAAAGTACCCTGCCAACACCGCACTAATAACCTGCCAAACACCCTACCAAAACTACTAACATCCTGTGAATATCCTGCCAACACTACCAACACCCTACAACACCGTACCAACACTACCAACATCCTACCAACATGGCCGTCGTATTAGCCTCTCACACTTAAAGATATTTTTATCGTTAAACCAGTCCAGGTAAGCCGACTTACCTGGCAGGTTCCGGAAGCTGAGACCTGGCGAGTAATTACGAACAGGGACACACACGAGCACACACGTACACATACACACACGGACACATACATGCACATGGTAGCTCCTTGTTTTCAGGGATGGCCGGCCCTGGAGCCACCTAGGCGTCAATTTGTTTAAGGTGTAGAAGCTGTAGCCATCACAACAACCACACCCTATGGTAACTAGCTGTAACATACAATGTCCCTCCACCCTCCCTTCCCTCACTCTACCCTCTCTTCCCTCCCACCCTCCACCTTTCCTTCATTCCAACCTCCCTCCCTCCACCTTCCCTCCTTCTGTCTTCTCTCCCTCCACCCTCCCTTCCCCCCACCGCCCAGGTATTTTATGACACCAATTAATTTCCTCCCAATCTTTATGACTTGTTAACTTTACGGTCATAATAACAAGAACCTTAGAGCCAACAGACTTATCTTAATATTTAAAACCTTAAACCACCCTGAGTCTATTAACAGATATAAATCACAGAAGGTCATTTATATTTCATGTTTAATTTAGTATTTTTATATTTCGGCCTTAATGGGTTTTATTCTTCAAACTTTTATGTTCCAACAAAATTCGTCGAGCGTGAACGTGTAAATCATTATTTTTTAACTCCTATTTCAACACAATATCTGACAGTCGGGTTTGTGTTCGGTTTAATATCTTCACTCGTATCGGGCAACACACCTGTGAAACAATGTGTTGCTGGGCAGGTGAGTATGTAGTTATGGTAGAATTGTGGATACGTACGCGGAAAGAAAGTGTGTGTGTGTGTGTGTGTGTGTGTGTGTGTGTGTGTGTATACTGTCCTTGTATACTATGTCTGTGTATTCCTTTACATGCAACATACGACAAAAACATCACATACCCTACGACCTAACATCACCAACATCACGACCAAACTTAGTACCCGGAGGAAAGACAACATCACCCAGGTGTGCTTGAGGACATTCTTGCTGTTTATCCCAAATTTGCTAGCCCACACTGATTAGTCTTCAATTAGAATATGACTCCAATGTATGTGATCCACTGACCTATATATACTGCTGGTGAATATGATGTATTTCCTTCTTTGTGTACGAACCTCTGTCCTGCGTGGCAGTGAACAGTGGCATTACCCACATGAATCTGACCTATATATAGTGTCAATGAATATGATGCATTCTTTGTGTACGAACCTCTGTCCTGCATGGCAGTGAACAGTGGCATTACCCACATGAATCTGACCTATATATAGTGTCAATGAATATGATGCATTCTTTGTGTACGAACCTCTGTCCTGTATGGCAGTGAAAAGTGACATTACCCACATGAATCTGACCTACGTATATGTATGTATGTGTGCGTGTGTGTATGTACATGTTCATGTACATGTATATGTGTATGTATATATGTATATGTATGTATATGTGTGTGTGTGTGTTTACATATATGTATATGTACTGTCAATAAATATGATGCATCTCTTTGTGTACGAACCTCTGTCCTGCATGGCAGTGAACAGTGACATTACCCATATGAATCTGACCTATATACATTTATAGCTGTTAATGAATATGATGTATTTCTTTGTGTATGAACCTCTGTCCTGCGTGGCAGTGAGAAGTGATACCACCCTCAGTGTCAAGACCTGACTGAATTACTCAGAATAGGCAAACTTTACTACAAGCTCTGCCAATAAATTTGTTAAACTAAACTAACACTACCAACCCTGAGACACAGAACCACAGCCAACTCGACCCAACACTCTATATCAAGACCACAGCATCAAGGTGTAAGTGGTTGACCTTCGCCCCTCCCATCCCCATATTACCCTCCTTCTCACTCCTGTCCTTCTCTCCCCCCCCCCTCTATATTAGACTACATCCTCTCTCTCTCTCTCTCTCTCTCTCTCTCTCTCTCTCTCTCTCTCTCACACACACATGTACGTATTTCTCTTTTTTTAGATGGTTTTACATTATTCATCTTTATCCCATTTGATTTATCTCTTTCTCTTTCTATAGTGTGTTAGTCGTCTCTCTACTTCTCCACTATGTAGGCTTCCTCTCTGTACATCGTGGTGAGCTCATCTCTGCCCTCTACAGTGATGTACTTAAGGCGTTTGTCGTGCCATCCGTTGCTAACTTCACTCCCTCCTTCTCTCATTTTCTCCTTCCCTCCGTTCTTCCTTCCTATTCTCCCTACTTCTCTCTCTGTTTTCCCCCCTTCCTCCTTCTCTCCATCCCTCCCTCACAACACCACCCCGCTGGATCAAAACTAAGACACCTTCAGGTTATTGCGACTTACTGCGCTCGCCCAGACCTGTACCCACCCTTGTCAACATTGACCCGGTTCAGAGGAGAACAGACGCTTAATTAAACTCTTTCTTGTCTCTCTATTTGTCGATACCTGACAGAAAACAGATCATATGCCAACCTTTGTTTCTGTATCATAACCAATCATAAGTGAACGCCAGTGCAGGCAAAATGCGAGCGAACGTAAGTGTGTCATAACAGGGGTGGGAGAGACCGTCAGGAGTTGTTTATTACTCATAATGTTGTTTTCTTTATGGTACGTCCTTTCCATCTGTCTGTAGCTTATGTAAATCTGTTATTACGAGGGTGGAGAGGAACGCCAGGCGGTGCTTATTTATTTTCTTGGTGCTGTTTTTAAACCACATTCGTCTGGCGTTGCTTCTTTTAGCCTAACCTAAGGAACACAGGCTCTATATATATATATTGCTTTCTGAAGACGTTTTTCTAAAGCAATTTCGTCTGGCGAAGCTTGGCATAATAAGAATGGAGAGGGAACGCCAGACGCTGTTTAGAGTTCGTGCTGGCGCTACAGTTAATAGCATAATCATGTAACCTGGAGTAGGACAGTGATGGTGAATGGTCGTGGTGGTAATGGTGGTGATGGTGGTGATGGTGGTGATGGTGAGTGGTTGTGGTGGTGGAGAGTCGTGGCCAGGGAGACAGGCAGTGTATGACCCAACACCTGCCTCCTCCTCCAGGTGCTCCGATAGTGTTACCTGTCTGTCCTACACCAGTTCTTACCTCACCTGGTCCTCCTTCACCCACACTCTGATTATTTTTCCGTTTTTCTCATATAGATTTCGATACTCTCTCTCTCTCTCTCTCTCTCTCTCTCTCTCTCTCTCTCTCTCTCTCTCTCTCTCTCTCATGTGTTGCCATAAATGAACGCCAGGTGAGGCAGTAGGCGGGCAACTGTTCGTCTGCCTCTCCACGCTGCCTCGCCTTACCTTTCTAAGATAGTCGTGTCTCCTGTGACCTTTGTTTGCCCAGGAGGAAGTCCTGGTCCTGCGTGTGTGTGTGTGTCTCCCTGTGGCCCAGTAACCTTAGTGTGTGTGTGTGTGTGTGTGTGTGTGTGTGTGTGTGTGTGTGTGTGTGTGTGTGTTTGGGTGTGTGTGTGTGTGTGTGGCCAAGTATCTGTGTGTAATTCTGAATCCCTGAAGCCTGGCAGTCTGTGTACCTGTGGCCCTGTCCCTGGCTGTACTTGTGACTCACTATGGCCAAGTTCTTTATGGTCCACTATGGCCCATTACCTTATGGTCCAATATGGCCCAATGCTTTATAGTCCACTGTGGCTTAGTGCTTTAAGGTTCACTATGGTCCAGTATCGTATGGAATTTTATGGCCCAATAACTCATGGTTCACCGAGACACAACACCTCATGGTCCACCGTAACGTTGCAGCTCATGGTCCTCTTTGCCCTAATGCTTTGCATGAGTTAGTGCAGGGTGGGAGGAGGGGGTGTTTAGGGTGCGGCCCGGGGCGCTCCCTGCTGTAGCCGAGTCAAGCCGACCTTCTGCAGCTCTCAGAGGTAAACAATGGGTCAGGTGTGGTGGGGGCGGTCACCAGCCAAGTGATGCAACCTGTGCACTGCTCACCACCATACAAGGGCGGGCCGCTGCAACACCCGCCTCTCTCACTCTGATTCTTGCAAAATGTTTGATACAAATTAATAACATTGTTCTGTGATGTTGTGTTCACAGGACGACGATGGGTTGAGAACTATATACAGCATTTAGGCGGCGAGTTTATATATACCTGTGTCTATATTAACTCAGGCGAGCCTATAATATATTAAGTCGTGACTAGTGTTGAGTACACACACATACATACACACGTACACGTACACACACACTCACCTGGACACGCCCAGGTAGAGCCGCTATGATGGTCGAGAGGATCACCACCTTACCTGAGGAAAGAAATAATAATTAATAATAAACCTCCGTGGTAGTGTCGCCTCAGGTGTGTTACAGTTTATATCTATATTCTAATTCAGACACAGATCAACATTCAGATGACGATACAGACGTCCTTCACATCAAATCTATATCTACTATAGACTTTATTAGTTAACTTGACAACTCATGTGCAAACAGACTTGATGCAGGTGAGGTCCTGGGTCATGGGGTGTCCGTCTGCTGCCACCCAGTAGTGCTCGTAACATTAGACCCCGCGGGAGGACGTGTGTGTGTGAGGCGCGCCACTCCCCAGGGTGAGGTCAACAACAACATGCCCAGTACAGTGTTCACACGCGGCCTGCAGGATCCTTGCCACCAGCAGTATTAGCCAAGATTCGACACCATTTTCACATAACTTAAGTAAGCCAGTGAAATGAGATGTACTTTCACATTACCGCTTATGAGGAAAAATTTGTTTTACGAGTTATTGAGGATTTCTGCCCAGGATGTTCTCAATGGGAGCTCGTTAAGTACTAACAGGGACGCATTTTAGATCTTACACCTGTTGTAGTGTATAAGTACGGAAAAATGTCTGATTAATATGCTAACTGATTCTTTAGAACAAACACTACCACATCCTACACCTATTCAGGAAGGAACTCCCTCCTCAAGTCAGTCCTTGGAGCCCCGCCTAACTTATGGCGTGACTACCTCCCCCCCGCCCAAAGCCGAACCTCAAGCAGGAGATTTTATTATTTTTGTCTAAATATAAACACCTCAGTGCCAACAAGAACCCCGGAAGGTGAGGGCGAGACACCACAAGTCACAACAATCGCTGGTCCTGGCCACAAGGTTTAAGTTCTTCACACGAGCGACCAGGTACTGCCTCTGTGTACTGGACGATGTCTCATACCTGTTGAGTTCCAGCATAAATCTCTCAATATATGTAAATTTTCTTTATTTACCATTTGTCCTGAAGAAAGAGTCAGAGAAAGAGATAAAGAAAGAGAAAGAGTCAAACCTCAACAATATGACAAAAGCTTCATGAGCTGACAGGTAAAAAACAAACACGTTTATTCGGTCTCTTTGTCACTGAGGTGGACAGGAATCAGATAAAAGGTGGTGGGAGTAAATTAACCTGCGTGGGAGAGTAGGAAGGCGGCACCACCACCACCAACAACAACACCACCAACACCACTACCAACAACAACACCAACAACACCAACATCAACAACACCATCACCACCACCACCAACAACAACACCACCACCACCAACAACAACACCACCAATAACAACACCAACATCAACAACACCATCACCACCACCACCAACCACCACCAACAACACCAATAACAACACCAACATCAACAACACCATCACCACCACCACCAACAACAACACCACCACCACAACAACAACACCACCAATAACAACACCAACATCAACAACACCATCACCACCACCACCATCACCCACCACCACCACCAACACGCCACCAATAACAACACCACCAATAACAACACCAACATCAACAACACCATCACCACCACCACCAACAACAACACCACCACCACCAACAACAACACCACCAATAACAACACCAACATCAACAACACCATCACCACCACCACCAACAACACCACCACCACCACCACCACCACCACCAACACCATCACCACCACCAACAACAACAACACCACCACACACCAACATCAACAACACCCACCACCACCACACCACCAACATCAACAACACCATCACCACCACCACCAACAACAACACCACCACCACCAACAACAACACCACCAATAACAACACCAACATCAACAACACCATCACCACCACCACCAACAACACCACCACCACCACCACCACCACCACCAACACCATCACCACCACCACCACCCTCACCAGAGCTGTGACCTTAGTGGTGACTTACTGTGTTGATTACCGTCATGGTTCAGCTCCCCAGACAATCCCCCCTCAGATCCTCTAAAGAACCTCCACCCCAGTTTATTTCACGTAAAGAATAACCTAACCTAACCTAACCTAACCTAACCTAACCTAGCCTAGCCTAACCTAACCTAACCTAACCTAACCTAACCTAACCTAACCTAGCCTAACCTAACCTAACCTAACCTAACCTAAGCTCATTCCTTCTAAGTAAAGTTAGAGTGGTTATTCTTCAGGTGAAATAAGTTACATTACACGTAAAGGTATACAATTAATGTTGCTTTCCTCTGATTAACGGTAATAATTACATTCTTTAATATCTAATGGTTGTGTTGTCTGGTACATGGACCCAGTCATATTACGTGTTGATTGAGTGTACTTGTAGTGCGTACACAGAAACACACAATGATATCATCCCCGGCCCTCTTGAGGTGCGGGAACCTGACCAACATTAAGATCTAGAACAGGGACGTCCACTACAGAGTCAGTTAACGTCGTGAGCGTCTCAGTTAATGTCGTGAACGCCTCAGTTAATGTCGTGAACGCCTCAGTTAATGTCGTGAACACCTCAGTTAACGTCGTGAGCGTCTCAGTTAATGTCGTGAGCGTCTCAGTGTTACGCCCTAATTAATGTTAACTACGGCTGAGGGTCTGGTGGCAGCCATTAGTCTTGGTTATGTTGACCTTCTCCATTTACGCCACCACAACATTACCACAACCACCACCATCACGCAAACGCACACTTAACGATCGTCATCACCAACAACAAATACAACCACCATCACCAACAACAACTATCGCTATCATCAACCAACATTCATCATTTCCACCACCACCAGTACCAGTGCCAGTACCATCAATATCCATCATCTCAACTACCAACAACAACCATTATTACCACCATCACCAACAACAACAACCATTATTACCACCATCACCACCAACAGCAACCATTATTACCACCACCACCACCACCACCAACAGCAACCATTATTACCACCATCAACAACAACAACCATTATTACCACCACCACCACCACCAACTCACAACCAACTCCTAATACAACATTAGAGAACCTACAACCATCGGTACCATTACTACCAAAACACACGGTAACAACCACCACCAAGACACAGCAATAACCACCACTACCAACAACTACAACTACCACCACTACTAAAAACAACATCAACAGCTCACAACCACCACCACCAATACTATTACTACTACTACTACTACAACCACAACCACCACCACTACTACCACACAATTCTGATCTTTAAAGCAGCGACGGACCTTCAACATTCACACTTTGTCTACATAACTATTCAGGTGACATCCCCAGCAGCTATTGTCTCTGTACCACCGACCACAGCACCACCACCGACCACAGACCACAGCACCACCACCGACCACAGCACCACCACTGACCACAGCACCACCACTGACCACAGCACCACCACCGACCACAGCACCACCGACCACAGCACCACCACCGACCACAGCACCACCACTGACCACAGCACCACCACCGACCACAGCACCACCACCGACCACCAGCACCACCACCGACCACAGCACCACCACCGACCACAGCACCACACCACCGACCACAGCCACCACCACCGACCACAGCACCACCACCGCCACAGCACCACCACTGACCACAGCACCACCACCACCACCACCACCACCACAGCACCACCACCACCACCACCGACCACAGACCACAGCACCACCGACCACAGCACCACCACTGACCACAGCACCACCACCGACCACAGCACCACCACAACCACAGCACCACCACCGACCACAGCACCACCACTGACCACAGCACCACCACTGACCACCACCACCACCGACCACAGCACCACCACCGCACCACCGACCACCAGACCACAGCACCACCACCGACACAGCACCACCACTGACCACAGCACCACCACTGACACCACCACCACCGACCACAGCACCACCACCACCACACACCACCACCACCCCACCAGCCACAGCACCACCACCGACCACAGCACCACCACCGACCACAGCACCACCACTGACCACAGCACCACCACAGACCACCACACCACAGCACCACACCGACCACAGCACCACCACTGACCACAGCACCACCACTGACCACAGCACCACCCACCAAGCACCACCACTGACCACAGCACCACCACCGACCACAGCACCACCACTGACCACAGCACCACCACTGACCACAGCACCACCACCACCACAGCACCACCACCGACCACAGCACCACCACTGCACCACCAGCACCACCACTGACCACAGCACCACCACTGACCACACCACACAGCACCACCGACCACAGCACCACTGACCACAGCACCACCACCGACCACAGCACCACCACTGACCACAGCACCACCACCGACCACAGCACCACCACCGACCACAGCACCACCACCGACCACAGCACCACCACCGACCACAGCACCACCACCGACCACAGCACCACCACCGACCACAGCACCATGACCACAGCACCACCACCGACCACAGCACCACTGACCACAGCACCACCACCACAGCACCACCACTGACCACAGCACCACCACTGACCACAGCACCACCACCGACCACAGCACCACCACTGACCACAGCACCACCACCACCACAGCACCACCACTGACCACAGCACCACCACTGACCACCAGCACCACCACCCACAGCACCACCACCACCACCACCACAGCGACCACAGCACCACCACTGCCAGCACCACCACCGACCACAGCACCACCACCGGGACCACAGCACCACCACCGACCACAGCACCACCGACCACAGCACCACACACTGACCACAGCACCACCACCGACCACAGCACCACCACCGACCACAGCACCACCACTGACCACAGCACCACCGACCACAGCACCACCACTGACACACACCACCGACCACAGCACCACCACCGACCACAGCACCACCGACCACAGCACCACCACCGACCACAGCACCACCACCGACCACAGCACCATGACCACCGACCACAGCACCACCACCGACCACAGCACCACCACTGACCACAGCACCACCACCAACCACAGCACCCACCACTGACCACAGCACCACCACCGACCACAGCACCACCACTGACCACAGCACCACCACTGACCACAGCACCACCACAACCACAGCACCACATCTACCACCACCACCACAGCACCACAGCACCACCGACCACAGCACCACCACGAACAGCACCACACACCACCACAGCACCACCACGACCACAGCACCACCGACCACAGCACCACCACCGACCACAGCACCACCACCGACCACAGCACCATCACCGACCACAGCACCACCACCGACCACAGCACCACCACTGACCACAGCACCACCACCAACCACAGCACCACCACTGACCACAGCACCACCACCGACCACAGCACCACCACCGACCACAGCACCACCACTGACCACAGCACCACCACCGACCACAGCACCACCACCAACAGCACCACCACTGTCATGAATGGGAAGGGGTGGTGAGAAGGAGAAATAAGGTAGGGGAGAGAGGGGAGAAAGAACAAAATGAGGGAATGATGAGTATGGTAGGGGTGAGGGGAGGAGGGTGAGGGGAAGGGGAGGTGAGGAGGGAAGGAGGGAGAGAGAGGAGGGTACAAGGGAGGGTGGGGAGGATGAGGGAAGGAGTAACGTTAAAAACTGGATTTTAAAACATGTGACCTAGATCCATGACCTCTGAACCCACCGCAAACTTTGATAAAAATAGCACTGACAGACAGACAGACAGACAGACAGACAGATAGATAGATAGATAGATAGATAGATAGATAGATAGATAGATAGATAGATAGATAGATAGATAGATAGATATGGTGGGCGTGGTAGTCGCAACGGGCGTGTGGTGAGTGCGGAGGCGTGGTGAAGCGGTGGGCGTGGTGGTTGGGTGGGCGTGGTGAATGCTGTGGGCGTGGTGGTGTGGTGGGCGTGGTGAAGTGCAGTGGCTGAGGAGTGCGGTGGCGTGGTGGAGTGCGATGGGCGTGGTGTGAGTACGATGAGCGTGGTGTGTGGGCGTGGTGGTGCGGTGGGCGTGGTGATGTGGGCGTGGTGGTTGGTGGGCGAGTGGTTGTGGGCGTGGTCACCTATAGACGAGACAGTAAGGAAGACAACAACACTTATCTTAAGACTAATAATTTACAACTTTCTTTGACGCTCGTGTGTGTGTGTGTGTGTGTGTGTGTGTGTGTGTGTGTGTGTGTGTGTGGTGTGTGTGTGTGTGTGTGTGTGTGTGTTGAGTGGTTATATCGTTTGTAATCGTAGTTGTGACCGTGGAGGAGGGGAGGAGAAAATATTATATGGGCGTGGTTAGTTACGGAGCGTGGTTAGTAATGGAAGCGTGATTGATTACATACTGTACGCGTGGTTGGTGCAGTAGCCACATCCGAAAATGCACGTAGTTAGGTCCATTATATGATTTATCTTGAGGTAACATCTAAAATTATCTCATTTTCTTTCGTCCACCAGTTATCATCACCTCTCCTCTTTAACACTGATTTACATACACCCTGTGCAAATGATGAATAAGAGAAAACAAAAGTAAACACTGAAAATAGATGATATGAATGAAAATTTTAATGACATTTTTGTTGAGTAAATTGCTTAAAGAATGATCAATGTCTCAATCAGTTCTGTTGTGATGACATGAGACGAAAGACAGACAGAGAGAGACAGACAGAGAGACAGACAGAGAGACAGACAGAGAGACAGACAGACAGACAAACAGACAGAAATAAGGGGGAGATTTTTTTTCGTCACATTTTTTCTAATCTCTCTATATATCCTATTTGCTTTTCATTTATTCTCCGTTTATTTTTTTATCTGTTGATGTGTATATGTGTGTGTTTATGTGTGTGTGTGTATATGCTTGTATATGAATGTGGGTCAATATGTGTCATTCCATCTCGTAGGGTCACAGGGCAGGACCTCGTGGACAGTCAACTAGCACCCAGAGTCACACAGATACACACATTACACCCCTGAGTCTCTACCTGTGTTTGAAAGTCCTGAGAAAAGAGCAACCAAGCAAGCAAGCAAGCAACAGAGGAAGGAGGGAAGGGGGAGAGGAAGAGAACTGCGCTATTTAGGGTGAAAAAATAATTGTCACGTACTTGTGGTCGTGTTTGGGGTGAGGGACACTAGTAAGTGTGTTTTGGGTGAGTGGAGAAAGTCCCCTCATCGGTGGTCTTCCCGAGTGACACATATCATATACACGTGTTGATGTTGTCTTGTGTGTTGAATTAATTCCTTTATTACATTATGGGTACGATAACCTAGCCCTGAGTACGATGATTTAACCCTGAGTACGATGATTTAACCCTGAGTACGATGATTTAACCCTGAGTACGATGATTTAACCCTGAGTACGATGATTTAACCGTGAGTACGATGATTTAACCCTGAGTACGATGATTTAACCTAGTACGATGATTTAACCCTTGAGTACGATAACTTAACCCATGAGTAAACCAGCCGTGGTTATAGTAATGACATAACCTTCACACTGGAACAACCACCAACCAAGCCACGTAGTCTCGGTGCCAGTACAGTGTCATTGAAGCCCAGGTGACAGGAAGCAGTGCCAAGAATCTAATATTATTCATTATACAATATAATGAATAAGACTCATAGTATGCACATTGCCTCGATTCATTAATACTGGATAAGTCTTATACCTCTTGGGGGTGTACGATCAGTATTGGGAGACTGTGTTGCCGGACGTACGATCAATACACATATTTCAAGAGCAACTAATTATCGTGTTCTCAATATTACTTATAACTGTTGTGCTTCATTTGTTTTATTTTTACGGAATGTGATTAAAAAGATCCAATTTAACAACAACAACAACAAGATGAATTTGTAGCTCGGAACGATAAGAAAACAAAGATGTCACAGTAATAGGAGTTGAAAATCATGACATATTACCCACACGGACACACCTGTACACGTTACCTGGCGGCGGCGGACAGTCACAAGAGTGGGTTTGGGTGGGAGAGGTGGAGGGCACTCTCATAGGTGAAGGGTAATAATTTTCTCTGTTTTTGTCCACTAATGAATCAAACATCAAGTTGTTGTGTGTTAGGAGTTGTCACTCTTATCTCTGCTTTGGGTCTGAGGAATTGTTGTTTTACGTGTAGATTATCACATCTAGTGAACGATGCTAAAAGAGACATAGTGAACGATGCTTAAAGACTACAGGAAGAAAAAATCATATATTCTTCATTTACAGGTAAACAAAGTGTATAATTGTCGTAAATATCTCAATAAATTATTATCTTATGTTCTTCCTCTTTATTCATGTCCCCATCTCCTGGTTCTCTATTATCTTCTCTTCTCTCTCACACAGTCATCCTGTTCCTCCTCCTCCTCTTCCTTCTCTTACTTTCTTCTCTACTCTTTCTCTTGTCCTTCTTTGGTTATTAATCCAATGTTTACTTTTTTCTTCACCTTACCATCGTTTCTCTTCCGCTTGTCCTTCCTCTCTTCTTCCGTCTGCCTCTCCTCTCTTTTTTTTCTGTTTGTCTTCCTCTCCTTCCTTCTTCTTCTGTGTTCCTTCCTCTCTTATTTCACCCATCCCTTTCTCTTCTTCTCCTCCCTTCCCCTGTTTCTCACTGTCATTATCATCCTCTCCTCCCCATCCTCCTCCTCCTCCTCCTCCTCCTTCCTCCACCTCACCATCTTCTCATGACAAGATCAAGCGAAAGTCACTATACAAGTTGTTGAGGTGATTCATATTCCCACCACTATACAACACACTACACACCATCATACACTAATCCATACACCATACACACCATATGCCACACTACACCATACGCCACACCATTCATCACACATTACACTATACACACACCACGGCCCATCACACTGAATCATTACCACACCACCATATATCCACTTTTCGTGCTACACACACACACACACACACACACACACACACACACACACACACACACACACACACACACACACACACACACACACACACACACACACACACACACACACACACGCACACACACACACACACACACACACACACGCACACACACACACACACACACACACACACACACACACACACACGCACACACACACACACACACACGCACACACACACACACACACACACACACACACACACACACACACACACACACACACACACACACGCACACACACACACACACACACACACACACACACACACACACGCACACACACACACACTCGAACACACTCAGGTTGTAGATTCCACAAGCTCTCGGCGTCACCATAGACAACAAACTAAATTGGAAACCACACGTCAGTGAAGTTGTCAAATCTCCAGTTTCCGTCTCCACCTCCTCCGCCGACTCAAGTCCTCGGGTTCCTGCACCTGAGCTCCTCAGTGTTTACAACATTCATACTTCCCAAGCTCACCTATGCCTCCCCCACCTGGTCTTCCTCCTAAATGCCACACAACGTAAACACCTAGAAAAAGTAAAGAGGGCATGCAAGATTATTCTCTCCCTTCCTACTCCACATATCAAAAGCGCTCAACACTGACTGACTCTCACTGACCATCACCACGACCTCATCTGCAAATTTGGTAAGAAGCTTCTACACCATCCCCGACACCGGCCCCTACCACCTGAGATCCCTGTCCGAGAATTGTGTTTCGACACCACAACCGCATCCAGCCCATACGTGCACGAACTGATCGCTATAAGAACAGCCCAGTCCCAACCATTGTAAAATTATCAATAACATGTAATAAATCAGTGTATTCACTCCCAGTAAACACTGCTCCCTACACTGTCACTATGTTGAAATGAACTGTAGTTTGAGCTGATCCCCATCTAAGTTATTATATGTCTTATTTGTGTCACTTATGTTACTTGTATATTATTTGTAATTCGTAACCCATTCCCCAAATATGTAACTGTATATTTTCAGCCTTCTGGCTGCCAAGCTCTTTCAATAAACCGTTAATTATTATTATTATTATTATTATTATTACACACACACACACACACACACACACACACACACACACACACACGCACACACACACACACACACACACACACACACACACACACACACATACACACACACACACACACACAGAGTAGAATTCATTGTTGTATTTCGTAAAAAAAAAATAATAAAAGGTTTAGTAATAGCGAGTGTTGTTGGTGCCGTCATGGGGGGTGAGGGGGAGCGGTCGGGGTGTGGGGGTGATGGGGTCGGGTGAGGGGTGAGGGGGAGGGGCTGATACACCACCGCCATTCATCAACGTCTCGGTTTCGTCCCTTTAACACAGAAAACGAGACATTCGGTTACCCGCTTCTGGAAATACCAGTTTTATCGCGTCCCACAACTGTTAATAAATTCTTCTTGTATATATATATATATCTCTAACATTTACCTTTACAATATTTATTTCTTCACTAACTAAAAGATAATATTATTTTCTTGACTTTGAAGTAATGGAAATAGTGTGTAGTGAAGATAAATACCCTAGAGGAGAGTATATTTTAATCTCCTGAGCCCAGCACCACCGCTTCATACCTAGCACGTGGAGATGACCAGACACACTGTTACGATTAATCAGAATGCAGTCTTTATCAGGTGATGGTGATATAGTCGTGTGTGTGTGTATGTAGTCGAGGGGCCAGCTGCCACACACACACACACACACACATACACACACATACACACGGGACCGCCCCCCTCCCTCCTTCTCCGCTGGTGAACACATTCTCCTCATTATTATTTCTATCCGTTACTTTCCACACTCAATAATCAGCAAAAACAACTAATCAAGGTAGAGGTTATCAGTATAAACAAGTAAACAAGACATTACTAGAGTTGATACTTAAGCACTGTTAAGGTATAAACAAACTAGAGATGAACAACGAAAACAATTGGACATCAAACAACGAAAAGAACTTGACATTAAATAATCAAAACAACTAAACGTATTAAACAACGAAAACAACTACACATATTAAACAACGAAAACAACTAGACATATTAAATAACGAAAATAACTAGAAATATAACACGACGAAAACAACTGGATATATAAAACAACGAAAAGACTTGAACATAAACAACGAAAACAATTGAACATAAACAACGAAAACAATTGAACATAAACAACGAAAACAATTGAACATAAACAACGAAAACAACTAGACATATTAAACAACGAAAACAACTAGACATATTTTCTAACTTACTTTTACATATGTCTTTTTTAAACACATAAAATGTCTGTCCAGTTCCTAATTCACTTGTAGGATATGAAGCACCAGTGAATAAATACAGTCATTTGAAGTTACTACATACTGTACTGTACTCAAGGGCTTTGTCTGTAATTGTACAAGACACGACATCTTGTTCTGCCTAGTGTTTGCCCACGACTCTCATCACATCTAGAAGGGCAACACCGTTTGTCAGTCATACATGCAACATGTTGAAGAAAAATCTAACCACATTGTAACAAAAATTTCCAGTTTCTATGATGTAACATATGAAGAAAAAAAAGTGTAATTTGTTTGTTTGATTTCAATATCTAAAAATTATAACCATAAAAATTATATTATGCAGTATAAACAACGTACATGTAAGACTTATAATTGTATTTATAACAAAGACAAATAAGAACAAAGAATTATAATCTCTCTCTCTCTCTCCCTCTCTCTCTCTCTCTCTCTCTCTCTCTCTCTCTCTCTCTCTCTCTCTCTCTCTCTCTGAACTGTGACGCCAAACAAACACACAGAAAAAGGTTAAACAAGAACAAAGAAAAAGTAGGATGAACAAATTTACCGAAGAGACAATTATTTCCTGGCGACGATTGACAGACGTAAACCAGTACACAGTGCATATTATATAGTGGTGATGGTGATGGGGTGGTGGTAGGGGGTAGGGGGTGGTGGTGGTGGGTAGTGGTGAGGATGGTGATGATGGTAGGGGCAGTGGGTGGTGGTGATGAAGGTAGAAGTAACTGGATGGTGATGATGGTAGGGGTAGTGTGGTGGTGGTGAGGGGCGGCTGGGTTACGACAGAGGCGGCAAGTGATGATGACAGAAGAGTCGTGTGAGGTCAGTGGTGAGTCGTGACCTGGTATACAGTTGTTCTCGCTCCTCCAGGCTACAGTAGTCCCGATTCAGTATCTCGGCTACACTGTTCACGCTAAGACCCTCGTGTTGAGACTCAATTACATTCTGCACATGACTACTTTCTCTCTTGACGAGGGCAAAGAGCTACTGATGGTGAATACAGTGACCATTCAAGACCTTCCCCTTGATTTTACTCTTAACTGCAATGATTCTCTCCCTCTTACGTGCTTCTTGGTCTTATATTAACATTATTAACTCTTTGCTTTCCTTCGTATGTTCATCGATATATTCTATAGAGAAATAAAAACAAGTACAACTCATCCTCCTCTTTCATAACTGTCTGCCAAGATTTACAAAAGTTTTTGTCCGACATTCTCGCGTCTGTGTCATGAGTCACCGCCAGGAGGCAGCGTGTGAGACATTACAAGAGGATGGTAACATGACATATAATTTTTACCAGTGATCATCTTAAACTAGCAAGACGTTCCCTTAGTGAGGTGTTCCCTTAGTGAGGTGTTCCCTTTGTGAGATGGTGAGATGTTCCCTTAGTGAGGTATTCCCTTAGCGAGGTGTTCCCTTAGCGAGGTGTTCCCTTTGTGAGATGGTGAGATGTTCCCTTAGTGAGGTGTTCCCTTAGCGAGGTGTTCCCTTAGTGAGATGTTCCCTTTGTGAGGTGGTGAGATGTTTCCTTAGTGAGGTGTTCCCTTAGCGAGGTGTTCCCTTAGCGAGGTGTTCCCTTAGTGAGATGTTCCCTTAGTGAGGTGTTCCCTTAGCGAGGTGTTCCCTTAGTGAGATGTTCCCTTAGTGAGATGTTTCCTTAGTGAGATGTTTCCTTAGTGAGGTGTTCCCTTAGCGAGGTGTTCCCTTAGTGAGGTGTTCCCTTAGCGAGGTGTTCCTGGCAACACGTTTTCCTAAAGATCCCAGAAATCTTCCCCCACCTATGCACTGCAATCAACAGGTGTCGTGCCCCCCTCCTCCTCAACGTACTTGCCACCTGTCAATTACCTGTTGAGCGGCGAAGAGAGAGAGATACCAAGGACTTAAGGCTGTTGAGCTTCCCTAGTGTTGGTGGATCACAAACTTGCGGGAAAGACGGGAAATAATGGTAGAGGTGAGAGTCATTTATTGTGCTGTGACTCGGCAAATGTATGGACTTAATCACACTGGTGGTAATATGTCCAGACAACTTCACTATTGAACAAAACTCCACCATTAAGACAACAAAGTGCGAACAGTACCATCACCCATTTATGCTTGATTAGATTATGTGATTTTCTTAGCTTTTTAAGTAGACCAAACACTCACCTGTAGCTGACTGCATGACAACACCAGCAAGTTCAGTTTTAAGGCTTAAAGGCAGAACTCGACCATGACCCAACACTGACCTTAAATAACCCGAAGTAAACGAATCCTTGACATGGAAATAAGATTCGGTGGGGGGAGGGGAGGGGGTAATCATCAAGTAACGATCAGAAAATGGTTAAACACGACCAGCTACAAATTACTCGTCGACAAAAAAAAACTCCAACCACTGACATGATTATTTCATCACAAGAAACATTCGCAACTTTAGGCCAAAAACTTCTTCAGGGTCTAAGGTGAAAGGATCAGGAGGGACTCAGAGACACAATTGAAAGCAAAAATATGAACAATTTTGTGTCGGTGGAAGACCTCGGGCCGCTGACAGCTCCCAAGGTTATTCTTGTGTCCACCAGTCACAGTTAGAGTGGAAAGTGGAGGGAAGTAACAGTCAGAGTGAGAGGTGGAGGGAAAGTAACAGTCAGAGTGGGAGGTGAAGGGAGAGTAACAGTCAGAGTGGGAGGTGGAGGGAGAGTAACAGTCAGAGTGGGAGGTGGAGGGAGAGTAACAGTCAGAGTGGGAGGTGGAGGGAGAGTAACAGTCAGAGTGAGAGGTGGAGGGAAAGTAACAGTCAGAGTGGGAGGTGAAGGGAGAGTAACAGTCAGAGTGGGAGGTGGAGGGAGAGTGTAACAGTCAGAGTGGGAGGTGGAGAGGAAAGAAAGCATTCAGAGTGGGAGGTGAAGGAAAGTAACAGTCAGGTGGAGGTGGAGGAAAGTAACATTCAGAGTGGGAGGTGAGAGGAAGTAACAGTCAGAGTGGGAGGTGGGCAAGGTAACAGTCAGAGTGGGAGGTGGAGGAAAGTAACAGTCAGAGTGGGAGGTGGAGGAAAGTAACAGTCAGAGTGGGAGAAGTAGAGGAAAGTAACAGTCAGAGTGAAATTGAAGGAAGTCAGTAACATTCAGAGTGGGAGGTGAAGGAAAGTAACAGTCAGAGTGGGAGGTGAAGGAAGTAACAGTCAGAGTGGGAGGTGAAGGGAAAGTAACAGTCAGGTGGGAGGTGGAGGAAAGTAACAGTCAGAGTGGGGAGAGTGGGAGGTGAAGGAGTAACAGTCAGAGTGGGAGAGTGGGGAGGTGAAGGAGAGTAACAGTCAGAGTGGGAGGTGAAGGAAAGTAACAGTCAAGAGTGGGAGGTGGAGGAAAGTAACAGAGTCAGAGTGGGAGGTGGAGGAAAGTAACAGTCAGAGTGGGAGGTGGAGAAAGTAACAGTCAGAGTGGGAGGTGGAGGAAAGTAACAGTCAGAGTGGAGAGTGGGAGGTGAAGGGAAAGTAACAGTCAGAGTGGGAGGTGAAGGAGTAACAGTCAGAGTGGGAGGTGGAGAGTAACAGTCAGAGTGGGAGGTGGAGGAGAGAGCCAACAGTCAGAGTGGGAGGTGGAGGTGAAGGAAAGTAACAGTCAGGAGTGGGAGGTGGAGAAGTAACAGTCAGAGTGGGAGGTGGAGGAGAGTAACAGTCAGAGTGGGAGGTGGAGGGAGAGTAACAGTCAGTCAGTAACAGTGGGAGGTGGAGAGTAACAGTGGGAGGTGGGAAAGAGAGTGGGAGGTGGAGGAAAGTAACAGTCAGAGTGGGAGGTGAAGGAGAGTAACAGTCAGAGTGGGAGGTGGAGGAGAGTAACAGTCAGAGTGGGAGGTGGAGGAGAGTAACAGTGGAGGTGAAAAAGTAACAGTCAGAGTGGGAGGTGGAGGAGAGTAACAGGAAGGATAATAAAAAGAGGATTATTATTGAATCAGAGAGAGAGAGAGAGAGAGAGAGAGAATACCTGGAAAACAGTAGAGTAAAATATATATTACATGACCTAAAACTATGCCTCCCAGTGTCTCGTGACATAATACACACCTGTCACACGTAACTTCCGCGTTGTCACGATACAAGGAGCACCTGAGTGGACGCCTCCTTGATGGTCACCTCCCGGCACCCGTTCACAACCTTTCCTTTCATCTACTCATCCCTTCTCCTGTTCCATTAACTCCTCTCCAGCCTTTCCTCTCCCCATCCTTTCTCCCCGCTATCCGTTTCTTCCCAATCCCTCCCTCTCCATATCCCTTCCTTCCCCAACCCTTCTTCCCTCTTCCCTTTTTCTCACCCACTCTTTCTACCCTCATCTCGTCCTTCTCCCATCCCTCCCTTCCTACCCCCATCCCCTGATCCTATGAAGCTGTGTATGGGTGCGTCAGTGTAAGAGAGGAGGGCGCGCCAGTCTCACCATAAAGAAGGAACATCAGCGCTCAGCCAGGAATGTTTGCGGCCTTTAAACGTGCACGATGGCGCTGTATCCATTGTGTCTCGCCTCCCACAACTGTATGTAAAGACCCGCTAGAGGCCGTCTTATTAGCTCGCTCGTAGGATTCTTCTGCTTGTTTCTCTCCCAGAGTTATGGCCGACCACAGGAGGGGCAGAACTCTTGATGTTCTTGGGATCTTCACGTTTCTAAGACTTCATTACCATTCCTGGGACCCTCACGTTCTTAGTGTTACGTTCCTGGGATTCTCACTTTCCTTTGACTTTCACGATCATGGATTCCCCATACAGCAAGACTTCATTACTGTGATACCTGTCCCTTCTGGCCGCCAGGTGGGGAGAGGGGCGAGAGTGTAACCAGCTGACACCTTTGTGGTTTTTGATTATTAGTTGTTCATTGTCCAGCACGAGTTATGGTCTACCAGTTTCGCCTTATGTAGTACTGGTATAACTTAACCCTTTGAGGACGATGGTTTAAACCTTTGCGGAAATGGTTTAATCCTTTAAGGATGCTGGTTTAACATTTATATGAAGATGACTTGACGCTTTGAGGACGGTAATCTGAACATTAGAGGAAAAGACATAACCCTTTAAGGACGATAGTTTAACCCTTTTGTCCTCAAGAGGTTCAGTGAAAATCAGTATATTGTATTCTGAAACGCATAATGTATATTACAGAAGTTTTGGCTTAAGATAGATAAACAAGAAATAAAATAACAGACATTTCTGGCCAGGTATGAGTACAGGTGTAAATGTGTCGACACTTAGCTCCTTGTAGCTCGTAACATTCAGACAATCGTAAATAAGCTGAATTAGTAAATAAATCGATTTCATTATCAATTTGAAGCCAAAGTCTATCTCACTAAGATGTTCACGGCAGTTATTAGGTTCCGCTGTAATAAGACAATGGGCAGTAGTCGGCCCTTGTTACCTGCACGCCTTAATTACTCGTATTACAGGTATCTGCCACACCTGATTGCGGCGGCGAGGTGTAGGGTGTGGGAAGAGGGAGGGGTATGAGTTAGGCAAGAGATGGGGTATTGGGGTGTGGGTAGGAGCCGAGTGTTGGGAGAAGGGGGGAAGAGAAGAGTGATTTTGGGTAGTATCAACCACACACACACACACACACACACACACACACATACACACACACACACACACACACACACACACACATACACATACACACACACAAATAAATGGTAATACACATACCTACACACTCACGCAGCCCAACAGACGCTTATTGAATTATACTCTGAGTGTGGGGTACATGACGAGTGAAAGGGAGAGTGCAGGGTACAGTAACAGTGAAAGGGAGAGTGCTGGGTACAGTAGCAGTGAAAGGGAGAGTGACATTCCAACACTTAGTTACCAGTGACAACATTATAACAACTATCTGCGACAACATCTCGCTACTAATGACGGCATTATAAAATTTTCTTACCTGTGACAACGTGACAACACCTCGCTGTGACAACATTACAACACTTAGTTCTATAGACAACATTATAACATTGATTTACTTTTGACAACATTAGTAACTAGTGACAACATTACAACACTGCCTCCCACCTTGCTCTGCTCCACTCTGCCCTCCCTCTCTCCCTCTCTCCCTCCCTCCCTCCCGCTCCATCCATCCCTCCCTCTCTCCCATCCCCTCCCTCCCTCCCGCCTCAATACAACAATATCTAGAGGGTGAAAGCTTTTGCCTCGAATAATTAGGTCGGGCACGTAACATCAACCATTTCTCACCCAAGACTTGTAGATTTAAAACGACCTCAGCGTTGCGTAAACTTTCCTTCTCGCCGCCTCAGTTGATGGTGCCGTGGCGAGGTGGGAACTGCAGGCTGGGTGCATCTTGATATGGCCAATGGATGGAGGTGGTCTTATTTACCGGGTGATGTGTGTTTGTTATGTGTGTGTGTGTGAGGAACCATTGTGAGCTGAGGCGTTGGTTCATTTATGGTAAGAAAGATGGATAACTCACTCCGGAGAGACAAACAACCTGAGATTTATTTTGTGACATACAACTGTTCCTGAGATATGAGTAACTAAACTAAATTGACGATTAACTGTAATGGCTGAGAATTGTCTGTATGCACTATCACATCTGACAAGGTACAATAACATCTGCTTCTAGTTATGTGATGCCATCGTTCATCAAGCGGGTATTGAAGCTGTGGTCTCCCAGTGGTAGTTGAGTCCCCGTCACCGCCCGCGGCACCTCCTGTGTTGTGTCACATTAATAACGTGATTATATGCCCTTATAAATACATCCCGGTACACTTGCTGGCACCTGTGGCACCTGATGGCGTTTGTGGCACCTGATGGCGCCTGTGGCATCTGTAGTACCTGTGGCATCTGTTGGCACCTGTGGCATTCTTGACATTTACTCTGTCGCACACCTGTATCTCACCACAAATATTGACAAACAAGACTTATTCCACCCTGACTTGAGGCTGATTGGTAGACGAGAACAAATGAGGGAATATTCTACCAAGAAAACACAAGATCAAAATACTGGGTTCGATCTTCACAAAGGGACAGCGCTACTCACTGTCGACCTGTGACATCCTTGACACGTCCTCCTAGGGCAGGAAAGCACCTTCTTAAGAGACACCAAGTTGGGTCCTTTTGTGTCACGCAGGGCCTGGTAACAGCGGGTCATGAGGGAGGAAGAGGACCATTACCTAAGGTGAGAACTACACACCAGGTGGTCCGGCAGGATCACAAGCATGACCCGTCGTTGTTGCAATACACTGTGGCAACAACTCAGCCATGGACCGATGTGGTACACCCATAAGTCTTGGAGGTTGTCGGTGGAAAGAAAGCGAGGAGTGTGGGAAAACCAGTCTTGGTATTATACAGATTTAACTAGCATACAATTATCGTATTATCTTAACCTCACACTAATACAGTACTGGGAAGATGACAAAAATAACTTTGCTATCTAAAAAAAAAATGGAGTGGAATAAATTAATGAAAAGGAAAGTAAGAGTTGAGAGAAGGAGATAGGAGCACCAAGGCGTGAGAGCTTCCATCTGCAACAGTTCCCTCTCACGGGACCTGACGGAGCCACCACACGAGGTAAGACTCCCCCTTCTACTTCACGAACCCTCAAGTATCTGCTTCTCACACTACCACATCGTTGCCAAGAAACTGTGATTGATATGGTACATTTATTCTCAGTATCACAGGCGGTTGGTGTTGTATCAGCGTCTAGCAAGTGATGGAAGATGGACTCAGTGTTATTCCTACGGGTCATCTGGTGTTGATATACTGTACGTGGGTCTGTTTCCTCTCCTCCTCTCACGATCAGCCTCACACGCTGGTCGGCCCTAACTGATAAAACTTAAACCTGAATGTTGGTAACTAATGAACAGTATTTATTCACGAATTTTATCGTCTTGTTGTCGTTGTTATTGTTATCATTGTTATTTTTCTTGTAATTTTTGTTGTTTTTATTATTGTTTTTGTTCTTATATTGTTTATTTTGTTGTTCTTGATGTTATCATTGTTACTGTTCTTAAATACTGGGGTTATGTTGTTATGTTATTTTTTTATTGTCATGATGTTGCTGCTGTTATTGGTGTTGTTATGTTGTTCTTCTTGTTATGTTTTTGTTGGTTTTGTTATTATAATGTTGTGTTATGTTGTTGTTGTTGTTTTTTGTTGTTATTCTTAATATTATTGTTGTTGTTGTTGCTGTGATGTTATGTTATATTGTTGTTTTTGTTATGTTTTAGTTGTTATTACTGTTACTAACCTCGTTATTGTTGTTGTTGTTTTAATGTGTAAGTAACATCTATACCCCAGGTCTATAGTTAAGCAGCATTCACCAAATCATAGTTTCTACACCTGACAACAACTTACACACAGATAAATACATTATCTCTCCTGAAACTCTCTTAAATACGACATATAAATCAACACACAATATCACACAGGAGTCGCGAGAAAAACTTGATCTCCTGTTAACAGAAGTAGACTGGCTCTGCCTCGCCTCACAACACACCTCTGGCTTCTAGTGAACAATTACCACAGTCACTTGGCATCGATTAAGGTTTTCCACAGCCTCGGTAAGACAGACACGTCTATTTAACGCCGTTTTTTTTTTGATAGGTAGAGGAGCGACGAGTCAACCATGGTGTGTTGTGGAGCCAGTTACTAGTAGTACTTCTGGAGGGTAGGGAGGGCAGGTGGGTAGGGAGAGAGGGAGGGCAGGAAAGAAGGGAGAGAGAGAGGACAGGAGAGTAGGGAGAGAGGGAGGGCAGGAAAGTAGGGAGAGAAGGAGGGCAGGAAAGTGAGGAGAGAGAGGGCAGGAAAATAGGAGAGAGAGAGGGCATAAAAATAGGGGAGAGGGAAGGAAAGTAGGGAGAGGGAGGGCAGGAGAGTAGGGAGAGAGAGAGGGCAGGAAAATAGGGAGATAGAGAGGGCAGGAAAATAGGAGAGAGGGAGGGAAAGTAGGCAGAGAGGGAGGCAGGAAAGTAAAATAGGGAGAGAGAGAGAGAGGGAGGGCAGGAGAGTAGGGAGAGAGGGAGGGCAGGAAAGTAGGGAGAGAAGGAGGGCAGGAAAGTAGGGAGAGAGAGAGGGCAGGAAAATAGGGAGAGAGAGAGAGGGCATAAAAATAGGAAGAGAGGGAGGGTGGAGAGAGGGAGAGAGAGAGGGCAGGAAAATAGGGAGATAGGAGAGGGCAGGAGAGTAGGGAGAGAGAGAGAGGGCAGGAGAGAGGGAGAGAGAGAGGGCAAGTAGAGAGAGAAGGAGGAGCAGGAAAGTAGGGAGAGAGAGAGGGCAGGAAAATAGGGAGAGAGAGAGAGGGCATAACAATAGGGAGAGAGGGAGGGCAGGAGAGAGTAGGAGAGAGGGAGGGTAGGAAAGTAGGGGAGAGAGGGAGGGCAGGAGAGTATGGAGAGAGGGAGGGCAGGAAAATAGGGAGAGAGAGAGGGAAGGAAAGTAGGGAGAGGGAGGGCAGGAGGTAGGGAGAGAGGGCAGGAGAGTGAGAGAGAGAGGGCAGGAGAGTAGAGAGAGAGAGGGGCAGGAGGGGGGAGAGACGGCAGGAAAGTAGGGAGAGAGAGAGAGGGCAGGAGAGTAGGAGAGAGAGAGAGGGGGCAGGAGAGTAGAGAGAGAGCAGGAAAAGTAGGAGAGAGAGGGCAGGAGAGTAGGAAGGATCTTGGAAAAGGTCTGAAGAGTGTCGGTGTTCCTGGGGTACTCTCTCTCTCTCTCTCTCTCCACACTATATCCTGACAGTATCACAAGAAGTGCTTCCCCCGCCTCTGCCTCTAGGGACTGTGAGCCTGATATACCTGTGTTAAATTTCCAATAATAAAACATTGCCTGCGAGGAGGACTTCTTGTTCGGCTGGATGTGTCGAGAGAGTAAGTCGATCCTCGTAGACACACACACACACACACACACACACACACACACACACACACACACACACACACACACACACACACACACACACACAGGGCTTTGTGTACTTCAGGGTGAAATAATTTCCCCCCGAAATCTGGGGAAAATATTTTACCTGGATCACTTGATGATGACTGCCCCCCCCCACCCCACCCCTCTAGATTATTTCATCAGATGATTAAATTCCCTAACGCTACTGAGTGAAGGGTTAGGTTAGGTTAGGTTAGGTTAGGTTAGGTTAGCATAGGAAGAGTTAATATTAAGTGATAAATTAACCCCTTGACTATGATGACTTAGCCCCTTTGAGTAATATGAAATAATCCCTCAAGAGGTTAATTCATCATACTCAAGGGGCTAAGTCATCATACTCAAGGGGCTAAGTCATCATACTCAAGGGGCTAAGTCATCATACTCAAGGGGGTTAAGTCGCCATCCTCAAGGATTTAATTCATCATACTGAAGGGGTTAAGTCACCATACTCAAGAGGCTAAATCATCATACTCATGGGGCTAAATCATCATATTCAAGGGGCTAAATCATCATACTCAAGGGGTTACAAATATAAGTAATTCTATAGTCTTTACAGCAACTCATCACCCGCTGTAGGTAAAACATCATATAAACAGAAACACACAATCTTACACCACCACAGGAAATTGCTCAAAAAAAAAATTATACTCATTTCCCCATCACCAAGGAACCAAACGAGGCATGAAGGAGCTGTGTATTAAGTCTGGTGACCACACAACAAGTAGAGAGATTGACAGGGTCGGTTTTACCTCACTACACTTCACGGTAATCGGTGTTGGCCATAATTTTTTTTTTTCGCAATTATTTTCGTTTTGGTATTTTTTTTTTTTGGTTAAATTCTTTGAACTATTAGGTAATATCCTAAACTAAAATAGACCTATTAGTTTTGTAAGATTGTGTTGTCTAAGTTACGGTGTCTGTCTGTCTGTCTGTCTGTCTGTCTGTCTGTCTGTCTGTCTGTCAGCTAAAAGTACAAGTTCTCTCCTCCACTGTCTGACTGATATTATTCGATCTCGACAACACATAAAAAAAAAAACCTAACACAAAACCAACAAAAAAATAATAATCGTTTACCAACTCTCAGATCAAGTCGTGAAATCTGCCCAGGTGAGACTCACTCCACCTGAGGACGTAACAAATTAAAGGGAAGAAAATCACACACAGACACACACGGGGGTAGAAAAAGTCTTGAGTTGCCACATGTTGTAAAGAAGACCTCGACCTAGATGTGTGAACGAGTAAAGGCGGGGAGCTTGAGACGGCTGGCTGGCTGGCTGGCTGGCTGGGTGATTCAGGTGGCCACACTAACACCTTACTTACCTGCCTGCCTACCTACCTACTTACTTATCTACCTATTTACCTATTTTCCCTACCTACTTTTTCCTGTAGCCTCTTTCTCTCTCTCTCTCTCTCTCTGTCTGTATACTTTTCTCTTGTCTCTTATGTTGTTTCTTTCAGTCTCTCCTTCAACGCGCTGTCTCGTTTTTCTTTCTCTTATATACTTTCTCTCTTTATTCCTTAATCTCTGTTACCTCTTTCTTTCACTCCTCCTCCACCCTGTCTGTCTGTTTGTCTGTTTTTAATCTCTCTTTCTCTACCTCTCCCATCCTCTCATCCTAACACTTTCATTCCCAACGGAGAGAGAGAGAGAGAGAGAGAGAGAGAGAGAGAGAGAGAGAGAGAGAGAGAGAGAGAGAGAGAGACTACCAAGGACCCTAATGACTTGTACCTCCCAAAAAAATTGATACTAAATTTATACTCACTATTAGGTTAGGTTAGGTTAAATTTACGTTACGTTAAATTAGGTTAAGTTAGATTAGGTTAAGTTAAATTAGGTTAGCATTAGTTTAGGGTAGTTTAGGTCGGGGTTAAGTTAAATTAGCGTTAGGGTGGTCAGTCTTCAGGTGTGCAGGTATTTTTTTTATAGAAGTAACCTTCGCAACACTTAATGGAGCAGGTGTACTATCCAATCCTCGCTGTACAGTATGAATGGCGTAATTAAGACAAAAACAAAATAGAAACCAAGGATATATCTTAAGAATTCATCGTTGACCTCAAATAAACACCACTCATCTGGGTAAAACATCCATTAGTGAGATCAGTGAAGGTGACATGTGAGGTGATTAAGAGGCCCCCTTGATAAAACATTACCTGAGTTAACCTTAGAGAACACGTATCTCATGTGTCTCTGGGTTATAGGTTAAGCATATGACTCGCGCCTCTAATATAACAGCGCCACTATAGGTTGAGAGTGGGCAAACCTCCAGCTGTGTGGCGTAGCTTCCGTGGGTGTCAGGCGGTGATGATTGCTAGTACTGGCGTTTATTTTATAGTATGGGGTTAGATGACATAATTACACTTGATCTTCTCCTCCCCTAGCTGACCTGTGAAGCTCTAATACACACACACACACACACACACACACACACACACACACACGTACGCACAGGTGTATAAGAAATTGGACATTGAAATGGCGTGAGGACATAATTATCGCGAGTTATTTGCTGAGGTACTGGTCGATGATCGTCATAGACTTCCACCAAGTGACTGAATGACTTACTTCGACTTTTTGGCGATGGCAGACAGACTGACAGGCAGACAAACAGACGCTCGGATCACCTGCCGTCTACCCACAGAGAAACACCTGTGCCCGCATTAATAATACTATTTTACAAACTCAACACTAAACACTATAAAACATTTGGACCGAGAATTACTAGTTGGCTGCATTAAGGTATCATTAATCACAAACATTCCTCACATCCCTCCACATCCATCAGCCAGGTCAAGAACACCAGGAACTGAACTGACCACCTGACCAGACGAAGACAGAACAGTGCCACCTCTAATTCTGTATATTCCTTAACATTAGACTTGTACGTGTATATAGTATTAACATAGTCATTAGTTTAATCTCTTGTTATTCTCCTACAAAAATATTTGACCTTTAATACAATACCTTAAGTTGGTATTATTTATAACAGTATATCTCATTAATGTCAAGGTCATGTTTGGCCGGGGAACACTCAACCATGGTCAACGATATTATCAGATTCTTAATACGTATTGGCTCAATTGTTCATGATGTTCAACGCTATTCTTGTACTCTGAATTCGTAGCCTCTCGTATTTTCATGATGTTCAATGCTATTTTTGTACTCTGACCGTGTAGCCTCTCATAAGTTCATGACGTTCAGCGCTATTATTGTACTCTCAACTTGCAGCCTCCCGTAAGTTCAAGACGTTCAGAAGCATTGCGACACTTCCAACACGCAGTCTCGCGAAAGTTCACGATGGTCAGTGACATTACGACGATGCTCTCAAGACTTGCGAAAGTTCACGAAGTTCAGCGGCATTACTGAACTGTGAACACATCAGCTTTTTTTTATCAAAATGACCGCAAAACCTTTGTGTCCATCCACTGAGAATATTCAGCGAACAATTCAAGATGTTTTGCACCTTAGCCAAAAGAATGATGGGAGCCAGTATAAGTGTCTTCCCAGTATGTGGCGTCACCTTACCTGGACCGCCTTAGATAAACCTCACCTCCCTTTACACACCTGGTGAAGTACACAAAGACTGAACAGCGAAAAGTTCAAGAAATGTGCTTAGTAATTTCAGTTTGTTATTTGTGTTGCATAAATCTGATTCTATTTTCGTATGATAGGTAGAATAATTATGTTAGTATGGATAGTCATCGGTACGGGATTGTGTTATTAGTATGTGAACGTAGTAGTTCTCGTATTAGTCATTATCAGTAGAAGTAATGGTAGTAGTAGTAGTAGTAGTAGTGATAAACCTCAACAACTGATGCAAAAACTGTCAGTGAACGTGGGAAAAAAGGTAACTGTAGCGGTGGGCGTCTCAAACTGGCTAACAACGCTACCAAATAAGAGCAAAGGGCTTCAGCCTTATCAAACAAGTATTTACAGATGCCATTGCTCTAAAGTACAGTTGGCCAGTAGAAGGTTTGCCCACCCAGTACATGTGTGGTTCATTCTATGACATCGACCGCGCCATGGTGTGCAAGAAGGGTGGTTTCATATGCATGAAGCATGGTGAAGCAAGGGTTCTCACAGTGAATATACCTGTATTGAAGGAAATCTGCCACGACGTCACGGTGGAACCGACCTTCCTTCCACTGGACGGTGAGAATCTCTATCACAGGACTTCCAACACATCCAATGAAGACCAAATGGAAGTCTCTCAAGGCTACACACAAGAGGAACGAAAACGACAAGAACAAGGAGTACCTATAGAGAATTCAGAATGTGGATCATGGTAGCTCCAAGCCTCAGGTGTTCACAACATCTGGTGGGATGAGACCAAGTGCAAGACGTTTCTACGCCAGACTGGCCAAGGTGTTATCTGAACAGAAGCAGCAGCCCAGAAGCTACGTTGCAGCCTGGTTGAGATGTCGACTGTCCTCTCTACTTAGGTCTGCATTGCTCTGCCTGAGGGTAACAAGATCGTCGGCCCCTAAATCAACAACAATCGCAGACATAGACTTGATTATGAGGCAAAAGTCACTGAATGCCAGATAGATTTGTGGCTTAACTAACTCAGCAAAGGTAGTTACTTTTGGACGATGATATTTAGGTAATAATATGGTGGCAAAGTTCTGTCTATACAGTAAGGGGAGGTTGGAGGCCAGGTTGAAACAAAATAGTGGCAGTAGTAGTAGTAGTAGTAGTAGAAGTAGTATGATCAAACCAACAGGTGAGCTTTAATACGTAACACCTTTCCTGTCTCTTCATTCTTGTTAGTAACCAAAAACCACATACAGGTGACACTTTCTCCCCTTCCCCCTTCCCACCGATCCCTTTCACTCCTCTTCTCTGCCCACTCCCTCCTACCCCACCCGCTCCCTTACCTTCCTTTCCCCTTCTCCTCCTGCTCCTCCGACTTCTCCCCCTTCCACTTCATTCTCCTCCACTTCTTCCTCCTCTTCCTCCACTTCTTCCTCCACTTCTTCCTCCACTTCTTCCTCCACTTCTTCCTCCTCCTCCTCTTAAACTCGGCCACTGGGAGGACTCGACCACAGTCACCCATCACACACACTGTGGAACATCCCCTCCCTCAGCACGTCACCCCTCCTTTCACACGTCACTCCTCCCCATACGCGTCACTCCTCCCCCATACATCCTCCTCCCCATACATGTCCTCCTCCCCATACACATCCTCCCTCCTTACCATCCTCACCCTCCCCATACATCCACGCCTCCCACCCACACTCCTCCCCCATACGCGTCACTCCTCCCCATACGCGTCACTCCTCCCCATACGCGTCACTCCTCCCCATACGCGTCACTCCTCCCCATACGCGTCACTCCTCCCCACATACGTTTTCAAGTGGATTAAAGGATCACCATCATAAATTTTCTTAGGTTAGGTTGGGTTCAGTTATATTTAGTTCGGTTAGGTTAGGTTGGGTTAGGTTAGGTTAGGTTTTATTATATTTGGTTAGGTTAGATTATATTGGGTTAGGTTAACATTAGTTTAGGTTGAGTTTCATTAAGAGGAAAAAATCTACAACAGGAAAAGTTATAATAAGAAAAATTCTAACAGAAAGAATCATTACAGAAAACCCGACAACAGAAGGCACAACAACAGGAGGGACATCAACAGAGACGAACAGGAGAGATGTCAGTGGAACAACAGTACAGTAGATGATGATTATGACAACCCTTGTTGATACTGTTGGCAAAAACTGGCTGTGTGTTGGGTGAGGTCACGGCTACTCTTACACTGTACTGGTAAGTCTCGCTCAAAACAAGGTCAACTAGAGCCAGTAAGTGTTCATCAATCAGAAGACACTTAGCCACGAAGTAATCATTAGTCAGAAGTCAATTAGCCACGACAGGTAATCATCAGTCAGAAGTCAATTAGCCACGGCAGGTAATCATTAGTCAGAAGTCAATTAGCCACGACAGGTAATCATCAGTCAGAAGTCAATTAGCCACGACAGGTAATCATCAGTCAGAAGTCAATTAGCCACGGCAGGTAATCATTAGTCAGAAGTCAATTAGCCACGGAAGGTAATCATCAGTCAGAAGTCAATTAGCAACGACAGGTAACTATCAGTCAGAGGTAAATTAGTCACGAGAGGTAATCTTCAATCAGAAGTCAATTAGCCAGACGGTCAGAAGTCCACGACAGGTCATTAGTCAGAAGTCAATTAGCCACGACAGGTAGCCACGACAGGTAATCATTAGTCAGAAGTCAATTAGCCACGACAGGTAATCATCAGTCAGAAGTCAATTAGCCACGGCAGGTAATCATTAGTCAGAAGTCAATTAGCCACGACAGGTAATCATCAGTCAGAAGTCAATTAGCCACGACAGGTAATCATCAGTCAGAAGTCAATTAGCCACGGCAGGTAATCATTAGTCAGAAGTCAATTAGCCACGGAAGGTAATCATCAGTCAGAAGTCAATTAGCAACGACAGGTAACTATCAGTCAGAGGTAAATTAGTCACGAGAGGTAATCTTCAATCAGAAGTCAATTAGCCACGACAGGTGATCATCAGTCAGAAGTCAATTAGTCACGACAGGTAATCACCCGTCAGAGGTAAACCATATGCAGTAATTATTTATCAATTAATGGTCAATGATCTTCAGTAAATTATCATCAGTCAAGGGTTAATTGCTATCACGTACAGACCATCTACTATCACGTACAGACCATCTACCATCACGTACAGACCATCTACTATCACGTACAGACCATCTACCATCACGTACAGGCCATCTACCATCACGTACAGACCATCTACCATCACGTACAGACCATCTACCATCACGTACAGACCATCTACCATCACGTACAGACCATCTACCATCACGTACAGACCATCTACCATCACGTACAGACCATCTACCATCACGTACAGATCATCTACCATTAATTAACCTTCAGTAATTATCAATGACCTTATAGATACCACTGGAAAGACATTAGGAAGAGTCTTATAAAATTCTATATTTCATTATTTTGACTTAAGTGGTTTAGGGGAACAGATTATGTTATGAGTCTTAAGAATACTTTTGACACACACACACACACACACACACACACACACACACACACACACACACACACACACACACACTCACTACTACACAAACTCACGGTATAATGAAGTTTATTCAACCCCGTCATTGTAATCTGAAATACCAAGGTGAGAGAACTTAACTGAAAGGAGAAGGAGACAAGGAAGTGACAGGTGAGAGGGCGAGGAAGTGACAGGTGAGAGGGCGAGGAAGTGACAAGTGAGAGGGAGACGGGGAAATGACAGGTGAGAGGGCGAGGAAGAGGTGACAGGCAATAAATGACAAATGAGAGAAACTATAAGAATAAGCCAAACAACAGAAGGATGATGGATGCAGGAAACAAGAATAAATAAAGATGGGAAATAAAAAAAGAGACGAAAAAAAATGACCCAAAAAATTGAGAAATAAAAAAAATCGATAAACAAGATGGAAGCACAAACAGATAAAGCTAGAGACATAAAATAAGGCAGATGAAATGAAGTAAAAAAGACAAAATGGACCGTAAAGAGTGAATGAGAAGGGAGTGAGTAAAGATGTTGATAGAGATGGCAAAAGATAATGAAGATAGGAAAGAGAAGAAAGGGGAATAAATGGATTAGTAGGAATGCTGTGAGGAATGAAATGCTGATTGTGTACACCTAGGAGAACCACCATCAACTTGGAGATCCACAGCCATGATCAACTAGGAGAACCACAACCACCATCGATTAGGAGTTCCACAGCCATTTTCACCTAGGAGAACCACCACCATTTTCAACTAGGAGAACAACCAAAATCACCTAAGAAAATCATAAAGCTAGGAAAACCACCATTATCACCTAAGAGAACCACTACCATCACCTAAGAGAACCATCAGCTAGGAGAACCACCATCACTCTAGCTACTCAGACTGTACCTGTCATCCTCAGTATGGTCAGGTGACAACAGACTCACCTGGGCTTTGTGGTTCTCCTCCATTTCGAACCCCGCGGGGTGTCTCAGCTCCATGGGGCGAGTATTAGGGATACACTGTACCCCGAGTCCTAAACTCTGTGAGGGATGGTCCTTCACGTCTTGCCCCGCACCCCGAATAAGGACCCAAGGATTCGACTTTGCACTTAGGGATTGGAGAGTCCGACAGGCCTAGTGTGATGCAGATTTTTACATACTTCTCACGTTTAGGGTCAAATGAAATGAGAAGACCAGGAGAGTTACTATGGGAGAGAGAGAGAGAGAGAGAGAGAGAGAGAGAGAGAGAGAGAGAGAGTGTGTGTGTGTGTACAGAATGATATATATAGGAGTGAAGGAGAGGAAGTATGAATAAGGAAATATGAAAGAAACGAAAAAAAAAACGCAGACTTGGAAAAGACGGAAAAGATTAGTGGAAAAGTAGAAAGAGATGAGTGCCGAGATGTAAGAGAAGGGTAGGTGGAGAATGAGAAGGGAGAGGAAAGAAGTGTATAAAGGGTAGAGGAGGAGAAAGAGTGTGAGAGGGATAAGGAAGGAGGGAAAGTGGGAGAGCAATAGAGAATAAGAGGGATAAGAGAGAAAGATGGATTGTGAGAGAGGTGGAAGAGGAGGGGAGAGAGTGTGAGAGGAGTAGAAAGGGTAAGGAATATGAAAGAGAGGGAAGAAGGAGGCGAGTGAGAGAAGAAGAGAGACAGAGAATCCACGTGAGAGTGTGAGCCGAGTCTCGTCACAACAAACTCGTCTCTCTCTCTCTCTCTCTCTCTCTCTCTCTCTCTCTCTCTCTCTCTCTCTCTCTCTCCATGTTGACATTTAACCTTTCAAACAAAAAACGCAGGAAGAAAAGACAAGGCAAAAAAAAAAGTTATATATTCGAGAGTTTCCACACAAGGGTGAATGATGACGGGGCGTTCAGTGTTGCCTCAAGTAGGTAAAGGTCTCTTGAGATCTGCGCCATCATTTTTTTCTCTCTCTCCATATCTGAGGTGTAAAAAATGAACGCATCTAGTTAATATCAAGTCTCGAGGGATTTCAGCGTTCTTTTTTTTCTTTCTTTGTATATTCGATGGAAAAGTGAACGCATGTACAGTCCATTTCGGGGGATTTTAACGTTCACTTTTTTCTTTCTATAAGACGTGAAAAAGTGAACGCATGAGTCTCAGGAGGGTCTGAGTTCATATTTTTTTTTATGTCAGTTTTGCGTTCTGGATTGTGTAGGATATTTGGAGAGGTTCTGAAGGATTGTGATCAGGAGAGAAGGATTATTACTGTACGTGTAGGATGTCTGAGAGTCTGGGCACACACACACACACAGGGCAGCGCCTACACAAACACCGCCTACGCAAACACTCAGCCGAAGGGAAGAGACGAATCACAATAGCTGGGAGAGAGAAAAGTAGGTAGACACAGACAGACAGACAGACAGACAGAGATAGACAGACAGACAGACAGACAGACAGACACACAGACAGACAGACAGACACACAGACAGACAGACACACAGACAGACACACAGACACACAGACTGACAGACAGACAGACAGACAGAGATAAGATGAATATAATGATAAACAAATAGACATAAGGAATGAAAACTTTACGGAGAGAGAAAGAATGTGATAGAGACAATAAAACGGACGAAAGTCTCAAGTGTAGGAAGGAAGAAAGAGGAAGGAAGGAAGGAAGGAAGGAAGGAAGGAAGGAAGGAAGGAAGGAATGGACAAGAGGCCTCCAACCTTCTATACTTCAACAATAACAACAGCCGCGGGGAAATACACTTTCTACCACGGCGTCAAAGGCAGGAAGGAAGGGAGGGAGGGGGTCGCGTCCTCTCCATGTAGGGGGATTAAGACAAAGTAACAGAGGTGGAGCGAAAGCATAGAGAGAGAGAGAGAGAGAGAGTGTGTGTGTGTGTGTGTGTGTGTGTGTGTGTGTGTGTGTGTCTCCTTGTACTCCCTCCTCTTGCCTTATATGTTCAGCGGCTGGACCCAGGGATAGATAGCTCACCAGGCCCATCATTATCGCAATTTAAATTCACAGTACACACGAAGGCAAGGCGGCGCAGACCCATAGGCAGTCTTGTAGGTAATATATCAACACGTCAAGCTCTACGATGCCAACACCTTATAAGGGTAAAATGTTTTCACCCGAAGGAGTTAAGCGTGGTTATTTTTAAGGGATAATTTGTGGGTTTAAAATAGAAATAAAACTTCCTTGCGGTGTTTTAGATAGTAATGCTCTCGGTCTCATAAGATAATTTATTGGTCACTTTAAAGAATAAGAAACAGGTATTTGAAAGAACAGGTGTAAGTCATTAAGTTCCGTAGAGGAGTGTGGTGTACCTGAGGGGATCACCTGGTGGGGTGTCTCTCTCTCTCTCTCTCTCTCTCTCTCTCTCTCTCTCTCTCTCTCTCTCTCTCTCTCTCTCTCTCTCTCTCTGTCTCTCTCGCTCACACCTCCGTCTTGTTGTGGTGGTGTGAGTAAGTCAGACCCTCTCAGTGGTGAGCGTGTCCCCAACCTCTGTCCCGTCACACAGGGTTGGCAGCCATTCTGAGTGATGGTTACTACACACGCCTTGGCAGTACAAAGAAACAAAATGATAATGATAGGTTATAAAAATGCGTACTGTCTCGACATTTTGAAAAACTACGAAACTTTATGAGATGGTACATGGTGACTCTACAATATCGTTCTGGCGTCCTGGAGAAGCGTAATGGACGAGTTCAGACGGAGACACGAGCAATGTTTACACTCAAGAACACAGCAGGCAGTCGGTGGCGCCGGAAGGACCAGCCACCAGCCCTCACCATCACAGGACAGCTCTCATAATTACAGGACAGCCCTCACCATCACAGGACAGATCTCACCATCACAGGACAGCTCTCACCATCACAAGACAGCTCTCACCATCATGGAACAGCCCTCATCATCACAGGACAGCTCTCACCATCACAGGACAGCTCTCACCATCACAGAACAACCCTCACCATCACAGGACAGCCCTCACCATCACAGAACAGCCCTCACCATCACAGAACAGCCCTCACCATCACAGGACAGCCCTCACCATCGCAGAACAGCCCTCACTACCAGGTTTGGGAGGGTCCATGAAGGGAAAACCCCGCCTGACCTCGCCCACCACACATGTCGTCTCTGCATTAAAGGTCACTATGTGGAGGGTGGTGGCCGGGCACAAGGGACTCAACACACACTATCATAATGACACAAAAAATGCACAATCATTAAGTGTCACGACCCGTCAGGTGATGATAAAAAAATAGTACTAATTATCCTACCTGGAAGTATAAACTATTCCTGTTTTATCTACTTGTCTTTTTTTTTTTTTGTGAGTTGATTGCTTTAGGCCATGGAATTAAAGCGTAGTGAAAAAGATCCTGGGTCGGTTGTTCTCCTTGACTCGGATGTTGCGCGAGTCGGGGACGGGTTGCTGCCTCCTGCCTCCTACCACCAGGTTTCGGGGATACTTTAATTACCTCTCAACTATTTCTCTGTACTAAGCGACCCTCACTAGTACCTAACTCATAATAACCAAGTACCAAACACAGTTATACTAAATTTCGGTATAAAATTCCCCCCCCCAAAAAAAATACTTATCGAAAAAAAACGTACAATTTAGGGGAAATATTAAGCCAGTGGCAACCTATCGTACGTTCCCACCTATATCCCTCTTAATATCTTTCCACCACATAAAGGTTACAGTAAAATAAAAACATTCTCATTGTAACGGTGATGAGATGAACGTCAGTAATCAAGCAGAGAGGTGAGAGAGCCACTTCCTCCTGCGCTGTGACACTCTGCCCACTAGGGTGTACTGTTACGAGACTCGGGAGTGCCCCAGGTCTCTAACTGACTCCCTACACTGTTTAAAGGTGTTTGTTCTTAGCCTCAGTCTCACATTCTACTACTACTACTACTACTACATCTCTCTCACACAGCCCACCAAATATTCACTCACACAACCCACCAAACATTCACTTATACAACCCACCAAACATTAACTCACACAGCCCACCAAACATTAACTCACACAGCCCACCAAACATTCACTCACACAACCCACCAAACATTAACTCACACAGCCCACCAAACATTCACTCACACAGCCCACCACATAACGTCTTTTATCCCATCTATATTGGAGTTGGTTCGCTTCCCTCACACACTCGACGATAAAGTTACACACACCTTAGGTAAGCAGGAGTTTGGTCTTCAAGTTGGACCTTCATAAACCGGCACCACGAGAGAGAGAGAGAGAGAAAGAGAGAGAGAGAGAGAGAGAGAGAGAGAGAGTACCTGTGTGTCTTAGAACTGTATTAACGAAATGTACCATAAGTGCTGTAAGTGAGAGCATCATATGAGCTTAGGTAACACACAGATGATGGTATACGTTGTTTAAAATCTCCTCCCCTCCCATCAATAATCTTTAAATTCAAGATCAATCAAGCCTTAAATTACAGTATTGACTATAAGTTATTGTTGTTCACCCATGTTATTGTTCTTCACCCATGTTATTGTGCCCTGAGGTTGTGTCATTAATTCTACCCTCCCTCCCTCCCTCCCTCCCTCCCACCTACCCTACCTTCCTTCCCCCTCCTCCCTGCCCCCCTCCCCCTTTTTACCTCCCACACCCCGCTGTTATTGTGCTCCCCCAAGGTTATATTCTACATCCTCTATGATTTTTTTCCCCTCCTTAGTACAACCGCCATGATGGAATTCAATCCTAGTCACTTATTCTTGCGGGTACAGAAGACGCTCTTTTAGCTATTACAGAAGATGCTCTTTTAGCTATTACAGAAGACGCTCTTTTAGCTATTACAGAAGACGCTCTTTTAGCTATTACAGAAGACGCTCTTTTAGCTATTACAGAAGATGCTCTTTTAGCTATTACAGAAGATGCTCTTTTAGCTATTACAGAAGACGCTCTTTTAGCTATTACAGAAGACGCTCTTTTAGCTATTACAGAAGACGCTCTTTTAGCTATTACAGAAGACGCTCTTTTAGCTATTACAGAAGACGCTCTTTTAGCTATTACAGAAGACGCTCTTTTAGCTATTACAGAAGACGCTCTTTTAGCTATTACAGAAGACGCTCTTTTAGCTATTACAGAAGATGCTCTTTTAGCTATTACAGAAGACGCTCTTTTAGCTATTACAGAAGACGCTCTTTTAGCTATTACAGAAGACGCTCTTTTAGCTATTACAGAAGACGCTCTTTTAGCTATTACAGAAGATGCTCTTTTAGCTATTACAGAAGACGCTCTTTTAGCTATTACAGAAGGCGCTCTTTTAGCTATTACAGAAGGTGCTCTTTTAGCTATTACAGAAGACGCTCTTTTAGCTATTACAGAAGACGCTCTTTTAGCTATTACAGAAGACGCTCTTTTAGCTATTACAGAAGATGCTCTTTTAGCTATTATGAAGAAGACGCTCTTTTTAGCTATTACAGATGCTCTTTAGCTATTACAGAAGACGCTCTTAGCTATTACAGAAGATGCTTCAGCTGCTGCGAAGACGCCTTAGCTATTACAGAAGACTTTACGCTACAAAGACGCCTTTTAGCTATTACAGAAGATGCCTTTAGCTATTACAGAAGACGCTTCTTTTAGCTATTAAGCAGAAGACGCTCTTTTTAGCTTACAGAAGACGCTCTTTAGGTATTACAGAAGACGCTTCTTTTTAGCTATTACAGAAGACGCTCTTTTAGCTTATTACAGAAGACGCTCTTTTAGCTATTACAGAAGACGCTTCTTAGCTATTACAGAAGACGCTTCTTAGCTATTACAGAAAGACGCTCTTTAGCTATTAAGAAGACGCTCTTTTAGCTATTACAGAAGACGCTCTTTTAGCTATTACAGAAGACGGTCTTTTAGCTATTACAGAAGATGCTCTTTTAGCTATTACAGAAGACGCTCTTTTAGCTATTACAGAAGATGCTCTTTTAGCTATTACAGAAGACGCTCTTTTAGCTATTACAGAAGGCGGTCTTTTAGCTATTACAGAAGATGCTCTTTTAGCTATTACAGAAGACGCTCTTTTAGCTATTACAGAAGGCGGTCTTTTAGCTATTACAGAAGACGCTCTTTTAGCTATTACAGAAGGCGCTCTTTTAGCTATTACAGAAGACGCTCTTTTAGCTATTACAGAAGACGCTCTTTTAGCTATTACAGAAGACGCTCTTTTAGCTATTACAGAAGACGCTCTTTAGGGCCATGGCGTAGTTGACGCTCTTAGCTATTACAGAAGACGCTCTTAGCTAGTCATAGCACGCCTTTTAGCTATTATTAAGCAGAAGACGCTCTTTTTAGCTATTACAGAAGACGCTCTTTTAGCTTATTACAGAAGACGCTCTTTTAGCTATTACAGAAGACGCCTTAGCTGGTTACAGAAGACGCTCTTTTTAGGCTATTACAGAAGACGCTCTTAGCTTTCAGTTACAGAAGATGCTCTTTAGCTATTACAGAAGACGCTCTTTTTAGCTATTACAGAAGACGTCTTTTTTAGCTATTACAGAAGACGCTCTTTTAGCTTAATATTACAGAACATTTTTTAGCTATTACAGAAGACGCCCTTTTTTTAGCTATTACAGAAGATGCTTCTTTTTAGCTATTAAGCAGAAGACGCCTTTTTAGCTATTACAGAAGATGCTCTTTAGCTATTGGCAGAAGACGCTCTTAGCTATTACAGAAGACGCTCTTAGGCGAAGGCAAGAAGACGCTTCTTAGCTATTACAGAAGATGCTCTTTAGCTTATTGGCAGAAGACGCTCTTTTTAGCTATTACAGAAGACGCCTTTTTTAGCTATTACAGAAGACGCTCTTTTAGCTATTACAGAAGACGGTCTTTTAGCTATTACAGAAGACGCTCTTTTAGCTATTACAGAAGACGCTCTTTTAGCTATTACAGAAGACGCTCTTTTAGCTATTACAGAAGACGGTCTTTTAGCTATTACAGAAGATGCTCTTTTAGCTATTACAGAAGACGGTCTTTTAGCTATTACAGAAGACGCTCTTTTAGCTATTACAGAAGGCGGTCTTTTAGCTATTACAGAAGATGCTCTTTTAGCTATTACAGAAGACGGTCTTTTAGCTATTACAGAAGACGCTCTTTTAGCTATTACAGAAGACGCTCTTTTAGCTATTACAGAAGGCGCTCTTTTAGCTATTACAGAAGATGCTCTTTTAGCTATTACAGAAGACGCTCTTTTAGCTATTACAGAAGATGCTCTTTTAGCTATTACAGAAGACGCTTTTTTAGCTATTACAGAAGACGCTCTTTTAGCTATTACAGAAGACGCTCTTTTAGCTATTACAACACGAACGCTGGAGTTATTTGAGATGTAGTTATCATACCATTAAACATAAAATGATTCAACTTTAATTCTCTTTTCTGTTTTTTTTCACAGTTTTATCGCTTTAATCTCGCTTGGTACGCTTCATCTGTTTGTTATCAAGGCATTATGGGTAAAAAAAAAAAGCACATCAACATACCACTATCTATTTTAGCTCTTATATACGTGTTGATTACATAGATAAGATCATCATTCATTATGTGAAATATTATGCATCTCACCCCAAGGCTTGCATAATCAACACGACCGGCGTCTTGTATAAAAGTAAAAGTTAATATGTGTGAGACGCAACGTTAGTGGGTATATACGTGACTAACATCTCATGAGGGAATGAAACAACACCATGAGAGAGAGATAAGAGAAGGTGTAGACGATGAGAGATAGAGAGAGAAATAGAGAGAGAGAGAGAGAGCAGGACCGCGGACACAGAAGGGGGTGGTGGGGTTAGGAAAGGCACTTCATCACCAGCTAACATATGGGTGATTAATGACCGCTTGGCTATCGTTTGTTACTTACTCTGATCCGGTCTCCTCCTGTTACTTTCCCACACAGGACGACAAACCGAGAGAAAAGGGAACATGAGAATTACGATAGAACAATTCTTCAAGAGCGAGAGAGAGAGAGAGAGAGAGAGAGAGAGAGAGCCACATGGCGTAACAGACCTATTGATAAACACAAGAGGGACGAGGAGTACAAAGCCACACAGGGAGGCAATCAAATGAGGTGCAATTTATCTTGTAACAAGCTTCTCTTCCCCTTCCACCCTCCTTCCCCCCTCCTTCCTCATCCCTCCCTCCCACCTCTTCCCCTCCTCCCCTCCCTTCCTCTACCTCCTCCTGACCCCTCCTCCTCCAGGGTGGGCGTGTTCTCTGGGCTCTCCGCTCTATCACGTTCTGCCCACTGGTATCTGGCCTGACCCATATGGTCTGGGCCATTTTATTGCTCCGCTGATGAAATGTTGACATTCAGGACCCAGAATGTTTTCCCAGACCTTCCTAGTACTGCCCGACCTCCTGGTGTTATGGTTCTCAATTCTCTTATATTATTTATTCTGAGAAACTTTGAACGTTTTATTTTAAAGTTTTATCATATTCAAGTACTAATGGAAGTTCCTTATGCTCGTGAACATAGAGATGAAAGAAGGTTAAATCAGGTGTTTCATTACTCTCTGATCCGACAGTTTGAGATATAATGTCATTTCAGATTATGGTGTGTTAGCCAGTTGTATGTCTTCCTTAACCTGACTGATGTATGTGTTCCGATAGTGAGGGAAATTTTAATGACTACTGTTTAATTTATACTCTGACCAGTTCTTAGTGACCCTTGTTAGAATAAATGAACTCTTGGGCAAAGTTTCAAATCAAATTACCATCACTAATAGTACCGTGTGTGAGAGAGACAGACAGATACACAGATAGACAGACAGACAGACAGACAGACAGACAGACAGACAGACAGACAGACCTGAATGACATAATTATACTCAGTACTGTACAACTGAGGTGAGGACTTACCTGGCGGTTCTCCATGACAAAAAACAACTTCAGCTAATTGTTAAACACACCTTGTGCTTACTGAGAGTCAATCTTCCTGCACCTCGTCAACCGGAAACTGTTTTTTAATAGTGAGTCAGTCAAGTGGAACGCCTCCTTGCTGGACTGCTCAACTAAAATAACAACCAGAATTGAAAACAAGATTAACCCGAGTGTCCTGGGTGGTAATAGAATAATGGTGAGGATTTGGAGGGCGTTCCTAGCTGGGCTGGGTGGTGGCTGGGCTGGGTGGTGGCTAGGCCGGGTGGTGGCTAGGTCGGGTGGTGGCTAGGCCGGGTGGTGGCCGGGTTGGGTGGTGGTTTGACCGGGTGATGGCCGGGCTGGGTGGTGGCCGGGCTAGGTGTTGACTGGGCTGGGTGGTGGCTGGGCTGGGTGGTGGCTGGGCGGGTGGTGGCTGGGCCGGGTGGTGGATAGGCCGGGTGGTGGCCGCGTTGGGCGGTAACCAGGGAGGGTGAATGAGGTGGCTAGGGAGGGTGGTTGGGGTGGCCAGTGTAGGTGGATGGGTAGTGGCCATGGCTGGGTGGATAGGGTGGCCATGTCTGGTTGGATATGGTGGCCATGGCTGGGTAGATGGGGTGGCCATGTCTGGTTGGATAGGGTGGCCATGGCTGGGTGAATGGGGTGGCCAGGGAGAGTGGATGATGTAGTCGGGAATCAGATCGCTGCCATTCGACGATTCATATATCACAACAACAACAAAAACAACAACAAGACGAAAACACAAAAGAACCAAAAACATCGCTAAAAAAAATACCGAATGAGATGAAAAAACAAAAACAACCTCAATAAACAAAAAAAAAAGAATAAATTAGACACTGAACCAAACAGCACGAAATACAACGAATATAAGTGACCCTAACCGATGTATCCCACCCCCTCCCCCTCCCCGACACACACACACACACAGCCACACCTAGTGACCAATATCCTCGCATGACCTCTAACCTATCACGAGTGGACACGGGGGAGAGGGGGAGGGGGGGGGTGAGGAGGTGGACCGCTAGCTGCCGCCTCCACTACTGACACACAGAGAGGAGGAAAGGAGGGAGTGGAGGAGAGAAGGAAAACGTATAAGAACAAGGGGTGGTGAGTAGGAGAGTGAGGGACGGTGTATGTGTGAGTACAAGAGAGAGTTTGAATGAGTGAATGTTGGTGAGGAAGAGAGTGTGAGTGAGATAGAAAGAGTGAACGAGGGAAAGTGAGTGTAAGAGACAGTGTGAGTGAGAGACAGAATGTGTGTGTTTGCATGAGGGAGGAAATGAGTGAGAAAGAGAGAGAGAGTGTGATAGAGAGAGAAATTAGTGTGAGTGAGGGAGAGAGAGTGTGTGTGTGTGTGAGTGTAGGAGGTGTGGTGTTGCCTGGGGTTGTCACATATACACACACACCTGACACGGAAGTAAACCAAGCATTTAATAACAGTTGCTGCTGAGTGACGCTAGGGCTACACCTGATATGTTTATTTACGTTCAATATTACATCACGTATAAGATATATTAAGAAGAAGAAGAAGAAGATCTATGACAACCAGTTTATGAGAGGTAAAAAAAAAATATCTTTCTTCTGGTAATTTTTAGTTTGTACGTTTGTTAAAGGAAGTTGATAGCTATTTATAAGTATGGGTGTCTAGTATTTATGTATGTATGTGTCTTTGTAGAACGCACACACACATACACACACACACACACACACACACACAAAGATCTCTGACACCCTAATAAAACAGGTAATTTTCTCATTCAACCCTGAAGTAATGTATGGAACTTGCTATCAACCTTCGTGAAGTTTAACCTCGACCTTGACCTATGATCTATACGCCTCTGTCCACGCCAATACCCCTACAATCCTCTGCCCACGCCAACACCCCTACACGCCTCTGTCCACGCCAACACCCCTACACGCCTCTGTCCACGCCAACACCCCTACACCCCTACACGCCTCTGTCCACATAACAACCCTACACGCCTCTGTCCACGCCAACACCCCTACACGCCTCTGTCCACGCCAACACCCCTACACGCCTCTGTCCACGCCAACACCCCTACACGCCTCTGTCCACGCCAACACCCCTACACGCCTCTGTCCACGCCAACAACCCTACACGTAAAGGGTCCTGCTTCCTATCTCGTCAAGACCCTGTCCGCTACCTTCTTTACTACCACCACTACCACCACCAACTACCACCACTACCACCACCACACCACTACCACCAACTACCACACTACCACCCTCACCACCACCACCACTACCACTACCACTACCACCACTACCACCCTCAACCACCACCACCACCACTACCACTACCACCACCAACTACCACCACTACCACCCTCAACCACCAACCACCACTACCACTACCACCACCAACTCTCCCACCACTAACTCTCTCTCCCCACCATTACCACTGCCAACACCACCACCACCACCAACCATCACCACTACCACCACTATAACTACCATCACTACTACCATCATAATCAACACCAACCACAATCACCATTACTACCACTACCAAGTTATACATTCGATATATTGTGAGGCTAGATTATAATACCTGTGTTTTTTTATTAATTAAGAATCTGTAGGTAATGGATAAAGTGATTATGTAAACAAAAACATAATATTTACCCTCATCCTTTCACTGTTTATTTAATTTAATGTATTTCGTTAATGGATATTTAATTTCCTTGAGTACGATAATGTAATCCATTGAGTACTATAATTTAACCCTTTAAAGACCATGATTTAATTCCTTGAGTACGATGTCTTAACCTTTCAAATACGATAACCTATGCCCCTAAGTTGGGAGATTACATTGTACTCAAACTATTGTACTCCAAAGGTCAATGTCGTTAAGGTCATTCTTGAGAAACTACGATTCTGAAGGCGTCATTGAGGACGTGAGAAAATGAATGAAAAGATGGTTGTTGTGACCGTAGATTTGTTGTTGTTGTTAATTTTTTTCTTTAAAGTAATTAATTCACTCACAAACAAACCGACTATAATATTCTCTCTCCATAACCGGATCTCAAGGGAAGGAGGAGGAAGAGGAGGAGGAGGAGGAGGATGAGGAGGAGAAAGAAGTAGGAAGAAGGAAGTAGGAAGAAGAAAAGAAGGGAGAGAAAAATAAGCATTAGTAGAAGTAGTTTTTAGGAGGAGGAGGAGGGGGAGGGGGAGTAGAAAGTAGAGGAGGTAAAGGACGGGATAGAAAAGAGGATTGAAGAAGAAGGAAGAGGAAGGAGAGGAAAAAGAACTGAAGGGAGAGGGAAGGTGAAGAAGAAGAAGAGGAGAACAAAGAGGACTGGAGAAAAAGGAGGAAATAAACAACTCAAAAGACTAAGTGTTTATCATACTATGGACTGATTCATACTATTGACTGACTCATACTATTGACTGACTCATACTATTGACTGACTCATACTATTGACTGACTCATACTATTGACTACTCATACTATTAACTGACTCATACTATTGACTGACTCATACTATTGACTGACTCATACTATTGACTGACTCATACTATTGACTGACTCATACTATTGACTGCTCATACTATTAACTGACTCATGCTATTGACTGACTCATGCTATTGACTGACTCATTAAGATATATTGACTTGTTTCACCTGATGATTAAACACACTAACCTAACCTAACCTAACCTAACCTAACCTAACCTAACCTAACCTAACCTAACTTTCAGGTGATCCCTTTAAATAGACACTATGCTAGCTTTATGTTCTTATCTTAAACACACACACACACACACACACACACACACACACACACACACACACACACAGTCAGTAATATGTAGGGGGGGAAGACTTGTGTTTAACCCTTTGAGTACTAATTACTTAATGAGTACTCGTTAACATGCTACAGGTAACGATATCAACATTGAACCAACATCACCTCTAGTAATCACGTCATAACATCTCTGCATCGTGATCATTGCAATGGTGGAATTATGTGTTGATTATTGCAATTGCAGATTCATTTCATTACGATTGTCGACCTTGTGGTTCACGGTAACAATAAAAGGTGAGGGTGAGTGGTGAGAGTGGGTTGATGAGTGGTGAGAGTGGGTGGATGAGTGGTGAGAGTGGGTGGATGAGTGGTGAGAGTGGATGAATGAGTGGTGAGAGTGGGTGGGTGAATGGTGAGGGGTGTGTGGATGAGTGGTGGGGGTAAGTGATGATTGTGGGTGGATGAGTGATGAGGATGACACGTGAGGATGAATGATGTGGGAGGGTAGAGGCGTAATAAGATGGTGTCAGCCAGCCCTCACAACACACTACCCCCAAGCCTGTCTCCACCGTTCTTATTGCCTCAAGATCTTCACTCTACCTCTCAGAAAGTGGACTAGAAAGTAGCAAGATATAACTTTGATTGGCCTTACTCACAGACACGCCACAGACGACTTACACAGAAAGTGGTGGATGTTCTCTGACCAAGACGACCCCAGCAGCGAGGTACGACCACACAGGATCTCTTAAAGTCGTCCGTGTGTTACAACTGGGAATTTTGCCATGACTAAGTGAAGCAGGTGGGGGTTGTGATAGAGGGTGTGCAGCAAGATTCAACAGGTGTGTAACAAACCTTAACAGGTGTGTAGTAAGCTTCAACAGGTGTGCAGTAAGCTTTAACAGGCGTGTAAACGAGGGCTTATCAGGTGTGCAAGTAAGGGGATCACCAGGTGTCAGTGAGGCTTCACCAGGTGTGTATCACCAGGTGCGTAAACGAGGCTTCACCAGGTGTGTAAGAAGCTGTTGTCTAAATTCATCATCTTTTTACATGGAGGAGCGTGTAGGTGTAGCCCCCCCCCCCCCACTCATACCTTACACGAGTCAGCCAAGAGTCACACTCATGGGTCTACCTGGCGGTACATCCATGTGTATCCCAATCCTTACACATGGGTCTGCCTGTCGTTACACTCCAGTCACTCCCACAACCACCAACCATACCTCAGACAATCATCAACTTGGTCATGCCGTCCCTTCCGCATTGCCTGCAACAGAGAACCGTACAACACACACACACACACACAAAATAAAATCCCGTGTTATCTTGAAGACGTTAATAGCTGGAGACGACGCAACACGGTAGGAATATAGAGATAAACACACACACTCACAGGGGACACCGATGCATGTAGATGATTACAGTTAACGCAAGAACACCATGGAAAGTTGAACACCCTTGCAGCATCTCTCACATGCCTGTATGTCTGTCTGTCTCTTGTAGGAGTTTAAGAAGACACAAAGAAGGGGAAACAGTATTAACGAAGCTAATAAACATACAGTCATGCAAAGTTCCAGGAGAGATATTTTAGAATTTACTTTAAATGAACCACACAAGACCAAAGGTGTAGGATGGTCCCTGACGCACCAAGTACTGTAGGTTGTAATGTATTCTTTACGGAGTGGGTGATCGTAGTGAGTATGATTCTGCGTTTTGTTTATATGTTGAGTTTATACAAGCAACCCCGACAAGGATTATAGGTTTCGTTATGTTTTTTTTACACACACACACACACACACACACACACACACACACACGCACACATGCATTCGTATACACCAGTGCAATTTACCTGCACGCAGTGATAAAATATCCTCTACATTCAGAATGCAGATGCTTTTTATTAATTTACTATATTAGAAACGTCATTGTACTCTAATGATGTTCACCTAAATGCATTACGTAGATTAGGTGAACAGAACGGGGTAGTAGAAGCCATCAGCATCTGGACCCGTTGAGGTAATACCTGTACCACCTACACCAGGTGAACAGGACGAGGAAACAGGTCAGCAAGGCGAGGAAACAGGTGCCATAAACACGTTTGCTCAGTGAGGACTAACCTGTACTTATTTTTTCAGGTGAACAGGGCGAGGGAGTAGAGCCCGCAAGCGCCTCACTTGGACCGAGTGAACTAGCATCTGTTATTTCTCTCAGGTGAACAGAGCGAGATAGGAGGAATCATGAACACCTGTAACTTATGATGCAACACTTCTTCCTCTTGCTCCTCCTCCTCTTCTTCTTCTTATTTCTCCTCTTCCTTTTCCTCCTCCTCCTCCCTTCTCCACATTTCTTCCAAATCCTCCTCCTCATTTTCCTCCTCTAGCTCCTTTTCTTCTTTCTCCTCCCCCTCCTTTCTCTTTTTCCTCCAACTCCTCCTCCCCCTCCTCCTCCTCTTTTTTTCTCCTCCAAGTCCCTCTCCTCCTCTTTCTCCTCTACTCCATCTCCTCTACTCCATCTCCTCCTTCACCCTGACCTGCCCCGTCACCTTACGCCCGGGTCTTATCTACACCGCCATACATAACAGCCCACATCACCACAGCCGCCGCACCATGCAAGCGTTCACGTAATGATCATTTGCACATTTTGCTTGCAACACCTGGGAGGGGCTCAGTGGGGGGGGGGGTGGCATCATTTTACCTGTTGCTGATAATCTGGATATGAGATTCTTGTTTTCTTGTTCTCTCTAATTTGCGTGTATGTGTGTGCGTGTGTGTATGTGTGTGCAAAAGATTTCAGCAACGTAGTGAATTATTAAGTAAGTTCCAAGAGCGTGTTGCGTGTTGCTTGGGAGGAGGGTGGAGGTGTGACTGAGGATGGTGTAGTGGGGTGTGATTGAGAAGGGATGTGGTAAGGTGTAACTGGGGGAGGTGTTGTGGGTGTGGCTGGGAGGCGCCACACCCATTTGTTGTGTCACCCAAGTCAATACTGCGACTGGCTTGGCATATCGTGTGTGCGTGTGTGTGTGTGTCTGTGTGACTCCTGACCACAGTGTAAACTTTCGAATCACCAACCAATGACCCTACTTGACCTGTGTAAACAATGAGACGTCCCAAGTATACTGTTAATCGGTTCAGTTATTCTGGTGAAGAGATTTACAATAACTGTTTACACCTGGTTGCTATAGAAACAAAAAAGTATTAATTTAGACACTTTTTTCTTTCTTCCTTCAATGTAAAACAATCAATGAACACACATAAAACATCCCTAACCTAACCTAACCTAACCTAACCTAACCTAACCTAACCTAACCTAACCTAACCTAACCTAACCTAACCTAACCTAACTTAACCTAACCTAACCTAACCTAATCTTTGCTAGAATCTATCACAAAATCGATACAAATTTTGAATTAAATTAGTCCAATGAATGAAAGATAGAAAATGTACGTGGAGAAACAGATTAAGAGACAAAGAGAAATAAAGTAAAAATAAATGAGAAACAAGAAAGAACAGAGAATAAGGGAGATGAGAAGATGTGATGTGGAAGTAAGGAAGAAGGGAGAAAGAAATAACGGAGAGAGGGAAGAGAATGACTATGCTGGAAGAAAGAGAGAAGGGAGGAAGAAGTAGCGGAGAGAGAGAGAGAGAGAGAGAGAGAGAGAGAGAGAGAGAGAGAGAGAGAGAGAGAGAGAGAGAGAGAAGAAGAAAAAACAACTGCTAGTGATAACGAGGGAGGAAGGGAAAGTAGGAGGGAAGGTGAGAGATGGAAGAGGAGGGAGAATATGAGAGGCCAGTAAGAGTGAGAGCGTCAGGAGGTAAGAGAGGCCAATAAGAGTGAGAGCATCAGGAGGTAAGAGAGGCCAGTAAGAGTGATGGCGTCAGGAGGTAAGAGAGGCCAGTAAGAGTGAGAGCGTCAGGAGGTAAGAGAGGCCAGTAAGAGGAGAGAGTTGCCAGGAGGTAAGAGAGGCCAGTAAGAGTGAGAGCGTCAGGAGGTAAGAGAGGCCAATAAGAGTGAGAGCATCAGGAGGTAAGAGAGGCCAGTAAGAGTGATGGCGTCAGGAGGTAAGAGAGGCCAGTAAGAGTGAGAGCGTCAGGAGGTAAGAGAGGCCAGTAAGAGGAGAGCGTCAGGAGGTGAGAGGCCAGTAAGAGTGAGAGCGTCAGAGGTAAGAGAGGCCAGTAAGAGTGAGAGCGTCAGAGGTAGAGAGGCCAGTAAGAGTGAGAGCGTCAGGAGGTAAGAGAGGCCAGTAAGTGAGAGCGTCAGGAGGTAAGAGAGGCCAAGAGGAGAGGCCAGAGGTAAGAGAGGCCAGTAAGAGGAGAGCATCAGGAGGTAGAGGCCAGTAAGAGTGAGAGGTAAGGAGGTAAGAGAGGCCAGTAAGAGGAGAGCGTCAGGAGGTAAGATAGCCAGTAAGAGTGAGCGTCGGGAGGTAAGAGAGGCCAGGTGAGTGAGAGCGTCAGGAGGTAAGAGAGGCCAGTAAGAGTGAGCGCAGAGGAAGAGAGGCCAATAAGAGGAGAGCGTCAGGAGGTAAGAGGAGGCCAGTAAGAGTGAGAGCGTCAGGAGGTAAGAGGAGGCCAGTAAGAGTGAGAGCGTCAGGAGGTAAGAGAGGCCAGTAAGAGTGAGAGCGCAAGGAGGTAAGAGAGGCCAGTAAGAGTGAGAGCGTCAGAGGTAAGATAGGCCAGTAAGAGTGAGAGCGTCGGAGGTAAGAGAGGCCAGTAAGAGTGAGAGCGTCAGGAGGTAAGAGAGCCAGTAAGAGGAGAGCGTCAGGAGGTAAGAGAGGCCAATAAGAGGAGAGTGTCAGGAGGTAAGAGAGGCCAGTAAGAGGAGAGCGTCAGGAGGTATGAGAGACAGTAAGAGTGGAGAGCGTCGGGAGGTAAGATAGGCCAGTAAGTGAGAGCTGGAGGTAAGAGAGGCCAGTAAGAGTGAGAGCGTTAGGGAGGTAAGAGAGGCCAGTAAGAGGAGAGCGTTAGAGGTAAGGCCCTAGTAAGAGCTCCAAACTGAGACGCTGAGTCATGCCCAGAAACTCCCACAGCTGTCTGCCCGACGTCTGGCCGCCGCTGTGGAAGAGAGCTGGGGGAGGTGCTGTAGTGGAGAGCTGTGTGGAGGGGGTGGTACTGTGGGGAAAAGCTGTGGGGAGGTGCTGTGGTGGAGAGCTGTGGGGAGAGCTGTGAGGAGAGCTGTGAGGGAGAGCTGTGGGGAGAGCTGGAGGGAGCTGTGAGGGAGAGCTGTGAGGGAGCTGTGGGGAGGTGCTGTGGGGGAGAGCTGTGAGGGAGAGCTGTGAGGGGAGAGTTGTGAGGGAGAACTGTGAGGGAGGTGCTGTGAGGAGAGCTGTGAGGGAGAGCTGTGAGGGAGAGCTGTGAGGGAGGAAACAGGAAGGTTTTTATCAACAGTACACACTCATCATCCTCCTCACGCACATATACATACATGTATTAGCACACGCACATGTATGCACACACATTCATTTTCTAATATGCATACACACGCAGGTACACACATCCTTTAACGCACACGCACAAACCCATATACTCTGTACTCATACATTTATACATAAACAGTAATTTATATACATATATAACATCATAAGTACACACACACACACACACACACACACACACACACACACACACACACACACACACACACACTCACCATAAGCAGTCTAACCAGATTTGTATTTCTAGAAAAAATAATTGTTATCAGATATGAAATCACAAACATCAATGTAGCTCAAGGACTCTCTCTCTCTCTCTCTCTCTCTCCATAATTTACATTGTCCGTTACAGTCTAAATATTTCATAGATAGTTGCCTTTCCAACACACACACACACACACACACACACACACACACAACAACACACACACAATGACTCTCCATCTGTTCCCGACATCTCTTCCTCCTTTGTTTGTTTACACCCGTCTACCAACCTGAGACAGGTGAATGCGTCACCTGTCCACGTGTGATAAGCAAGACATTGATTCAGGTGTTGCATATGTAGGTGTAGGGGAGAAGGGGAATGGGTGTAGGGGAAGGGAGGGGGAGGAGGGGAAGGAAGGGAGGGAAGGAGAAGGGAAGGGTGGGAGGAAGGAGAGGGAAGGAAGTGGAGTGGAAGGAGAGGGGAAGGAAGTGAGGGAAGGAGAGGGGAAGGAAGTGGAGGAAGGAGAGGGAAGGAAGTGGGAGGGAAGGAGAGGGAAGGAAGTGGAGGAAGGAGAGGGAAGGGAAGTGGGAGTGGAAGAGAGGGAAGGAAGTGGAGGAAGGAGAGGGGAAGGAAGTGGAGGGAAGGAGAGGAAGGAAGTGGAGGAAGGAGAGGGAAGGAAGAGGTTATGGCCTGACTGACCTCAAGGAACATAACTGTAATTATCTAACAGTTAATAGACAGTCATTTAACAATTTCCCTAAGGATTAATTACTCCATGTATGACAGTTAATAACAACCTTGACTTATTACCATGTATGACAGTTAACGATGACGAGTGGACTAAATTACCATAGATGACAGTTCACGTGGTCACATCATTAGTAAACATAACAGGCAAGACGTTATTAGGAGATAGTGGAGTCATTAGCAGAGATAATGGTGGAGTGATTGTTAATGGGAGGAGGCGTCATCGTTATCTTCACTACATCTCTCTCTCTCTTTCTTCTTCCTTCATAATCTTCCTCATCCATGCTATGTAACGCTGTACAGACTTGCTATGTAACGCTGTACTGACTTGCTAAACTCTGTACCAGACTTGCTATGTAACACTGTACCAGACTTGCTATAACACTGTACTGCTATGTAACGCTGTACTGGACTTCTATGTAACTCTGTACCAGACTTGCTTTGTAACGCTGTACCAGACTGCTATGTAACGATGTACCAGACTTGCTATGTAACGATGTACCAGACTTTATATGTAACGCTGTACCAGACTTGCTATGTGACGCTGTACTGACTTGCGTAACGCTGTACCAGACATGCTATGACGTTGTACCAGACTTGTTATGTAACACTGTACTGACTTGCTTTTAACCAGACTGACTTGCTATGTAACGCTGTACCAGACTTGCTATGACGCTGTACTGACTTGCTATGTAACGCTGTGACCAGACATGCAGGACGCTGTACCAGACTTGCGTAACACTGTACCAGACTTGCTACGTAACGCTGTACTGGACTTGCTATGTAACCTGTACCAGACTTGCTGTAACGCTGTACCAGACTTGCTATGTAACGATGTACCAGACTTGCAGACGTTGTACTGACTTGATGTAACGCTGTACCGACATGCTATGTGACGTTGTACTGACTTGCTATGTAACGCTGTACTGACTTGCTATGTGTTGTACTGGACGTAGATCCTATGGGCCCCTGTCCTAATGGGCCCCTGTCTTATTAAGTCCCAATTCAACTGCTCTTCAATCTTAAAAGAAAGACCCTTATTCAACCACGCTTATGTCCTAACAGGCCCCAACCTAACTAATCCAACCATTAGGACTGGGCCTTATTTGACCCACAATCTGAGACACTTACCTGTGTTGGCTCGGTAGAAGAGAACACCTTGGTGTCTTACCTGTGGGAGAGAAATACAAGAATAAGATACAAATTATCATGTTTACATCATTAAGAGTCAGCCATTAACTATCATGACGAACTAGTTAAGAGTGCACCATTAAACTCTTATTAGAATGGTAAAGAAAGAGTAAGGAAATAGTGAGCAATTGAATTATTTAAATGATTAAGGTAAAAAATAAGAGATTGAGCAACAAAAAGGTTAAATAATATCAATGAAATAATTATAACATCTTTAACTAAATTTGAGTTAGAAAATAATATTTCAATAATTACACTGATGGTTATACATGACTTTTATTAGGCATGAATAAGTATTTTTTTACTATGTATATGATCTTGTCGAGGTTACTGTCAGCTTAAGGAAATTACATTATTTCCTTGATCTCTGACCTCTCTCTTTTTCTATTGCTGGGGATACTCAACAAAATAAATCTACCTGAGATAGACAGACAGACTGCCTCTACCGTTCACTCTGTCACGTTCTGGCTATACCGTTCTTACGATATACAGCTCCGAAAGACGTGACGTTCATACAGGGCGTTCTCAAGGTCCTCCCACTCCCTCTCTCCACCTGTGATATTAAGGCACTGTGGAATGTTTAGATGGATGTACTGGCTGATGATAGTAAGTAATTATTATAAAGAAGAAAAAAACAACATGAAGAAAAGGAGAAGACGAAGAAGAACAACAAAACAACAATAACAATCACAACAACAATAACAAAAACAACAACAACAACAAGTAGAAGAATAACAAGAAGAACAAAGAAGAAAATCCAAATGAACTCAATTATAACATATTTAACACTCGGGTAAAATGCACAAATCCACAAAAAACCTCATGTTGAATTTTTTTTCCGTTTCTTGTGAGTTACGAGACAGCTATGGCGTCCAGAATACGTTGAGACTGTACTGTAATGTGATGTGTTTTTTGGGCTTTGATTAGAAGGGAATTTTGTGGGGGATTTTCTCTCTCGAGGATTTCATGTGGTGTGTTTACTTGTGTGTACCTGTAGCTTCCCCCCGTCTCTATGCACCCCGTCATTGCTCCTCTTTTGTCATTTCGAGTCTCTCCTCCCTCTTATACCATCCCCTCCTCCTCCTACCCTTCCACCACCCTCTCCTATCTTCCTCTACCACCTCCACCTACCCTCCTATCCTCCTCTATTCCCCTCTACCCTCCACGACCCTTTTCTACCTTTCGCTACCACCTCCACTTATCCTTCACTACCCCCTCCTACCCTCCTCAGCCGTGCTGGCCAACCTACTCCCCACAGGGTAGAAGAATCAAACTGAAGGGGGGTAACAGCACACCACCTTGGGGAAGACAAGATCTTAAAAGGCTTAAATAAATCATTAGCTGTACAGTACTTCCTTGTGGATGGTATACCTGTGGTGGGGGTGTCCTGGTCAGTACACCTGTGGGGAGGGGTGTCCTGGCCAGTTCACCCAGGAGGGGGGGGGTGTCCTGGTCAGCACACCTGTGGGGGTCCTGGCCAGTGGGGGGGCAGAACCTGGCCAGTAGGCGGGGTTGGTCCCGGCCAGTAGGGCGGGGTTGTGTCCTGGCCGATACACCTGTAGGGGGGGGGGGGTGTCCTGACCAGTACACCTGTGGGGGGAGGGGGTTCCTAGTCACTATCCATGCTTACACCCAGGGTATACAGGCTTTTACAACATGGCGTCAGGATTCGCAGAGACTGGAGGTAATATCTTATTTATTTATCTTGTTCAACTACATTTTAATAGGGATTAGGGTAAGTGTTACAGGTGAACCTTGACTATACACAGGCTTAGATCTCTCTCTCTCTCTCTCTCTCTCTCTCTCTCTCTCTCTCTCTCTCTCTCTCTCTCTCTCTCTCACAACACAGGCTGGGTGGTTAATGGACCACACCTCAGTCTTATTGGCTCTATGTCGAACCTTTAACACGTTAATTACATTGAATAAATCATTACTAATAACTTGTTGGTCCAAACTCGGCTTCCCCCTCCCTACCACCCCCTACCTCCTGTTGTTGCTGTTTACTCCCGTCCCCTCACCCCCACTACTTGGCCCTACCTGTTATTGTTATTGTTGTTGTTGTTGTTGCTTACCTCTGCCCCCCCACCAATTCCTCACCTGACTCTCTACCTGGTTATTATTGTTCTTGTTGTTTACTTCCCGACCCTCCTCACTTAACACTACCTGTTGTTGTTGTTGTTGTTTACTTTTAAATACCCACAGAAGTGTCTTAAGATATTTTTATAAGATGCAAGGATTGAGGTCTTTCCTATCGTCAATGGTCCTGTGGTGAGGAAGACCTGTGAGAAGTGAGAGATATGGTACTGAGAGAAGAGAGACATTTGAGGCTGTGAGAAGTGAGAGATATGGTACTGAGAGAAGAGAGACATTTGAGGCTGAGAGAAGTGAGAGATAGTTTGAGGTTAAGATGAGAACACCTTTTGGCAGAGATGAGAGAATGAGATACTGGTCAAGTAAGGGAGGTGGAGGTGACAGACAGACAGACAGACAGACAGACAGACAGGCAGAGGATAGATAGAAGATGAGAGAGAGAGAGAGGAGAGAGAGAGAGAGAGGGAGAGAGAGAAACTGCTGAGATGAAATGAGTGGAACCTTTCTGTGATGCTGAGGTGAGAGAGCGAGAGAAAAACCTATGAGATAAAGTTGAGAGGAAGTTGTGTAGAGCTGGAGGAGGGCTGAGATAACGTCGGTAGTGAAGGCAAGGGAAATGTACACACACACACACACACACACACACACACACACACACACACACACACACACACACACACACACACACACACACACACACACACACACACACACACACACTGGTGTCTGTTTCCATCTGTCTGTTCAACAATCACAGACAAAAAAAAACAATATCCGTAAAAATTTCTAAGAATTCGCTCGCGTCTGTGTACCTGAAAAAAAAATATTGTCCGAAAGAGATTGGAAATGAACGATGGATTAAGATACTCTGAGGTGTTGAGCTGTCACTTTAAATGCTTGTCTCACAACTAGTGTTCACTTTAGTACAACACTGTCTTGTAATTTACACTTCCGACTCTTTGCTGATAACTTGGCGTCTTAAGGTGATATCTGCTGACATCAGACATCCACCTCCTCCTCCTCCTCCTCCTCCTCCTCCTCCTACCTTCTTCCCTCCTCCTCCCTTCCTCCCTCCCTTCATCCTCCTACCCCCTTCCCTCCTCCTCCTCTTCCCTCTTCCCTTCCCAACCTCCATATGTACTTCCTGTATAAGAATCTCTTCCCCCTCCCTCCTCCTCCCTCCTACGCCTCCTGTCTCTCTTTCCACTGCCTGCTGCCTGCTGCCTCCTACCTCCTCCTCCTCCTCCTCCCTCCTTCTCCTCCTCCTCCCCTCCCTGCCTCCTCCCTCCTCCTTCCTGTCCTACCTCCTCCCTCCTCATCCTCCTCCTCCTCCTGCTACCTCCTTCCTCCCCCCTCCTGTTACCTCTCCTCCCTCCTGCCTCCTACAAGCTCTGCGTCAGGAGCTTAGCCACCCAAGTAAATCCGTGTCAGTAAACGAGTTGATCTTCGTCGTGAGATGCATTGATGATGACGGGTGGTGAGAGAGAGAGAGAGAGAGAGAGGAGAGAGAGAGAGAGAGAGAGAGAGAGAGAGAGAGAGAGAGAGAGAGTAGGAGATGAGAGAAAATGATATAAAGAAGGAAAAGGAGAGACAGAAAAGAATAAAGGAGAAAGAAAGAGAGGTTGAAAGAGAGGTTGAGAGAGAGAAAAAAGGCGACAGACAGACAGACAGACAGACAGGCAGACAGATCTATCTCTTATGACCAATCCACTGAATCATTATTTATTAGCCACTGTTCCCTTCAAGTATTCATTTTTTTCCTACTTATTGTTCTATTTAAGTATCTATCTTCTCTCTCTATATATAATACGTGGTTCTGTTATTCTTCCTATCTTAATTATTCGTTTATATGTTATGTTCTTCATTATTTTTTTTTTTTTGACACTTCGATAGCTTTCTCGCGTCTTCCGTTTCGCTTCTCTCTGTTTCCGCCTCGTTCCACACCATCTACCTCAGCGCACACACACACACACACACACACACACACACACACACACACACATCCTCAGGCAGCCAGTAGAGAGGAGGGGGAAGTGGGTAACTCAGGTCATTGTACACCTGTGAGTATGATCAGTACACCTGTGAGTATGATCAGTACACCTGTGAGTATGATCAATACACCTCTGAGCATGATCAGACCTGTAAGTATGGTAGGTTAGATTAGTTAAATTACATTAGGTTTGGTTAGTCTATGTTATATTAGGTTAGGTTAGGTTAGATTAACATTAGAGTGGTTAATCTTACGGTGAAATAAACTAGGGAGATTAATCATCAGGTGACCCTCTAACCTTCACCACCCGAGCATGAAAGTATATTAACCAACGCCTCTAGATGGTCACCCCCTCACCTCCAATTGATCATGCGGGTAGCCATTATTTTTCCTGATCAGCGAACGTAAACACAAAGCCTCTGACAGACACTTCCCGACAGTCAAATTACTTGCCATCACTTCCCACAAGATCGTATCACTGCCTAAGGTAATTACGGACAGTGACTATATACCTTGTGAAAGTAATGCAGTTAGTGTCCGTTTAATGTACGTGATATGTTCCTAAAAACCTGTACGTTAACCGGATGTGCCTTAGACGGATAGTGACTGTATAATTTTTCTTGGAGTTAATCTGACCGGATTCCATAAGGGCCTTCCATGGACACTGCCTTCAAGTGTACAGGTAAGTGACGAGGATAAGGAAAATATAGGTGTTAAGCTGATGGTGTAGAAAAGGGTGGGTGGATTGTTGGGTGGGTGGGTGGTTGTTTGGGTGGGTGGGGTGGGTGGGGTGGGTGTTTGTGTGAGTGGTAGGGTGTGTGCGGCGTTAAATGAGTCGGTCGGGGAAGGGAGTGTAGAGTGTTGGGTTGGCCAGAGTGTTAAGAGAACTATGTTGTTATATGCCTGCGTCGATGTGTACTCGCGTTCGTGTGTGTAGGCCCTTAAACTATGTGAAGACCCCACAAACCAGGTATATAATCATTATGTTATCACCTGCTCAACCCACAAAAGCATTTCACCTGTATTACCAACCTCTAACTAACATTAAAGTCTATTAACCTCTCCGGCTCTGGGTATCTCCTCTGTCTATCTCCTCGTTACAATCTTACATGGCCTTTCTATCAAGTTTTCTACTGCCTCTCCTGGTGTACCTGGCTGGGCAGTTCCGATTCTGTATATGCTCACACCTCACGGGGACTTTATCTTTACAACTCTCTCTCTCTCTCTCTCTCTCTCTCTCTCTCTCTCTCTCTCCTCCATTTTCTTTTTTATCTTTAGCATTATTTCACTCCCTTATTTCTTAGGCGTTGTTTCACCTTCCTATATTTGTTTGTGTCCTGTTTCTTTCCCCCTTTGCCTCTTCCTCTCTCACGACTCACTAGATGGATGTCCTCATTAATCTTCCCAGCATCCATTCTTTGTGTCTTACCGCCACACACACACACACACACACACACACACACACACACACACACACACACACACACACACACACATACTCTCTCTCTCTCTCTCTCTCTCTCGCTGTCTGTCTGTCTGTCTGTCTGTCTCTGGTAACAATTACATACACTCTTGTAGTCTTTATTGTGTACTTTGCCCTGCGAGTAAGACTTTCCCGTAAGCAAATGATCATGTGTGAGAGTTGACACCACCTGTGGGTGAAAGATTGAACCATCTGTGGAGGTGATGTGAAAGAATGAACCATCTGTGGAGGTGTTGAGAAAGACTGAACCATCTGTGGAGGTTTTGAGAAAGACTGAACCATCTGTGGAGGTGTTGTGAAAGATTGAACCATCTGTGGGGAGTTGTGAAAGATTGACCATCTGTGGAGAGTTGAAAGATTGAACCATCTGTGGAGGAGTTATGAGAAAGATTGAACCATCTGTGGAGAGGTGTTGTGAAAGATTGAACCATCTGTATGTATGAGTTGTGAAAGAATGAACCATCTGTGGAGGTGTTGTGAAAGAATGAACCATCTGTGGAGGTGTTGAGAAAGAAGGAACCATCTGTGGAGGTGTTGTGAAAGACTGAACCATCTGTGGAGGTGTTGTGAAAGAAGGAACCATCTGGGGAGGTGTTGAGAAAGAAGGAACCATCTGTGGAGGTGTTGAGAAAGAATGAACCATCTGTGGAGGCGTTATGAAAGACTGAACCATCTGTGGAGGAGTTGTGAAAGAATGAATCATCTGTGAAGGAGTTGTGAACGAATGAACCATCTGTGAAGGAGTTGTGAACGAATGAACCATCTGTGGAGGAGTTGTGAAAGAATGAACCATCTGTGGAGGTGTTGTGAAAGAAGGAACCATCTGTGGAGGTGTTGTGAAAGAATGAACCATCTGTGGAGGTGTTGTGAAAGAATGAACCATCTGTGGAGGCGTTATGAAAGAATGAACCATCTGTGGAGGAGTTGTGAAAGAATGAATCATCTGTGAAGGAGTTGTGAACGAATGAACCATCTGTGAAGGAGTTGTGAACGAATGAACCATCTGTGAAGGAGTTGTGAACGAATGAACCATCTGTGGAGGAGTTGTGAAAGAATGAACCATCTGTGGAGGTGTTGTGAAAGAATGAACCATCTGTGGAGGTGTTGTGAAAGAATGAACCATCTGTATGTATGAGTTGCTTTATAATGACTTAGACCAGCTGTGTTATAAACACCTCAGAGAACTATCTAAGAACTCAATGCAACATGGCGGATATTTAGCTCTGTGACTCTACACGTGACTCTTTACCAGCACTAGCAATCAACAGCGCCTGGCGATATTGTAAGGAATCGCGTAATGAAACCCCTAACAGAAGCTTCGCCAGACGGAAATTCTCTCGCCTCTTATCAACGCTCACTTAAGGTCTGAGTAAGTACGGTTCCCATAGTAATGATTTGTTTAATGAAGTCAGACGAATGTTCGCCAGCATTATGCCGGCACTGGCACTCCTTTACAGTATGGGGAGGCGCGGGGGGCTGTGGAGAAGGCGTTGGAAGGTGTTGGGGAGGAATTTGGGGGGCGTGAAAAGGTGTGAGGAAGAATGGGGAGAACTACAGGCCTGGCACTCACATCCCTCACCCCCACACACACACACTTTCTCGGTCACTCAAACAACAAAATGCTATAAACCTCTGAGTTACCACGCGGCCCCACCCGACGACCCAGCCCATATTCCACGCCCCGCCCCCACCCCGCCCACGAGTCTCACATATCCCTCTTCTACCTCCCCATTCCCCCTTCACACCTCTCAGACGTTCTACACCCCGTTAGTCTGTCACTCGTCCAGTTAGAGAACCTACACAGCAGAAACCGTCTATCGTCACACCTCCTCCCTGTCCTCACCCCCCAGACCATCACCATTACCGGAAGTCGCGTCACTCATCGTTAACGGCAACACCTCCACGCTGAGTGACCACCTGGAAAAAAATATTACATGTGTACCAACTCATCCTCACGCACGCTACTGGCTCTCTCTCTCTCTCTCTCTCTGTCTCTCTCTCTCTCTCTCTCTCTCTCTGATTGATATTTGTTTGCCTGTGTGTGTCTCCCTCTGGCCATACGGACGTTGAAGGCTTTAGGGTGTCACACACACACACACCCACACACACACACACACACACACACACACACACACACACACACACACACACACACACACACACACACCCCCTTCCTGTATTCATAATTGGTTGCAATTATTTCCCACGTTTGCGTCACGCCTAACAACCACTCAAATCTAATTGTGATCTCCCACTCCGTCAATACCCCTCATACACTTCTCTCCTGGTAGTTTCCCACGCCCACGCCCACGCCCACCTGCGCCTTATTGTGAATTCCTACGTGTATCTATAACCTCCTCCTCCCGCCCTCCTCCCGCCCTCCTCCCGCCCCTTTCTCAGTGAATTACCATACCTGTGTAACATGCCACAAATACGAGTATATCTGTGACAACTGTTGCGGGGGAATTGGGGTCTCTCTCTCTCTCTCTCTCTCTCTCTCTCTCTCTCCAGTGACTTTATTACTAGACAACGTAATATTCTTCTTTACATCATCATATATTATGTATATTAAAGAAATATATCCATACACCCCCAAAAAAAATGTATTGAGAAATATTTGTCGTCAGAAAGTCATAATATAGGACTGACAAAGCCAAGGAAAGGAGAGGGGGGAGGAGAGTTAAGAAGAGGAGAAGGAGGAAGAGGAAGGGGTGGTGACGAGGAGGAGGAGGAGGAAGAGAAAGTAGCGACAGGATCCTCTATACATGGCAACCAAATTAACTTTCCTCACACACACACACACACACACACACACACACACACACACACACACACACACACATATATAAGTTGTGCAGGAGCCCCGACAGACAACTCGCCTTTATGGGTGTTTGATCCTGTTTCACGAGATCTCTTTCTCTACCTTGATCCTCCTCCTCCTCAACGCCCTTCTGGTGACACTCTTCTCACACTTACACTCCTTTCATGAAACAAAATTTATGTGGGTTTTTTTTAGGTACGTATTTGTAGCTTAGTCTTGCGTTTATATATATTTCAGGTCTGTCTTGTCTGTCTGTCTGTCTGTCTGTCTGTCTGTCTGTCTATCTGTCTGTCTGTTCCTCTCTAAGTTGCTTGATAAAGTTAAAGTTTGTTTATATTGTGAGTTGGTATATGTATGTATGTATGTATGTATGTATGTATGTATGTATGTATGTATGTATGTATGTATGTATGTATGTCTCTTAAGTCTTGGTGTATGTATAGGTTGTGTATCAGCGTAAATATGTAGAGTTTTGAGTATACAGTTTATGTTGCGTATTGGCGTAAACACGTTCATTATGGCGTAAATATGACGAGGCGGTGTAAACGTCATAGTTATCTGTGTGAGTCCAGCCAACCAGAGTCCGCGAGTTTAGTGTAACAAAACACAACAGCACCACTACGAGCGATCACCACTATTCCATGATAATTAACGCCAGACGAACGCTCGCTCGCCTGGTATAAAAGTTTAAGGATTAGTGGTGAAGGTGGTGTCTATAGCCGGCCGCCATGATCACCTGCTGAGCATCGGTGACCAGGTAATAGTTCTTAATTAGTTAATTGATTAGTGCATTAATCAGACATCTAGAGAGAGAGAGAGAGAGAGAGAGAGAGAGAGAAAAACAGACAGACAGATAGACAGAGATAGACGGACATGAGATAGACAGAAACAAAACTAATACACAAAACTCAAGAAACACACACACACACACACACACACACACACACACACACACACACACACACAATATAGTGACCATATAGTCCATAAACAAGCCTTTCAAATGACAAACAAAAGAGTTGAGGAGACTTGTCTATGTAACTTCACACATCAGCATTATAGTGTGTTTAGGCGTCACCACTCCTCGCCCTCACCTCTCCACTCACCTCACCTCTCCACCACTCCTCTACCCTCACCTCTCCTCTACCCTCACTCCTCTCCACCTCTCCTCTACCCTCACCTCTCTCACCTCTCCACCCCCTCCCCACCCTCCTCCTCACCTCTCCACCACCTCCACCCCCTCCCTCCACCACCCCCACCTCCCTCCACCCTCCTCCCACCACTCCCACCTCACCACCTCGTCCCACCACTCCACCCCTCTACCTCACCTCTCCCCACCTCTCTCCCCACTCCCTCTCCCTCACCTCTCCCACCTCACCTCCACCACCCCTCCCACCCTCTCTCCACCACTCCCCACCCTCACCTCCACCACTCCTCTACCCTCACCTCTCCACCACTCTCTACCCCTCACCTCCCACCCCACTCCTCTACCCTCACCCTCCACCACTCCTCTACCCTCACCTCTCCACCACTCCTCTACCCTCACCTCTCCACCACTCCTCTACCCTCACCTCTCCACCACTCCTCTACCCTCACCTCTCCACCACTCCTCTACCCTCACCTCTCCACCACTCCTCTACCCTCACCACTCCACCAACACTGAGAGATAAAGAAATAATCCCGTCCATCATTCTCTTTCTCTCTGTCTGTTAACCCTATCCACGTCTGTCTCTTTTATTCTTGTTTATTCATCCACTTTCTTTCGTCTATTTCCTTCACGCTTGGTTATCATTCCTCCTTTATGTCGTTCTTTATTCCTTTATGGTCTCTTGTATTCTTATTTATTCACTTGTTTCTCATTCTTAATTCCTACATTTACTAACAGACTGATGAGAAAGTATGATTATCGAGTCATTTATTTTACTTTTTGTTTCATTCATATTCGTAATTATTAGTCGTTTTTCTTTCATTCTTCTTCATTCTCAAACTATTATATTTCCTCTCTGTCTACAGTTTATCCAGTTATGCCACTTTCTTTTCATTCGTTGGTGTATTATGCTGTCTTGTGGCTGTACAGTACGTATCGACTTACACAGGGGAAGCTAAGGTGGTGTTTGTAGCTAAGGTGGTGTTTGTAGCCATGATTGGTGTTTGTTTGTGGCCGTGATGGTATTTGTTTGTGGCCATGATGGTATTTGTTTGTGGTGAAGATGGTGTTTGTTTGCAGCCAAGCTGGTGTTTGTGGCCAAGATGGTGTTTATGGCTAAGATGGTGCCAAGATGGTGTTTGTGGCCAAGATGGTGTTTGTGGCCAAAACGGTGTTTGTGGAAAAGAATGGTGTTCATGGCCAAGATGATGTTTGTGGAAATGATGGTGTTTGTGGCCAAGATGGTGCTTGTGGCCAAGATGGTGTTTGTGGCCAAGATGGTGTTTGTAGCTAAGATGGTGTTTGTGGCAAAGATAGTGCTGGTGGTGGCGAAGGTGGACACGCACCAGCTGGACACGCACCAGAGAAGGACTCATCACGGGGTATAATAACCAGCACCTAATTAGTATTCCTCTCACGCACCCAACACACTTTAGGTGAAGGCAGGCGATTCGCACCTCTCCGCCGGGGGGTGAGAGTGGCTACACTCACAGGTTACCGCCTCGTGACAACATAATCTTCACACTTGAGAGATGACCTGTCTTACTCTCTAATTGATTAGTTTTTTATGTTCGTATTTGAGAGGCTGTAGAAATGTGATTTAATTTCTTGTTTACATGTCGGTGTTAACGAGCAGTACACTCTTCCGAGAACGAGAGTAACTGACTTTTCACTTCTGTTCTGCCATCGCGGTGTCGTCTCTAAAAAGCTATATCTAAAAGGTCTCTCGATAAGTTTCACTTCCTGAACACACCCGACAATGAGGTCACAGGCGGGAATGATAAATAAACAAACGATGGGCAGCCCCAGTGACGACGCCACCAACGAGACGGGGACTGACAGTTCCATACACCTCCCAGCAGGCGCCAGTGAGGAGCAGCTGAGAGCCAGATGAGGGAGGGTTGAGTTAGGGTGAGATGGATGTTTACACTTCCCACCCAGACACCACCATGGCGGGAGGGAGGGGGCAGGAAGACCACAGTACAGTCACTCTAACCACCAGTTCAATAGCAGTCTTTGACACGGCCAATCATCGCCTCCTCCAGGAAAATAGATGTAGTATGTTTGTCTCAAGGGATGATACAAGCTCAAGATGGTTATACAGTATTTATAGGAATGATTATAAACACATCTCTTCAGTCCTAGTGTGAGACTTCGACACAGCCAAACTTCGCTCTCCTGAAGGGACTGAGCGTTACCAGACTGACTGAAGGTCTCTAACACAGCCAATTAAACAACAACAAGCTTCAATGCTTGTTACATTATTCATCCACTTCTCTTCCTCCCTCTATTACCATATATTACCACCTATTCATTTATATTTTCCTTTAACATACAGCAAAACGTAGCACAGATGTCTATTACATAAACACACACACAAGGGTGATACTCCAGGTCATAATATGGCCTGTGATGTTTTTCTTACCCTGTGAGGCAGGTGATGGTGTGAGTTTATTCCCATATGGTCTCCTGAACACCACAAAACAGTTGCAATTTTCCAGTGAGTGAACAAGAAGGGGATTCCTCTTTCTTGTATATAACTCTTTCCCTCTCTTATCTTTCTCTCTTTCCGTCTCTTACTTCTCTCATTCTGCCTCTTATCTCTATCTCTCTTCTCTTACTTCTCTCTTTCCTTCTCTTATCTCTTTCTCTTCTCCTCTTGTTCTTCTGATTTATCGCTGATCACCTGTGGTTATTTACATACGTGTATAAATTACTGCAGCCGACCACTTTCTCCAGGTGAGAATTATGGTCCTCCGGTGGACCATTTTTGACTATGCGTGTGTGTGTGTGTGCGCGAAGCCTTAAGCTGAAGCCACGGCACTAAGCTTCACCATAAACTTGAGATAGTATGATTTCTCGCATATTTTAGTTAAACCTCAAGCTTAATTAACCTTCAGAAGTTTGACCTCAAGCTTAATTAACCTTCAGAAGTTTGACCTCAAGCTTAACCTTCAGAAGTTAAACCTCAAGCCTAACCGTTAGAAGTTAGACCTCAACATGCTCACTCATGATAACGCACTCAACATATTGCACCTAATATAGCACACCTAATATAGCACACGCAATATAGCACACTCATTATAGCACACGCAATATAGCACATTCATTATAGCACACGCAATATAGCACACTCATTATAGCACACGCAATATAGCACACTCATTATAGCACACGCAATATAGCACACTCATTATAGCACACGCAATATAAGGCCCCAACGTAATTATCTCCGCATGACTATACTGTAAGTCGTGACATAGTTGTGAGTGACTGTGGTACTATCTCTTTATTTTCTCAACCCACTCACCCACCTACCAACCCACCCACTGCCCACCCATCCACCCACCAACCCACCCAATGCCCACCCAAAACTTACCTACCCATCCAACGCCCACCCACTGCTCAACGTCCACACCCTCCCGCACCAGCCTACCCATTCAACCAACGCCCACCCACCCACCCAACGCCCACCCACTATCCCATCGTCTACACCGTTCACCCACCTAGAGAGACCCAGAGAAGTGTTCTTCTAAGCCCCAGTTGACAAAGCGTGACACTTAAAAATTACATAACAACAGAAGGCGACTGGTGAAAGTAACAGAACAATAAAAGAACACACAAAAAAACAAAAACATTCAAGATGATCGTGACTATGTGGAGAAAAAATTGGCAAAACAACAACGAGAGAGAGAGAAAAGTTCCACATTCAACCAAGAAGTGTTTTGTAGCATGCACATGAATGTTGTGAGGGAAGTAGCTACCTGTTTCTTACGAGACCAACATGTAGAGTGTATTCAGAGCAAGATACAGACACACAATGAAAGAACAATAATGCCTAAGTCATTTTTAAGGTATTGCAGACTCTATGCACTTTATGTAAGCACCTGGTAGAGTGTGTTGAGATATATGAGACACATTATCACCTAAGACTCGAGACTATCCCGAAACACAGGTGGTTGGCTTTAGTAACACAACACCGAACACTCCGATGACGGGAAGATAACTAAACACAAATCAAAGACACAAGAATACACGAGACATTAAAAACAACTGAGAGATACATAAAGGAGACGAGAAATAAACATTAATGAAAGACACAGGAATGCATGAGACATAAACACAGCTGGGAAACACACGGGCATCTAGACATAATAATAATGGTTGACCCTCGTGTGTAGCGAGGCTGGACGGCCCTAGGGTCACCTAGTCGTGAATTTGTTTAAGGTGTAGAAGCTGTCGCCAACACAACAACCACACCCAAAGTTAACGAGTTGCATGACTAAGTGTCAAGGAATAGTCGGAGAAAACCGGACAACTCACCAACTGCGCTGGGTAAACCATTACCCCGAAACACGGTCCGCAAATCGATTAACATCCAGGTTCCCAATTACTGCTGGGTAGACAGAGGCAAATGGCGTAAAGAAATTTGCTCATAGTTTCACCCTATCCGGGATCACACCCGGGTCCGCTCACTTGCGAGGCGAGCATGCTGACCATTAAACCACAGGTCGCCTACATCTAGTCATAAACAAGACATATTAACAGACCACCTGGGTAGAGGACTCGCCAAGCTACCCCGGATAACTCACCCCTTTACCGACATATACTCAACAGTCTGTTATATGAGGGAGTTGGTCCTAAGCGTCCAGTGCCCCGAGGCTTTTACCTACCCTATATAATTGTTGTCAGGCTACTTGGATGACGTCTGGGTGAGTGAGTGAGTCTACCGCGCCGTTTATGTCATTATAAAGCTTCTATATCATTCAGCTTCCAGTGATTATACTTAAGTTAATGTGGGTGAGATCTGGGGTGAAACTTGGAGCAGCGTTTGAGATTAATTGAGGAGAAATCGAAGACATTCAGGATTATTAGAAGCCCAGAATCACAATTAAGTTACAACTGAAGCTTCGTGCACACAGTCAAGACCACGACACAACCATGCAAGTACAGTATTCTGAAAATATCTCCTGAATTTTTTTTTTTTAATAAATATAATGTTCTCTATCCTGTGAGTCTGAGCACCTGGAGGGAATGGGGGGAAACTGACACAAACCAATAATACAAAAAAAGTGAGATATCTCTAATTTCTAATGTCTGGATGGAACAAGTACTTGATAGAAAGTTGTTGCGCAAAAATAGAAAACTAAAAAGATTTACTAAACGTCTCAAAGATATATCCTCTGGTACTGTAAATAATAAAACGTTAAAAGAAAGCTGCAATATGGTCATGCTGGACTCTTAGGGGAAAAAATATATACCACAAATTCTTAACCTCTAATCAATTATTTATCACAGACTGTCTCGTATCAACATCATTAAGAGGTGATTTTTGGGGAGATTAATAAGACCAAGGTGATTAGCATCTTTGAATGGGGTGGATGAGGTGAGTAATGACACACCTGTGGTAATGAAGATCTTGCTGGGAGGTAATTGAGGTCGAGAGGGTTGATGCCAGGTCAGAGGGATTAATTTAGAGGAAGTGGGATTTATTTTTTTCCTAGGGATTTACTGTGGGAGGGAGGAAGGGACGGAGGAATAAGGGAGTTTGTTGCAGGGAGGGATGTGGGAGGCTGTTGGAGAGAAAATTAGAGAGAATATTGGAGGGAGGTGCTGGAGGTGGTGTTGGAGGAGTTAATGAAAGAAAATACTGGTGGGTGGTAATGGAGGAACGTACTTGAGAGATTAATAGAGAAATACCAGACAAAATCACGATTGGCAAAACTGGAGAGAACTGTCGATTACCTAATAACGCACACACGCACGCACGCACGCACATACTCACGCACGCAAGCACCTGTCACGCTGCCGGACACAAAATAGGCAATTACTCTGAAAGGTTTCATGCGCGGGGCAGTTCACCTGTTTGCTTACCTGTCCGTCTAGTCATTAAAGCTAACAACCTGATGACACAAATAAACTTTATATAACAAAAGCCAAACTAGGTTAGCTTAGGTTAGCTTAGGTTAGGTTAAGTTAGGTTAGCTTAGGTTAGGTTAGGTTAGGTTAGGTTAGGTTAAGTTAGGTTAGCTTAGGTTAGGTTAGGTTAGGTTAGGTTAGGTTAGGTTAGGTTAGGTTAGGTTAGGTTGGGTTGGTTGGGTTGAGCTTGGTTGTGGGTTGGTGGGTTGGCTTGGGTTGGGTTGGGTTAGGTTGGGTTAGGTTAAGTTGGGTTAGGTTGGGTTGGGTTGGGTTGGGTTGGGTTGGGTTGGGTTGGGTTGGCTTTGGGTTGGGTTGGGTTGGGTTGGTTGGGTTGGGTTGGGTTGGGTTGGGTTGGGTTGGGTTGGGTTGGGTTGGGTTGGGTTGGGTTGGGTTTCGTTGGGTTGGGTTGGGTTAGGTTGGGTTGGGGTTGGGTTAGGTTGGGTTGGGTTGGGTTGGGTTGGGTTGGGTTTGGGTTGGGTTGGGTTGGGTTGGGTTAGGTTGGGTTGGGTTGGGTTGGGTTAGGTTGGGTTGGGTTAGGTTGGGTTGGGTTGGGTTGGGTTAGGTTGGGTTGGGTTAGGTTGGGTTAGGTTGGCTTGGGTTGGGTTGGGTTAGGTTGGGTTGGGTTAGGTTAGGTTGGGTTGGAGTTTGGGTTGGGTTGGGTTGGGTTAAGTTGGGTTGGGTTGGGTTGGGTTGGGTTGGGTTGGGTTAAGTTGGGTTGGGTTAGGTTGGGTTAAGTTGGGTTGGGTTGGGTTGGGTTGGGTTAAGTTAGGTTGGTTTGGGTTAGGTTGGCTTGGGTTGGGGTTGGGTTAGGTTGGGTTGGATTGGGTTGGGTTGGGTTAGGTTGGGTTAGGTTGGGTTAGGTTGGGTTGGGTTAGGTTAGGTTAGGTTGTAGGTTGGGTTGGTTGGGTTGGCAGGTTGGGTTGGGTTGGCTTGGGTTAGGTTAGGTTGGCTTGGGTTAGGTTAGGTTGGGTTGGGTTAGGTTAGGTTAGGTTAGGTTAGGTTGGGTTAGGTTGGGTTGGGTTGGGTTAAGTTAGGTTGGGTTAGGTTAGGTTAGCTTGGGTTGGGTTAGGTTGGGTTGGGTTAGGTTACATAAGCACCAGTAAATAATACTCACTTTATTAACTCGCTAAGAACCTCCTGTTCACTTCAGTATTTCTTAAATCAAGTCAATAATCAATAGTTTCCCCCAATACCACGGAAATTACTATAATGATTGATAAATGTCTTCCATAACCTGTAAATAACATCAATAACTGATATGATTTTCCAAAAAACTCATCAACCACGCCAATAATTCACCAATCACGCCTTTAACTCATCAATCGCGTGAGACAGTGGTTACATCACTGTCTTGTAAAAAAAATCACATATAATTTGTATGTAAATCAAACGTCTCTTATATAACGAACTTGAGTCGTGATTTACTCAATTGTTGGTGAGTCCTGTTGCCCGAGAGAGAGCATCCACAGTCATACATGATCATAGGCATAAAGAGTTATCGTATAACGGGGTCTGCAGAAAGGATGAGAGAGCAGCTACATACAGAATCATACACTGCTGGCAAGGGACGTCTCTGGGAATCATACAACCGGTCTTATAGAATGAATGAGGGAGTGTACACGTCATACATAATCATACACGCTAGCTACAGTCATCATCAGGGTTCATGGAGCGAATGAGGTTGCATCCACATCATACAGTATCCTACAGTAGTACAGCATCTTACAGTAGTACAGCATCCTACAGTAGTGATATCCTACAGTAGTACAGTATCCTACAGTAGTACAGTATCCTACAGTAGTACAGCATCCTACAGTAATGCAGTATCCTACAGTAGTACAGTATCCTAGTAGTACAGTATCCTACAGTAGTACAGTATCCTACAGTAGTACAGCATCCTACAGTAGTACAGTATCCTACAGTAGGAATTTAGTATCTACGCCCAGGGATAGTGTACTAGGATTGTAGAACCCCACCACCGCCGCCGCCGCCAGGTGTTGCATAATGAATGACTTAGCGATGTAAATATTGACTCGCCTGATGCCTTTCACTATAACAGTTGCCAGACACAGCGGGACACCCTGAGAACGAAACCGAGCAGGATTACCAGGTGAGGCGGCACACCTCTCCTACCTGGTGGATGTCGGGTGTTACGATTATAAACAACTAGTTGACTGAGAGACAATCGGGTTTACAGATAAAAATATATATATATATATATATATATATATATATATATATACTCATATATATATATATATATATATATATATATATATATATATATATATATATATATATATATATATATATATATATATATATATATATATATATATATATATATATATATATATATTTTTTTTTTTTTTTTTTTTTTTTTTTAGGGAAAGATGTATTAGAATTACCAAGTCGTTCCCTCGAGATGACGATAAGAGTTTGTGTGTTACTGAGGTCACTCAACACCACTTGGTAAATATCAATGGTATAATCATATAATCTATGTTTATATTGATATTATTGTCAGGTGAGTGACGTGACACATAAACCTAGGAAGGCGTAACACACACACACACACACACACACACACACACACACACACACACACACACACACACACACACACACACACACACACAGGTGAGACACTAACTTTCAGTGCCTGGTGGAGAGGTGGGGGTGCAGCAGGCAACAAGAACTCCTTTAGGCGATGACTTTGACACACAGCTCAGGGGGTTAAGGCGGGGGATTGGGGCAGGGGGTGGGGCGGTGATGAGGTGGGGAGTGGAAGCTTCATCAATCATAGATACAGCCAGTCTGTGCCTCACCCCTTATGCAACACCTATATGTGTATCAGTTGCCAATCACTACACCTGCAGGAATGTCTTATAGAGTAAACAACCTGAAGGGACCCAGGTGTGTCAGAACAGCTGTGAGTACCCAATACCTCCTCCCCACCCAGCCCAAGCCACACCTAAACAAAAAATTGTGGGGAAATGACAGGGCATTACAGGGGGTATGATTGTGGACAATTGGTATGACTCCTTCCTGATATTTTTACTGGGGGGTGATGGGGAACAAGTGGAAGGAAGGAAAGGAGAGAAAGGAAATGGAGGAGGAGGAGGAAGAAGAAGAAAAAAAGAAGAAAAGACACAAGCATTCAGAAGACAGTGGGAGGGAGAGGAGGAAGAGGAAGAGGAAGAAGGAAAAAAAAGAGAACAAGGAAAGCGGTACACGCAATTAGGAAACAATGAGAGTGCTTTTTGCCTCGAGTGATAAGTGTTAGAGAGACTGTACATGCTTGCTGGAGGGGGCAACGATCGACTAACCATTGGCATTTGGCTCCTCGTTTGTGAATGGAAGGAAGAAGGGGTAAAAAGCGTCCAGGTGGGGGAGGGGGTAGGGGGTAGGGATAGTAGTGGTGATAGTAAAGTAGTAGTGGTGGTGGTGGTGGTCTTATTGGTCGTGGTAGTGGTAATAGTGGTTGTAGTAGTAGTAGTAGTGTTTGTAGTAGTAGTAGTGGTAGTAGTAGTAGTAGTGAAAGAAAAAAGTAGTAGTAGTAGTAGTAGTAGTAGTAGTAATGATGGCAGTTATAGTTGTAGTATTGGTGGTGGTGGTAATAGTGGTGGTAGTAGTAGTGGTGATAATAGTGGTAGTAATAGTGATGGTAGTTATAGTAGTAGTAATAGTGACACAGTAGTCATAATGATGGTGATATTAGGAATGGTAGTAGTTATAGTATTAAAATAGAATTAGTTATGTAAATAGTAGCAATCGAAATAGTGACAGTAATATTATTCATTAAACGTATTATTTTCCCCACACACACACGACAGGTCTCCACTTGATGCTAACCGACGCTGTAAACCAACCCACACAACATACAGTCAGTCAAGCTATGAAGCAAGGTGGCAGCAGCAGCAGATTAATGTACCGTGAATGACTTCTAGTTCAGCTTGGTGTTGTAACCGCTCGTATTTATGACAACAATCCAGTCTTTTGTTATATACATATATATATAGTTTTTTTATGATTCTGACACACACAAAAACTTAAAATGACATATACGTTTGTTGGCAATATATCATCTCTATTAATATACGAGATATATGTTTCGCGATACATTCACAAAAAGGAAAATAACTATATTTTTGGCGATATATCAACTGAAAATACGAGATAAAGAGATATTTCGCGATAAGCCAATACTTTCCATGGTGATTTATCTCCCTGTTGATATACGTGTAAAGGGGTATATTAGCATACTCTCACGGCTACAGGGGTGGTGGTGGTGGTGGTGTAGGGGCGTGAATAATCCTGGACAATATCCAATGTAATGGGTGATTAGGTGTAATGAAAATCCCTTTATGGATGAGAGGAGAAAGTTGAGAGATGTGTATCAGGCCGGGGAGATGATCATGATGATTCTTGTACTAATTAAGGTGACTTAAGTGTCCAGGTGTCCTTTAATGACTCAGTGGCCAGGTGTTCTATAATGTCTTAGTGGCCAGGTGTCCTATGATGTCTTAGTGGCCAGGTGTCCTTAATGATTTAGTGCTCAGGTGTCCTGTGATATCTTAGTGGCCAGGTGTCCTAAAATGACTCATTAACCAGGTGTCCTATGGTAACTTAGTGGCCAGGTGTGCAAAATGAACAGGTTAGGATCTAATTTATATAGACAGGTAAAACAAGTTGACCAAATGGCTGAAACTGTTGAAGTGAAGGTAAAAAACTAATTAAGTAATAGATAAGGTTAGTGTGTGTGTGTGTGTGTGTGTGAGTGTGTGTGTTTGTTTGTTTGTTTTATGTTGTGAGAGCCTCGTCTTTATAACATATCCACCTACAGGGACCCACCACCACCGTACGCTCCTCAGACCCCAAATATAGTGAGTGAGCGTCCTCTATCCTCTTACCGCGTCGTGTTATTTGATCGTTGGCGTCTTCCTCACAATGTTATCACTGAAATAAAGTGTGTAATGGGTATCCGTACACAGTGAGACCATCTGTGTTCATACGTCAATATTTTCCTCTCTCTCTCTCTCTCTCTCTCTCTCTCTCTCTCTCTCTCTCTCTCTCTCTCTCTCGTTTGGGGGCCTGGATTTTTTTTTATCAATATTAAACAAAAAATTTATAAACCCAACTTGTATCCTAATTCCAGGATTAAACCTAAAACAGAATTTCTCCTTCTCACGAAATATTTAAATGACTCAAAATGACACGAAATTTCACTCGTATTTCCTCACCTGATGAGTTGAGTCACTTACCATAAGTCAATAAGATAAGCTTGTGTTTATATCTAATGAGTTGTTACAGACCGGTGATATCAGACGCCTGTATAAGTATTATTGGATGAAAAAAAATAAGACAGGTTAAAGCTTAGTGATAAAGGTGGAAGTTTTCTCACATGACGGTGGCACCTTGGTTGAGTCGACCATACTGTGAAGGTGTTTGTGTCAGCTTCATACTGTGAAGGTGTTTGTTTGTGTCAACCATACTGTGAAGGTGTTTGTGTCAACCATACTGTGAAGGTGTTTGTGTGTAATCCAGCCATACTGTGAAGGTGTTTGTGTCAACCATACTGTGAAGGTGTTTGTGTGTAATCCCAGCCATACTGTGAAGATGTTTGTATCAACCATACTGTGAAGGTGTTTGTTTGTGTCAACCATACTGTGAAGGTGATTGTTTGTATCAACCCATACTGTGAAGGTGTTTTGTGTGTGTCAACCATACTGTGAAGGTGTTTGTGTCAACCATACTGTGAAAGTGTTTGTTGTGTCAACCATACTGTGAAGGTGTTTGTGTGTGTCAACCGTACTGTGAAGGTGTTTGTGTGTGTCAACCATACTGTGAAGGTGTTTGTGTGTGTCAACCATACTGTGAAGGTGTTTGTTTGTGTCAACCATACTGTGAAGGTGTTTGTGTGTGTCAACCATACTGTGAAGGTGTTTGTGTGTGTCAACCATACTGTGAAGGTGTTTGTGTGTGTCAACCATACTGTGAAGGTGTTTGTGTGTGTCAACCATACTGTGAAGGTGTTTGTTTTGTGTCAACCATACTGTGAAGGTGTTTGTATGTGTCAACCATACTGTGAAGGTGTTTGTGTGTATCAACCATACTGTGAAGGTGTTTGTGGTATATCAACCCTTACTGTAGAAGGTGTTTGTATTAATGTCAACCATACTGTGAAGGTGTTGTGTGTATCAGCCATACTGAAGGTGTTTGTGATATTAGTCCAACCATGCTGAAAGGTGTTTGTATTAATGATGTCAGCCATACTGTGAAGGTGTTTGTGTGTGTCAACCATACTGCAGAGGTTTTGTTTGTATCCCAGCCATACTGTGAAGGTGTTTGTGTGTGTCAACCATACTGTGAAGGTGTTTGTTTGTGTCAACCATACTGTGAAGGTGTTTGTTTGTGTCAACCATACTGTGAAGGTGTTTGTGTGTGTCAACCGTACTGTGAAGGTGTTTGTGTGTGTCAACCATACTGTGAAGGTGTTTGTGTGTGTCAACCATACTGTGAAGGTGTTTGTTTGTGTCAACCATACTGTGAAGGTGTTTGTGTGTGTCAACCGTACTGTGAAGGTGTTTGTGTGTGTCAACCGTACTGTGAAGGTGTTTGTGTGTGTCAACCATACTGTGAAGGTGTTTGTGTGTGTCAACCATACTGTGAAGGTGTTTGTGTGTGTCAACCATACTGTGAAGGTGTTTGTTTGTGTCAACCATACTGTGAAGGTGTTTGTGTGTGTCAACCATACTGTGAAGGTGTTTGTGTCAACCATACTGTGAAGGTGTTTGTGTGTGTCAACCATACTGTGAAGGTGTTTGTTTGTGTCAACCATACTGTGAAGGTGTTTGTGTCAACCATACTGTGAAGGTGTTTTTGTTTACCTCTACTAAACAGATGGAGAGTACGATAACCTTTGAGTATGTGGGTTTAACCATTGAGTACGATGACTTAACCCAATAAGTTATCTTAACCCCTTGAGTACAACGACATAATCCCATAAGAACTAACTATTTCATTCAATGAGATTACAATGGACTCGAGGCTCAAACCACACTATTCAGGAGTTAAATTATCGTACTCAAGGGTTAAATCATTGTACTCAAGGGTTAAGTCATTGCACTCAAGGGTTAAATCATTGTACTCAAGGGTTAAGTTATTACACTCAAGATTAAATCATTGAACTCAAGGGTTAAATCATTGTACTCAAGGGTTAAATCATTGAACTCAAGGGTTAAATCATTGTACTCAAGGGTTAAATCATCATCATATAATAAAACACAATAATAATGTTTTTTAGGAAGTGGGTTAAAATTTCCTCATTTCCTGTTGCTGTTTATCAAGACAATAAGATGGCGACAAACCCACAACATTGCATAAGTTAATTGGAGTAGAATAAGACGTGCGTGACGTGGCTGTGAGAACGTCAGGAGCAGCAGCTGTGTGATGTTAAATCTTGTTAGGTTGAAGGTGTCAGAGTGTGGGAACCAATTTGGATGTGACTAATTTTTTTTTTTAGGGGGTTAGTACTGATTCTTCTTCCTCATTTGGGAATGTGTGTGTGTGTGTGTGTGTGTGTGTGTGTGTGTGTGTGTGTGTGTGTGTGTGTGTGTGTGTGTGTGTGTGTGTGTGTGTGTGTGTGTGTGTGTGTGTGTGTGTGTGTGTGTATGTGTGTGAAAACTAACACACACACATAAAATAGTGACCAAGTCCCAGGTTGCTGATCTGACTTTCTGCCTCATTTACACACAATTGCAGGGTCTCAATTGTTTCTTTTACTTTGGCAACACAACATACATATATGTTTCTCACTTCTTTTTCTTATGGTTCTTAATTATTATTAATTTTTATTTATATATATATATATAGTTTATTTTTTTATTATTTTTATTAATTATTATTACCATATTGTCGCCCCCAGGCCCTGATGTGGGTCACTGCCCTGTGCCCTGGTGGGCAAATCCCGTAAAAAAAATACATACACAACCGGAGAGAGAGAGAGAGCATGTGTAGTGTCTCAGGTGAGTTCTCTCCTCCTCCCCTTCACTACACACCTGTACTGGATGGCAGCTCTCATCGACTGCCCCCTTTCTCTCGACCTCCACCCCATACTTCCAGCATCACATCCCACCCTGCCACCATCACACACCCCAGTATCACCCTAGACTTACCCTGCCACCATCACACACCCTAGTACCACCCTAGACTTACCCTGCCACCTTTACACACCACAGCATCACCTTGTCACCCTGCCACCGTTACACACCTCACCCTGCCCCCTGCCACCATCACACATCCCAGCATCACTCACACAAAAACCAGATGAGTTACACTTCTTAGGCCGCTAGCCACGGGAACACCTGGGGGGAGGGGGGACACGACCCTCTCCACCTGGACCTAATTGGTCTTTGTCACTCATTAAAAGGAGATTCATGCAAGATATTTCTAGGTGTTAAAGTGTCGAGTATTGAGCAGGAGAGGGTGTAGTGATGGGTGGATAGGGAGGAGGAAGGGAGGAAAAAGCACACGACGGATGGACGAACGGATGTAGGAAAGGAAGGAAGGATAGAGGGAGAGAGGAAGGAAGGGAAGGAGGTTGGAAAGAATTAATAAAAGAAAGAAAGAGAAGAAAGGTAGAGAGATTACATGCGTCGTGGCGTTGGATGTAGCACACAGCCACGCCTCTCTCTCACCACAGAAGGTCAAATACTAAAATAAACACGACTTTAACCTGTGTTCAATATAGATGTGCAAGAGGAGATAAGTGCGTGAGATGACAGTTACAAGGACGTCACGAGAACACCTCTTTAAGAACAAAAAAGAGAGAGAGAGAGAGAGAGAGAGAGAGAACCGATCAGAGGGAGTGGTTGACCTCGCCTCTCTCTCATGACGCCGTTGAGGAGAACAAGTTGAAAGGTACTGAAATCCTCTGTAAAATCCTTCACACCTCCTCCTGATACCTTCCTCCACAACACTGAAGAAGAGAGATACAGTCCTGTACTATTATTAAACTCACCAACACTCTCTCTAGGATAGCTATTTAGGTAGCATTGAAGTCTCCCCCATCAAAATCCTTCCTTCCCTCCCATCAATTTTTTCTGCCCCCCCCCTCCCACCCCCCTCCCCCCACGTCAATAACCCCACCAACGTAACCAACCAAAATATTGTCCTTCTCTTTAAGATTTACCTTGACCATAACAAAGGTATTTTTAACATCATAATGATTCAGTACCTGTCAAGGATAACTACCTAAAGTACATTGAAATCTCCGACGAAATCTATCAATCTCTCCTCTCTCATCTTCCCGTCTTCCTGTCAACAGTAGCCAGCTCAGCCCTCCCAGTAAGGACACCACGAACAAAACACAAAGGGATTTATCATAATTTTTATTCACGCTTGGTCCTTTATACACAAACACGTACAAGGTTAGGTGAGCCAAGAATGGAGGAAATTATTAGACTGTGTGGTGGAAGTGGCTGTGGTAGAGGTGACTGTGGTGGAGGTGGCTGTGGCAGTGAAGGCTGTGATGAAGGCGGCTGTATCCACTAGGAGACTACAGTTACGTCATGAGAGCAGATTGTGGGACATACTGTGGCGGCGATGACAAAAAATAACACTCCAACATTACTCCACTACCACCACCCTACCACCATCCTACCACCATCCTACCACCACTCTACCACCATCCTACCACCACCCTACCACCATCCTACCACCATCCTACCACTACCCTACCATCATCCTACCGCCACCATAACACCCCACCACCATCACAGCCCACCCACCCCCCCCCCTACCCCACCACCCCGTTTATTCGTTCGTTTATTCGTTCATTCATTCATTCATTCATTCGTTCATTCATTTGTTCGTTCATTCATTCATTCATTCGTTCATTCATTCATTCATCTCTTCATTCATTCATTCATTCATTCATTCATCTGTTCGTTCCTTTGTTCATTCAATTATTTATGTCCAGATTAATCAATTGATCGAGAGAGAGAGAGAGAGAGAGAGAGATTCACAAAGAAATATAAGCAACAAAAAACAACAACTCAAGATAAGATAAAAAGAAGAATAACTAAATAAACAATAAATAATAACAAGAAATATGAACTTCGAGAACATGATGAACAAAAAGAACAAGAACCTTAAAGAACAAAAAAAAAACAATAACATAAATATTAATACCATGATCAAGAACAATTAAAATAACTATAATATTGATGATGATGATGATGATGATGATGATGATGATGATGATGATGATGATGATGATGATTTACGAAACAAACAGTGTAAACAGAAGCAACAAGCACAAATAAACATACTATCAGTAGCAAAGAAACAAACAAACAGAAGCTGGTTGACACAAACAAACAAACGGTATCTAATAAACAAACAAATAAACACCACCTAACATAAACAGTAGCTGGTGGATACAAACAAACAAACATTAGCTAACAAACAAACAAACAGTAGGTAACAAACAAACAAACAGTAGGTATCAAACAAACAAAAACAGTATCTAATAAACAAACAGACAGTAGCTAACAAACAAACAAACAGTAGCTAACAAACAAGTCAGCCACAGAAAGTGAAACGCCTCAGCCAAAACAAGCTTCTCCTTACTGTATACGCTCCACTGTTGCCAACTCACCGCCTCCAGAACCGGTCTCCTACTCCCTTACTCAAGAAGCAGCGAGAATCAGAGCCGCGTATGGCCACCATGGAAAGAGTGGATTAGGTTTGGATAACGTGTTCTCTAGAAAGGATGGAATAAGAGATAGGATTCGGTAACTAAAGACACGAGAGAGCAGGATGAGGATGCAGTTCTGTCAGGCGACGTTGGCATCACTGATACAGACCAGTCAAACGGGGCTCTTCTAGGATGCCAACCTGTTGTGTGGCTCAGCTCCGGATATTGTCATTGTCCACTTGAACATTCACTGACGTAATAATACCACAGTTGCCCTATGACCACTGAACTCTGTTTCTTGCTGTGTGTTAGGCTAGGTTACTAGAACGAGGTGTCTTGGCATTACGATGATGGATTGAGTGTGTGGGGTGCGTGTGTAAGGGAAGAGGTTGTATTAAACGGAGTGTGCAGGCCAGACCGTCTCGGAGCCGATACAGCGAGACTGGGTTAGGAGTGTGGCGGGGTAGAGGGTGTTGTACCTCGCAACTATCAGCACTCTTGTAACTTTACGGGTGAATTAATTCTCGATAAATGGTAATTATCGGAATATTTGCATAAAGCTGTGGAAGTACCGACGATAGTAGATGTTTCTGAATGTGTCTACGTGTAGGTTGGGAGACGAGAGGACCCGACACGGCGACAATATGTGTTAACGTGTGTATGAATATGGAGAGTGTCGCCTCGGTTGTCAACATGTAGAGAGTTGCTATAAATATCAAGTCGGTGCAGCCGGGTGATGGAATACTTGGCCAGTGTGTGTGAGGCCAGGTCGAGGAACCTCCAGACGAGAGACTGGCTGTATGAGGACGCTTGGCCTATCTCTCCTATAATATTAAACCAGGCTTGTGGGTTGGCTGACTTGGCTACCACCTACACCTGTAATTTAGGTTACTGGACCACAAAGTTTATATAATGGTGTCCGTTACTACAAGGGAGTATGTCACAGTTACTGCCCCTCATCCCCAACACTCAAACTCTCACATTTGAATATCAATCTTCACAAAACTCGATAAGAAACTCGACAAAGCTGGACTGACACACCCCGGAGCTCAGTGCAGCAGAGAGACCCTGGAAGAGTGGACTGGGTCGTTTAACCGCTAGAGGGGGCCACCGGGCCGCTACATCATTATACTGGGTCTGGCGAGGCAAGAGCTGGTGGTCTGGGAGATGAAGGAGGGGCCTGCAAACCGCACAGGATCAATTTCGTGGCTGCAGCGGCGAGTTTTATCCGGTTCGATGTTTTTATTGCGTGGTGCCGGAGTGGAACAGATCGTCGTGGCATCTCCACTGTATGATGGAAGGAGTGAACTCTACATAATCCGATCTAAGTTGCCCTACTGTTGACTGATGAGCTCAATAAGCTCTTATTCCTGACGATAACAGACAGCCACGTATGTTCTGGTAGGCCAGACGCCGTGTAAAGAAACTTATTTAATCTGGCTTACTGCAGCCCGTACACGAGAGTAGCGAGTAGAGAGGGAAGTGACTTGATAACTGGAAGATGTAGAGGGAAGGTGTTAACACTACAGAGTTATTACTTGAGGGACGCGTCACTGCAGGTACAGGTGTCGGGGAACTCCCAGGTGGAATGAATGTGAGGGAAGGATGAAAGTTGTGTCGCGCCAGACACGACCACCAGCCAGCCACCCATCGCGCCGCCCACCACCCATCACGCCGCCCACTACCCTCACAACAGCACTGTATCTCAGCTACCCACTACCCTCACCACAGCGCTATATGGGCGTCCATCAGCCACCCATCAACATTATTAACACGGGGCTGTAGTATGACATAAAGTGACAGTTGAAACACACACACACACACACACACACACACACACACACACACACACACACACACACACACACACACTGTATGAACTAAGAATAGTTAAAGAGAGAAACTCGACAACGACGTAAATCGCGAGACAAGAAATATATAATTTCGTTCCAATTTACAAAAACGTAAAAAAATTTTACTTCCTGATATATTAATTCAGGGTTATATTAAAACGTTTGATCTTTACGTCAATATTTATTTAAATATTAAATAATAGAGAATAAAATACAAATACGAAAATATATAAATAGAACAATGTGTTTTCTTAGGACTGAATATATATTTTCTTAACCATTATTGTTATAAATAAACTCTCACATTAATACATTAATTCCTTGAATAAGAGAATTTAAACCTTTGAATGAGATGACTTAATCCCTTGAGTACGATAACTTAAGCCTTTGAGTACAATAACTTAAGCTTTTGAGTACGACAACTTAAGCCCTCGAGTACGATGAATTAACCCTTTAAGTACAATATCACTGTACTCAAGGGTAATGGTCATTTTATTTAACGGGTTAAGTCATCGTACTCGAGGATTTGAGATATTTTACTAGGTTGACTCATTCATCGTACTCAAGATATTGTCATCATTCTTCACAGAGTAATTCTCTGAGTACGGTGAGTTAGCTCAATGGGTATGATAATGAATTAACACAATGAATAAACCATCTTCACCGCTTTCTCGTGGTTTAAAATTATGTCTCAATATCTGAAAAATCTCCACAAACTTGTATATAAACTTTCTCCTCTTCGTCTTCCGCAGAAAGAAAAACTACCATCCACTTTTCTACCGCAGAAGTTAACACCATAAAAATCACTTAAGATAAAACGTTTATAAAGAGTTCCGTAATATATTGTGTGTCGTCAGTATACTAGGAGGAGGGAGGGAGGGTGATGTTGGGAAGGAGAGAGGGAGGAGTGAAGGAGGAAGGAAGGAGAGATCAGTATTTGATGTTATGGAGGTATGGAGGGAGGGAGGGAGAGAGGTGGGGGGGAGAGGGTAAGGTGTACGGTGTCATGGTGGGGGGAGGGGGTGATAAGACGGCAATCGGAGAGAGTGGGAAGGGAAAGGAGAAGAGGGGAGAGGGAGGGGAAGAGAAGGAGGAGGAGAGGGTAATGGGAAGGGAGGAGAGGGGTGGACGGGCGGGGAGGGGAAGCACCGACTTAGTAACATTTGTTTTGAAAATACGGTGTCCTCATGATCTGCACACACACACACACACACACACACACACACACACACACGCGCGTGTGTGTGTGTGTGCGCGCGGCCACCATTCAGCTAGGCTTGGCAGGCAGGAAGCAGAGATGACGGTAGGCCTAATAACTGGTGTGGGCGGTGATGGTGGGCGGACACGAGAGAAAACAAGGTAGGGCTGAAAGCTTCGGGCGAGGGGCGGGCGGCCACCTCTTCCCTCAAAGGGGCCCGTGTTTAGGGGTGCAAATGAACGACTCCTCTTCTCTGTCTATGCCTTTTGTGCCTCACTTGTGAACCTGAGATGGAATGGAAACTCTTCTGGTATGGACGATGTTGTGTGAGTTAGGAAGAGGAGGAGGAGGAAAATGAGGAAGAGGAGGAAGCGGAGGAGGAAGAAGATAAGAAGGAAAAATAATAGGAGAAGGAGAAGGAGCTAGAAGAGGAGTAGGAGGAAAATGAGGAGAAGGAGGAGGAGAAAGAGTTGGAAAATGAGAAAGAATAGGAGATGCAGTAAGAGAGAGAGAGAGAAGATGAAGAGGAGGAAGAGGAGGAAGTAGAACAAGAAGAAGGGTACATTGCTCAAGGGGCGCCATAGTTTTTTAGACAAGATCAATAACTCGTAAATTGGTTAGATTTGGTTAGGATAGGTTAGGTTAGGTTAGGTTAGGTTAGGTTAGGTTAGGTTAGGGTACTGACACATGAAGTTTCCTCTCTTGCTGACCAAGGGTAAACGAGAGACAGACCAGACAGTACCAGAGAGAACAAGAGACAGAGATTAAACAGCACCTAAGAGAACACTACATAAGGACCTCAACAAGACAGAAGAACTACAGAGATAGGATTAGGTTAGGTTAGGTTGAGTCCTGGTTGTCGACACGAGCGGAATTAGGTAACACACCCTGGTATAGGAATGACCTAATCATAAAAATTAAACCTAACCAAACCTAACCTAATAGTGTTACACCCATTAACTACGACTCTTAATCTCCGGATATGTCAAAACCTACCCAGCTACCCAGGTGTGTGTGTGTGTGTGTGTGTGTGTGTGTGTGTGTGTGTGTGTGTGTGTGTGTGGACAGTGCCTCTGTCTCAGCTATCCTGCCCATTCATAACCATTCATACGAAGGAGGAACAGGTGGCTCCTCATAACACACACACACACACACACACACACACACACACACACACACACACAGACTCGGATGTTGTCGTACACACATAAACACGAGAGATTTGAAGAGGTGGTAGTGGCGGTGCAGGTGTGGGAGAGAGAGTGAGGAGGGTGCAGGTGTGGGAGAGAGAGAGAGTGTGGAGGGTGCAGCTGTATGAGAGAGAGAGTATGCAGATGCAGGCGTGTAAGAGAGAGGAGGAGGGCGCAGGTGTGTTTTGGGAGAAAGAGGAGGAGGGTGCAGGTGTGGGAGAGAGAGAGTAAGGATACTGCAGGTGTGTAGGGAAGAGAGAGAGAGAGAGAGAGAGAGAGAGAGAGAGAGAGAGAGAGAGGGTGATGCAGGTATGGTTAAGGCAGTTGTATAATTCACACCAACATTAGAGGAGGGAAGGGCTGCTGACTTGACTTGTGTGTGTGTGTGTGTGTGTGTGTGTGTGTGTGTGTGTGTGTGTGTGTGTATGTGTGTGTGCATGTGCGTGTGTGTGTGTGTGTGTGTCAGTGGAATGTTACAATGATAAAAAAAATCAACACCACGAATATAGTTTTTCTCCACAATGGAATATCAAAAGTAAAACCATAACATGAAATTGTTTACTTAGTGAGTGAAAAATAATATATAAATCCCATAAAAAAAGTCTTTGATATAGATTGTTGTCAATGATGAATGGCGTGTCCCCAGAGAAGTGAAATTATATAGATGAATGGGCGTTTCTGGCACGAGGTCACATACATAGGCGGAGGTGACACAAGGTCGATCATAAAGAGGAGGTATTTGGATTCACTTATCATGTATGTTTCTCATATCTCAACCATCTATTTACTTCCCTCATCCCTCACTTTTTACCTCACGCTTCCCTCACCCCTCATACTCCACCTACATCATACTTCCTTCACCCCTCATCCTCTACCTCAAACGTCACTCACCCCTCATCCCTCACTTTTTACCTCACACTTCCCTCACCCCTCACCTTGCGCCTCACGCTTCCCCCCCTCACCCACCTCACACTTCCCTCACCCCTCACCTTGCACCTCACGCTTCCCTCATTACTTGCACAGAAAACAAGAATCACAGGTAAAACATTTTTGTTGGAAATTAAAGAGGAAAAAACACCTTACTCATTACAGCTCATGTCAGCAGCCTGGGTCATGACGATGATGATGGTACAGTGACGATGGTACAGTACCAGATGATGATGGTACAGTGATGACGGTACAGTACCAAGTCATCATCTCACAACCGACGGTACAAACTAATCAGGGCGAGGAGTGTGATATTCAGAGCAACATTAACAAGACAGGAAACTCTATTTAAACTATACAGTACGTCAGGTTGGGAGCTCATGCTAAAAATACACTGAGGAAGGAGAAACGCTGGAGCCAGGGTACAGTACAATAGTATATACGTGACGGGTAAAAACCTCCTCTCGCGTATACACATGAGAAAACACTGCATCTCCATATGTGACGGACGACCGGTGGTGTTAATGCCATTCACCCCTCAAACACTACACACGTCTGACTTTTTAACACACATAAATCCTACTGCCCTCAACCCTACACGGGGGTCCACACTTCACACCTCCTCTAGATTCACACACACATATATATGTATACACTCATACAGGCATACGGACAAACATGTAAATGCACACACATATACGCATAAACATGTGAATGTACGGTATACGCAAGGACACACATCATAAAAGTGTATACTGTACATATACACTTAAACGCAAGGCAAGGACACACACACACACACACACACACACACACACACACACACAGAGAGGAGGGCCAGCCAGCAGGGGAGGTACACTGAGGCAGCTCCACCAGGCCAGTCTAAGTCCCATACTTGAAAGTGAAGACGGCGGCTCAGACGCGGGAGGTCAGAGATGTGCCTCGCTCCGTCTCTGTGCCCAGCCTCCCTCTCTCCATCCTTACCGTGGTGCCTTCTCTCTCTCTCTCCCATCCTACCGTGATTCCGTCCCTCTCTCTCCCTTTCTCCCTCCTTCCCTCCCTCTGGGGCGAATTTTCACTTTTTTCTGGTAAGGATTGTCCGACAAAGTGATGCAGTTATTGCTTCTTGGGGGCGATCGTGAGAGGGAGGTAGCGAGGGAGGAGCAGCAAGATGTATGGCAAATGTAAATGAAATGTTGGCCTTTTCTCTCCCGAGGGATGTTGAGAGACCGGCAAAGAACTAGTTCCGGAGGCCGGTAGCGTCTCCACTATAATCTCTCATTATTTATCCACAAAGACGCCACGCTCCGAGTTTTGAATGAATCAGGTACGTCCCTACAGGCACTATGGAGACCGCTAATAAACATAATGCCGGCCACGCGAGGTGGTACACCAGCTTCTTTCACGACACCAGCAAAAGTGTCCAGCGACGACTGGCAACTCGTCAGGCGTGAGACGCATACGCGATTGCTTTTGTGGTGCCGACAAACGACCCACTACAAGCCGCTTCATTTACGCTGCCCAGCTGCCCCCTCTGTGCCTCGGCACCACAACGCCCTGCCCACACTCCTGCCCTCCAAAGGTCCTCATGAGTGTGGTCCTCCGTGGCGAAGACAAGAAACATGGAAGTGAAACCTGGCAGCCACAGAGTGCAGCTCCCTGACACTCTTATATGTAACAGAGCCTCCTTCCCCTCCCCCCCGCCAGGGGCACCAGTGACTCTTACATCAACTGCTACACTCTACATCTCCATGATATCCACGACATTAATTTCCTGTGACGTAATGTGGTCTGTAGACATGTAGGATGTGTATTAAAATAATGACGGGAAATTATTGTAAAAAGGGCACGAGTATAGGCTTCAGTAGAAAGTGTGGAGTATGACCCTCCCAGCTGTGGAGGGGAACAGTGTGACCCCTCACAACTGTGGAGGGGAACAGTGTGACCCTCACAACTGTGGAGGGGAACAGTGTGACCCCTCACAACTGTGGAGGGGAACAGTGTGACCCTCACAACTGTGGAGGGGAACAGTGTGACCCTCACAACTGTGGAGGGGAACAGTGTGACCCCTCACAACTGTGGAGGGGAACAGTGTGACCCCTCACAACTGTGGAGGGGAACAGTGTGACCCTCACAACTGTGGAGGGGAACAGTGTGACCCCTCACAACTGTGGAGGGGAACAGTGTGACCCCTCACAACTGTGGATGGGAACAGTGTGACCCCTCACAACTGTGGATGGGAACAGTGTGACCCTCACAACTGTGGAGGGGAACAGTGTGACCCCTCACAACTGTGGAGGGGAACAGTGTGACCCCTCACAACTGTGGAGGGGAACAGTGTGACCCCTCACAACTGTGGAGGGGAACAGTGTGACCCCTCACAACTGTGGATGGGAACAGTGTGACCCCTCACAACTGTGGAGGGGAACAGTGTGACCCCTCACAACTGTGGAGGGGAACAATGTGACCCCTCACAACTGTGGAGGGGAACAGTGTGACCCTCACAACTGTGGAGGGGAACAGTGTGACCCTCACAACTGTGGATGGGAACAGTGTTCCCCCTCACAACTGTGGAGGGGAACAGTGTGACCCTCACAACTGTGGAGGGGAACAGTGTGACCCCTCACAACTGTGGAGGGGAACAGTGTGACCCCTCACAACTGTGGAGGGGAACAGTGTGACCCCTCACAACTGTGGAGGGGAACAGTGTGACCCCTCACAACTGTGGAGGGGAACAGTGTGACCCCTCACAACTGTGGATGGGAACAATGTGACCCTCACAACTGTGGATGGGAACAGTGTGACCCTCACAACTGTGGAGGGGAACAGTGTGACCCCTCACAACTGTGGAGGGGAACAGTGTGACCCCTCACAACTGTGGATGGGAACAGTGTGACCCCTCCTGGCTGTGGATGGGAACAGTGTGGCCCTCACAGCTGTGGAGGAACAGTATGACCCTCCCAGCTGTGGAGGGGAACAGTGTGACCCCTCACAACTGTGGAGGGGAACAGTGTGACCCTCACAACTGTGGAGGGGAACAGTGTGACCCCTCACAACTGTGGATGGGAACAGTGTGACCCTCACAACTGTGGAGGGGAACAGTGTGACCCTCACAACTGTGGATGGGAACAGTGTGACCCTCACAACTGTGGAGGGGAACAGTGTGACCCTCACAACTGTGGAGGGGAACAGTGTGACCCTCACAACTGTGGAGGGGAACAGTGTGACCCCTCACAACTGTGGAGGGGAACAGTGTGACCCCTCACAACTGTGGAGGGGAACAGTGTGACCCTCACAACTGTGGATGGGAACAGTGTGACCCTCACAACTGTGGAGGGGAACAGTGTGACCCTCACAACTGTGGATGGGAACAGTGTGACCCTCACAACTGTGGAGGGGAACAGTGTGACCCCTCACAACTGTGGAGGGGAACAGTGTGACCCTCACAACTGTGGAGGGGAACAGTGTGACCCTCATAGGGAGGGAGCGGGCCAGCAACACTGGCACACGGGCAGTGTTTGGGCCGGATAGTCCCAGGTTGCAACACCCGGAGCCTCCCATGACTAACGACGTTAACTTTATGTGAGAAAAGACACGAGAAAGAGAGAGAAAGTCTCCCTTGGAAAAGAGAGGACTGATTTTTGCAGGGCGGTGAGGCAGGCGGCAGAGAGTGAAAGTGAATGATTGGAATAGAGAGAGAGACGACGACGACGACGACGATGAGGAGTACTACGAGGACGATAACGAGGACGACGACGATGAGGACTACTACGAGGACGATAACGAGGACGACGACGATGAGGACTACTACGAGGACGATAACGAGGACGACGACGATGAGGACTACTACGAGGACGACGACGACGATGAGGACTACTACGAGGACGACGACGACGATGAGGACTACTACGAGGACGACGACGGTGAGGACTTCTGAGGACGACGACGACGATGAGGACTACTACGAGGACGACGACGTTCTGGATGTGAAATAAACATGTTAATGTGTGTGTGTGTGTGTGTGTGTGTGTGTGTGTGTGTGTGTCAGGAGGGAGGAGAGTGACCACTATTTTAGGATTCTCAACGTTAGTAATTTCCGCCGAGGCCGGAGTGAAGTAGCTGACCTGAGCCTCGGGGAGTGAAAGTAGACATTTAATAATTAAGCACAACCCCAGGGGGCCTCTCTCACCCACCTTCCGTCTTTCTCACTCAACTTTGGGGAAGAAATTTATCAAGATATTTCTCTAAGTCTCATCATGTGTCTCACTCAATAAAGTATTTTTTTTTTATTATTGTTGTTTTCTTCATCTCATATGTAATAATTTCAATTCTTCTATTTTTTTGGGGTCAAACTTGGTGGAGAAGCAGAGGAATATCATACACACACACACACACACACACACACACACACACACACACACACACACACACACACATACACACACACACACACACACACACACACACACACACACACACACACACACACACACACACACACACACACACACACACACACACACACACACACACACACAGCATTATGCTTGGTAACAATCAAACATTGTCTCTTAACATAAAAACAAAACACAAACTCGCACGTGTAAGGTGAGTAAAGTGGGTGACTCATTTACTGACTCACCGCCAATCACCCTCACTCACTTACTCACTCTCTCACTCACTCAGCACCATTATAAATATTTTAGTAACAATAATTTATATGTATTTATTATTTTATGGGCACTTCTGACTGGCCATAGACGATCAAGTATATCATCAAGATGCATATAAATGAAGAGTTCCAAGAACATTAACGTAACGTAACCTAACCTAAGTAAATTAAACTAATCTACTCTAACCTATATATCGAACTTCACCTTATCAATGAAACAGGCCAAATTTTTACCAAATATTGTATTTCCGTAGAGTTACAGCAGTACAAACAGGGAGTTATCCGTGTAGCAAAAGAGTTAGTGGCTTTTTAAGGCTTAATATAGATATATATTAGTGAGAGTGAGACAGGTGTGAGGACAGCAACAGGTAATGTGTGGTATATTGTTAGCCGTCATTACACTTCATTTACCACCAGGTGTTGGCCGTGAGAACAGCGGCCAGCCACACCCACTACCAGTCATTCTCAGAATAATAAATCTTTTTTTCGCCTTTGAAAAGATTTCAGAGGAAAACATAACTAAAATGAACCTGACTTAACCTAACTAACTCTAACCTAACTTAACCAAAAATAACCTAAAGTAATCTAACCTAGCCTTATATAACCTAACCTAACCTAACCCAACTAAACTCTAACCTAACTTAACCAAAAATAACCTAAAGTAATCTAACCTAGCCTTATATAACCTAACCTAACCTAACCCAACTAAACTCTTATTCCACTGTTCTAAATAAATGAAAAACAACAAGTTTACAAATCATCATATTCAATAATGAAAAAATAAATAAATAATAATAATCCTCAACACTTTTCTGTGGGTCTGTGCCGACACCACCACAACGAGGTTTATAGCCGCTGGTCTACACCCAACTGGTATACAGGCCAAATCCCACTTTCACCTGTTCCCTTTCTTTCTACTTTGAAAAGATCACATATTCCCAGAATGTTTGCTATCGGTTAATGATCTCTGAAAGTTATCTAACCTAACCTAACCTAACCTAACCTAACCAAACCTAACCTAACCAAACCTAACCTAGACCAAACCTAACCTAGACCAAACCTAACCTAGACCAAACCTAACCTAGACCAAATGGGAATAGTAACCATTTAGAGAGAAGATACGATGGGATGTTACCTGATTCACATTAAAGTTGTTACTCTTCCTCTTAAACACGTAAATATCTCTTTTGTTGACGCTGGGTGACAAGTGATACAAGTTTTCCTCCTGAACGACTGAAAATTGTACGTTCTTCAGATTTTAGACTTTAAAATTATACCTGAAATTATTTTTTATTTGAATCAAGTTGAAAGTATTATGACTGAGGGTTCAGCCACTACCTACACCAACACACCAACACACCAACACAACGTTCACCAATACACCAACACAACGTTCACCAACACCCCAACACAACATTCACCAACACACCAACACAACGTTCACCAATACACCAACACAACGTTCACCAACACCCCAACACAACGTTCACCAATACACCAACACAACATTCACCAATACACCAACACAACGTTCACCAACACACCAACACAACATTCACCAACACCCCAACACAACATTCACCAACACCCCAACACAACGTTCACCAACACACCAACACAACGTGGTGTTAGTGGTGGTAGTGATGGTGATAGTGATGGTAGTGGTGCTGATAGTGGTAGTATCGGTGGTGGTAATGGTGGTTATGGTGGTAGAGATAATAGTGATAGTAGTGGTGGTACTGATAGTGATAATGGTGGTAGTGGTGAAAGTAGTACTGGTGGTAATAATAGTGGTAGATATAATAGTGAGAGTGGTAATAATGGTGGTAATTACAAATCAAATTACTTATTATATCGAATTCCTCGTTACATAAATTACACGTATTATTACTTACTTATGAAGTATATAAGAACTGAACCAAAAAAAAATAAAAAAAAATTATATGAGAATAAACGAGAAATTTATGATAATCGAATAATTGAAGGTGATGAGAATATATGATCAGTAAATTTAGATAACTGAAACTTAAGATAGAGAGCCAGAAAAACATGATTAAACCCTTGAGTACGATGTCTTAACCCCTTGAGTACGATGTCTTAACCTCTTGAGTACAATGATTCAAAGGGTTAAAACCTCGTACTCACAGGGCTAAGTCATTGTGCTCATCAAATATTTAAGTTATCGTACTCAAAGGCTTATGACATCGTACTCAAAGATTTAAACCATCGTACTCAAATATTTAAGACATCGAACTCAAAGGCTTATGACATCGTACTCAAAGATTTAAACCATCGTACTCAAATATTTAAGACATCGAACTCAAAGGCTTATGACATCGTACTCAAAGATTTAAACCATCGTACTCAAATATTTAAGACATCGAACTCAAAGGCTTAAGACATCGTACTCAATGGATTAAGACATCGTACTCATAGAGATAAATAAAACACAGCTGATAAAAGAGTAATTAACACAAACAGTCGATACATACGTACAAGGAAACAAGGAAAGTAGACAAAATTGACACACAAACACAAGACGATAGATAAACGAGGAAACAAACATACAAAAACAGAATATGTTTGAGTTTGATGTGTGTGTGTGTGTGTGTGGACCTGATTGTGTCTTTGTTGTAACCCTGGTGCTGGTGATAAAACGTAACACTGGTCATAACACGTAACACTGGTCATAACACGTAACACAAGCGATAACACGTAAAACTGATTATAATACTTAACGTTGGTGATAACACGTAACACCGAGGCACCTAATTTAGTCTCCCTTTAACTTGAACGACTTCCCGTTTTCTATAATGATCGTAGCCCCTCGGAACATGACCAAGTTTACTGCTTAGTTTTTCTACTTTTTGTTTGTTTAATGTATTTTTAGCTTGTTTGCATGTTTGTTTACTGTGTTTGTTGCTTGCGTGTTTATTTGTTTGTTTGTTTGTTTGCAATGATTGAATGGGATAGTGTACGATCTTAAAACTTTTTTATCTATCACACACAATCACACACACACACACATTTTTCTTCCAGTTCACTTCTGTGCCTTCGTTCTTCCTCCTAACTGGTGCTAAGTGACAGGAGCTAGTTGAGGTACAGTCTCTCGCTATATTTTCTGCCATTGTGGATGTTGTTTTGGTGATGTAGGTAAAGGTAAACATGTTTGATATGGTATATATTCCTTGTAGAGCTACGGGAAAGATTTGTATTGTGGTATTTTGAGAATTCAGCTCTCTCTCTCTTTCTCTCTCTCTCTCTCTCTCTCTCTCTCTCTCTCTCTTGCAACATTACATTAAGTCAACAAGTGTGGTAGATAAAGTACAGATAAGCTATAGACAATAAGTATCCACAAAAAACGAGTCCCATTGAAGACACTCTAAGGCGGGGTCACACTAGCACTTTTTCCCTCATTTTCTTGCATCAATTTTCTAAAGGTTGTTATTTTTCTGACGCGCACACTCATAGAGAACTAGTGCGACAGTATTTCCGCATTATGGAATTGTATGCCTTCCTCTTTAATGCTTTATTATTAATATTTTTTTTTTGCTGAATGTGTCGTCTCTAGGGTCTTAGAGGCCACGGTGATTTCTTATATACTCTAGCATAAATTCTTCAGATAGGTTTATCCACAGAGAAATACATACAGATGCCATGAACAGACCACTTAGTGAAAATAAACATATCAGAGGTATTTACAAATATCAACATCAATCAAAAAAATATAAGCAGTTTGTTAAAAATGCGATACTGACTACTTTTAAAATTAAATTTAGTTATTTTACGTGGCTCTAAATTAATTTTATAAAAATATCCCCATTATCTAGTAACAGGTCTTGACTTGACCAAGGAAATTGGAGGAAGCCAGTCAGGCGGAAACGATACTTTTCGTCTGAGCGAGACATTTTAGAAGAATTGACAACGCGTGGAAAAAAACGACAGAAAACGGGAAATTTGACGGAAAAAGTGCTCCTGTGACTCCTCCTTGACAACACTCCCTCAACACGGTAACATCTCTCATATCATTCTTACTCACCAAAGGATTTTCGCATTAGGAAAGTAATTACAAGGACTTTACCATCTATTAAATCTATGGCACGTCATTCTGTGATTCTCCGCAGTGAACAAAACATTGCATTCACAAAGGAACGTATATTGCATTCACTGCTGAATTAATCAATACAAATTTGACAACATCAATATTAAACTCTTAAAATTTTATTTTTGTATTAACTTACAATATATTTTTATTTCTCAGTTTTCTCAGCTATGTAACTTAATGGTGAGGACTTACAATATTAATCCTTTCACTACTGGGACGCCATCATTAATGCTTTACTCTATTTGGTTAACGCCAGATGATTTTATTCAGCTCAGAGGGGACCCCGGGAATAAGAAGTTATTAAACTCCAATAACATTACATATTTCTAAACATAAATAAATGTTTCTTACGTATAAACATGAGAAATAATGTTATTTATCTTTTTAGCTAAGCGGATAATTGGTGTTAACTTATACAATGAATGAATGGAAAATGTGTATGCAAAAGGGTTAATTATATATTGATACAGAATATATAAAGGTATTTATTTTGGTAGGCCTATGTGTTTTTTTATACGTATTTGTCATTTTCTTTGCCTTCCAAATACGATTATTATTAATGATCTTGAATTAATCACAACAAACTGTAATCCTCTTATGTAGTTTTTCTCGTTGTTGTTGTTTGTTATGGTAAATTGTTGTTTGTTGTTTTTGTTTGTTGTTGTTTGTTGTGGTTTGAGAAGAGACTTTTATAAACGAGGTTGTGTGTGCGTTCCTTCCGCCTTTCCATAGTTTTGAAGATAAAGAATTGAACTTTGGCTGAGCGGTGTCGGGGGCCTAAGGGCTGGTCGTCACTATTTCCTGTCCCTCCAGGAAAGACGGTCGGCTGCACAGGGGCGACCCCCCCCAACACCCCTTCCCCCTCGCGAATTGACACTTTTGCAGACAGAAAGCTTGAAGCTGATAGGGACGTGCGGGTGGCATAGGAGATGGGCGTTCGCCATATCCTGGTCCTTCAGCTGGGTCACTCACCTAACACTTATATTTCACCTTAAATTTGAATATAGTTATTTATATTCACTCCGTTAAATAACCATACTACTTACATGAATATAAGTTTACTTAATTTCACTCCGCTCTGAATATATTTACTTGTATTTACTTATCTTAATTACCGGGTTATTTAGTCTTAATTCCGCTACAAGTGATTACAAGGTTAATGCATAACAAATACCTCCACTTGTACCTGGTCAGTTCTACTAACAAGATGTGTGGTGTTACCTGTATCAGTGTTCTCTTTACCTGTAATTAACTCAGGTGCGGCAACAAGGACGACTGGTACACACCCACACACACACAGAATATTACCGATAAAAAATAATTAAAATTAATCAGCTTCAGTATTCCTAACCTAACCTAACTTAACCAAACCTAACTTAACCTAACCTAACCTAATCTAACTTAAACTAATCTAACCTAATTTAACTTTACTCTACCTTGCCTAACCTAACCTAACTTAACCAAACTAACTTAACCTAACCTAATCTAACTTAAACTAATCTAACCTAATTTAACTTTACTCTACCTTGCCTAACCTAACCTAACTTAACCAAACTAACTTAGCTTAACCTAATCATCCTCTCTTTATTAATTTTGTGGTCAAATTTGGTAAATCATAAAAAAATCGAGAAAATCTACAATGGAATTTTCTATGGTACATCATCTGACGTACATTATTTTGTAGGAATTTAGAAAGTTGGGAATTATGTAGAATTTAATTATGCGGGAAATATTTTACTGGATCTTTTCATTTATCTCTGATGGGAAATTGGCCAGTGGGAAATTATCTGATGTGGGATTTTATGGAGTAAGAAATAGTTCAATGGAATTTGGGGATTTTTTTCATAGGAAAGTCACCAGTGGGATATAATTTTAGTGGGATTTTTTTATCCAATGCTATGTTATGATATGTGATTTGACTTAATGGCACTTTACTAGATGGAATTATATCTACGGGGATTATATCTACGGGGATTATATCTACGGGAATTTTCTCTCTCTGGTGGGATTGAGGGATTCAACCACTCACGAACGACCACCACTATGAGACCAGCCAATAGCCAACCACCTCCCTCATCACCGTAACTCACACCTGTATACCTGAGTCACCTTCCCTAATTACTACCTCCTCCTTCGTAGTCGGGCTCGAGGCTCCGTCCCATAAAACTAACGCCTCCTCGGGAAGTCAGCAACTGCCTGGCGTTCCCCTCCGTTCGTCAGTAAGAGATTTAGAGTATTTACGCCAGACGAACACTCGCTTGTCAACTTTTTGTTTGTTTGTGACTTTTTTGGGATCACTCTATTGACTATTTGGAGTCTCTAACTTATTTTTAGTCTCACGTCTATTTTGGAGACTGGGAGAATACTGGACGAGATAAATTGAGGAAGAGAAGAATGGCGGAGAGAGGACTGAGGGAGAGAAGAATGAAAGAGAGAGGGCTGACGGAGAGTGAATAATGAGGGAGAGAGGACTGAGGGAGAGAACACAGAGAGAGAGGACTGAGGGAGAGAACACAGAGAGAGAGAGGACTGGGGGAGATGAAAATGAGGGAAAGAATACTGAGAGAGAGAGAGGATTAAGGTGGAGAGAAGACTGAGGGAGAGAGGACTAAGGGAGAGAGGACTGAGGGAGAGAGGACTGAGGGAGAGAGGATTAAGGTGGAGAGAAGACTGAGGGAGAGAGGACTGAGAGAGAGGATTAAGGGGGAGAGAAGACTGAGGGAGAGAGGACTAAGGGAGAGAGGACTGAGGGAGAGAGGACTGAGAGAGGGAGGACTGAGGGAGAGAGGATTAAGGTGGAGAGAAGACTGAGGGAGAGAGGACTGAGAGAGAGAGGATTAAGGTGGAGAGAAGACTGAGGGAGAGAGGACTAAGGGAGAGAGGACTGAGGGAGAGAGGACTGAGAGAGGGAGGACTGAGGGAGAGAGAGGACTGAGGGAGAGAGAGGACTGAGGGAGAGAGAGGAGCGGTCACTAGTAGCAGCATCACTGTACGCCGCCCTTCTCCCTGCTTGCCTCACACTCTCCTACACCACCCTGTCCGCCCTCCTGGCTCCATCACCTGTCTAGCACACTGCAGCAGGCGGGGGCACGAGTGAAGGAGTCAGGAGGAACACGATGATAAAATACGGCCACAAGAATTGGCTGTGTCTGGGTCATGGCAACAGGCGAGAAAGTGAAAGAGCGTAATTGAGGCAGTATAGTGTCGCGGAAGTAATAGAAGTGATAATGTAGGATGTGCGTGTCTTTGGGGGTGTGATGGTGTTGACACAGAGGGGAGGGACGGGTGTCACAGGTACACTCACTAATACACAGCGACGGTCAACGTAAACGAAGGGGACAAAAACAGCCAACAGTGGAGGATGTTCCCCCGAGCAACTCACCTTTCAGCCTGTCTGGTGAACCGCAAGAGGACGTCTCCCTGTGTCGGTATCTTTTCCTCGATATTTTCTGTGTTAGAGGCTGTTAGGTGCGCGGCGGCCATGCCAGTCCCCAGCACCACCAACACTGTCCTTAAGCAGTTCATCATTTACTGTGTCTCATGCACTAACACTCAACAATGTAACGAACACTGATACTCCAATCACGATAGTTAAGGTGACTTTTACCACTCTAAGTGAGAATTAGGTTTCTGCTGTATTAAACTATTAGTTCTCCCACTAAGGAGACAACGGTAGACTTGTACACACTTGACCACAGTTAACACCCGCAGACATTATAGTTACCTAACAGCCTCTTAGTTAACACTTTCAGGCACTCATGGCTGTAGGTCCATAACACACGAGTAGGTGTGGGGTGGCGGAGCGGGTGTGTGAGGGCAGGTGTGGTGCGGGTGGTGGGTGGCGTGTGACTGGTCAGGTGTGTGTGTGTAGTGCCACGCTCACCGTCCCGCTGGGGACTCCTCCACCCCCCGAGGCGGCCTTGAGCTGGCGTCACAGTGACGTCACTACCTCTGGAGTGCCCTCACAGGCGGTCGGCGACACGGGCGGCGTTGGGCGGCGTTGGGCGGCTGTGCACGGCACTAGGCTGTTAGGAGCGGTAAGGGACGCAATTGCAATCCACGAAGATAATTTCGTACACCCACGTTGAAGTCACCACAGTTGTCAAGGCTTGGAGAGAAAAACCGTGTTATGATCCAAGAGGAAAGTTGAAGTTACTAAAGTGGGCGTGGTGAGGACAGACTATTAAAGCGGAAGTGTGGGCGTGGGAAGTGCGCGTGGAGCCGCGGGCGAGCGAGCGGGTAGGCGCGGGTAACTAGTGTGGCCAGAGAGGCGTCCGCAGCGAGACTAGCAGTGTGGCCACCGACCTGCCCGGCAAGACCAACACGCGCCACTTTCACTGTTCCCGCCACCCGGCCCTCCCTCCCTCCCTCCCTCCTGCCCTCCCTCCCTCCCTCCTGCCCTCCATCCATCCGATCCTCCCTCCATCCATCCATCCTTCCTACTCCCCTCCCCTCCATATCTACTCTCTTCATCCATCCAGCCATCCATATCATCCACCCTTCTGTCATCCATTCATCTCACCACCTTCCCTACCTCCCTCCTCCCTGTCCATCAACTCATCCTTCCTTCCTTCCTTCTTCCTTCCTTCTTCCTCCTTCCTTCCTTCCTCCTTCCTTCCCTCCTTCCTTCCCTCCTTCCTTCCCTCCTTCCTTCCTTCCTTCCTTCCTTCCTTCCCTCCTTCCTTCCTTCCCTCCTTCCTTCTTTCCTTCCCTCCTTCCCTTCTTCCTCTTCCTTCCTTCCTCCTTCCTTCCTTCCTTCCTTCCCTTCCTTCCTTCCTTCCTCCTTCCTTCCTTCCTTCCTTCCTCCTTCCTTCCTTCCTTCCCTCCTTCCTTCCTTCCCTCCTTCCTTCTTTCCTTCCTTCCTTCCTTCCCTCCTTCCTTCCTTCCTTCCTTCCTTCCTTCCTTCCTTCCTCCTTCCTTTCTTCCCTCCTTCCTTCTTTCCTTCCTCCTTCCTTCCTTCCTCCTTCCTTCCTCTCTTTACATCATTTGTTCTCTCCTCCCTCTCCTCCTCCCTCTATTTCTACCTCCACATCCTCTTTTAATATATATCACCTTCCACAGTGGCCCTCCACCCTGGCCTCCACCCTGGCCTCCACCACCTGGCCCTCCACCCTGGCCCGCCACCCTGGCCCTCCACCACCCTGGCCTCCACCTGGCCCTCCACCGCCCTCACCTGGCCCTCCACCACCTGGCCTCCACCTGGCCCTCACCTGGCCCTCCACCCTGGCCTCCACCACCCTGGCCCTCCCCCTGGCCGCCACCCTGGCCCTCCACCACCCTGGCCCTCCACCACCCTGGCCCTCCCACCTGGCCCTCCACCCTGGCCCTCCACCACCTGGCCCTCCACCTGGCCTCCACCCTGGCCCTCCCACCTGGCCCTCCACCCCTGGCCTCCCACCGGCCCGCCACCTGGCCTCCACCACCCTGGCCCGCCACCCTGGCCCTCCACCCTAGCCCTCCACCCTGGCCCTCCACCACCCTGGCCCTCCACCCTGGCCTGCCACCCTGGCCCTCCACCACCCTGGCCCTCCACCACCCTGGCCCTCCACCTGGCCCTCCACCTGGCCCTCCACCACCCTGGCCCTCCACCCTGGCCCGCCACCCGCCGTCCACCCTGGCCCTCCACCCTGGCCTCCCTGGCCCTCCACCACCCTGGCCCTCCACCCTGGCCCTCCACCCTGGCCCTCCACCACCTGGCCCTCCACCCAGCCCTCCACCCAGGCCCTCCACCACCTGGCCTCCACCTGGCCCTCCACCCTGGCCTCCACCACCCTGGTCCTCCCACTCTGGCCCTTCACCTGGCCCTCCATCATCGCCCTCCATAGTGAGGGGAGAGTTTGTTACAGTGAGGGAGAGAGTTTGTTACAGTGAGGGAGATAGTTTGTGCAGTGAGGGAGAGTTTGTTACAGTGAGGAGAAGTTTGTTACAGTGAGGGAGAGAGTTTGTTACAGTGGGGAGAGAGTTTGAGTGAGGAGAGTTTGTTACAGTGAGGGAGAGTTTGTTAGTGAGGGGAGAGTTTGTTACAGTGAGGAGAGTTTGTTACAGTGAGGAGAGAGAGTTTGTTACAGTGAGGGAGAGAGTTTGTTACAGTGAGGGAGAGAGTTTGTTATAGTGAGGAGAGAGTTTGTTCAGTGAGGGGAGAGTTTGTTACAGTGAGGGAGATAGTGTGTTACAGTGAGGGAGAGAGGTTTGTTACAGTGAGGAAAGAGTTGTTACAGTAAGGGAGAGAGTTTGTTACAGTGAGGAGAGAGTTTGTTACAGTGAGGGAGATAGTGTGTTACAGTGAGGGAAGAGAGTTTGTTACAGTGAGGGAGAGAGTTTGTTACAGTAAGGAGAGTTTGTTACAGTGAGGGAGTTTGTTACAGTGAGGGAGAGATTTACAGTAAGGGAGAGAGTTTGTTAATGAGGGGAGAGAGTTTGTTACAGTAAGGGAGAGAGAGTTTGTTACAGTGAGGGAGAGAGTTTGTTACAGTGAGGAAAGAGTTTGTTACAGTGAGGAGAGAGTTTGTTACAGTAAGTGAGAGAGTTTGTTACAGTGAGGGAGAGAGTTTGTTACAGTGAGGGAGATAGTGTGTTACAGTGAGGGAGAGTTTGTTACAGTGAGGTAGAGTTTGTTACAGTGAGGAGAGGTTTGTTCAGTGAGGGAGAGAGTTTGTTACAGTGAGGGAAAGAGTTTGTTATAGTGAGGGGAGAAAGTTTGTTACAGAGGGAGAGAGTTTGTTACAGTGAGGGAGATAGTGTGTTACAGTGAGGAGAGAGTTTGTTACAGTAAGGGAAAGAGTTTGTTACAGTAAGGGGAGAGTTTGTTACAGTGAGGGAGAGAGAGTTTGTTACAGTGAGGGAGATAGTGTGTTACAGTGAGGGAAAGAGTTTGTTACAGTGAGGGAGAGAGTTTACAGTAGGGAGAGTTTGTTATAGTGAGGAGAGTTTGTTACAGTGAGGAGAGAGTTTGTTACAGTAAGGGAAAGAGTTTGTTGGTGAGGGAGAGAGTTTGTTACAGGGGAGAGAGTTTGTTACAGTGAGGGAGAGTTTGTTACAGTGAGGGAAAAGAGTTTGTTACAGTGAGGAGAGTTTTTACAGTAAGTGAGAGTTTGTTCAGGAGGAGGTTTGTTACAGTGAGGAGAGTTTGTTACAGTGAGGAGAGAGTTTGTTACAGTGAGGGAGAGAGTTTGTTACAGTGAGGAAAGAGTTTGTTACTGTAGGGAGAGAGTTTGTTACAGTGGGGAGAGAGTTTGTTACAGTGGGGAGATAGTGTGTTACAGTGAGGGAAAGAGTTTGTTACAGTGAGGAGAGGTTTGTTACAGTAAGGGAGAGAGTTTGTTACAGTGAGGGGAGAGTTTGTTACAGTGAGGGAGAGGTTTGTTACAGTAAGGGAGAGTTTGTTACAGTGAGGGAGAGTTTGTTACAGTGAGGGAGAGTTTGTTACAGTGAGGAGAGAGTTTGTTTGAGGGAAAGAGTTTGTTACAGTGAGGGAGAGAGTTTGTTACAGTGAGTGAGGGGAGAGTTTGTTACAGTGAGGGGAGAGTTTGTTACAGTGAGGTAGAGAGTTTGTTACAGTGAGGGAGAGAGAGTTTGTTACAGTGAGGGAGAGTTTGTTACAGTAGAGTGGAGAGTTTGTTACAGTGAGGGAGAGTTTGTTACAGTGAGGTAGAGAGTTTGTTACAGTGAGGGAGAGTTTGTTACAGTGAGGGGAGAGGACAGTGAGGGAGAGATTTGTTCAGTGAGGGAAAGGTACAGTGAGGGAGAGAGTTTGTTACAGTGAGGGAGAGAGTTTGTTACAGTGAGGGAGAGAGAGTTTGTTACAGTGAGGAGAGAGAGTTTGTTACAGTGAGGAAAGGTTGTTACAGTGGGGGAGAGTTTGTTACAGTAAGTGAGAGAGAGTTTGTTACAGTGAGGGGAGAGTTTGTTACAGTGAGGAGAAGTTTGTTACAGTGAGGGAGTTTGTTACAGTGAGGGAGAGTTTGTTACAGTGAGGAAGAGTTTGTTACAGTAAGGAGAGAGTTTGTTACAGTGAGGAAGTTTGTTACAGTGAGGGAGATAGTGTGTTACAGTGAGGGAAAAGAGTTTGTTACAGTGAGGGAGAGAGTTTGCTACAGTAAGGGATAGAGTTTGTTACAGTGAGGGGAGAGTTTGTTACAGTGAGGGAGAGAGTTTGTTACAGTAAGGGAGAGAGTTTGTTACAGTGAGGGAGAGAGTTTGTTACAGTAAGGGAGAGTTTGTTACAGTGAGGAGAGAGAGTTTGTTACAGTGAGGGAAAGAGTTTGTTACAGTGAGGAGAGTTTGTTACAGTGAGGAGAGTTTGTTACAGTGAGGGAGAGAGTTTGTTACAGTGAGGTAGAGAGTTTGTTACAGTGAGGGAGAGAGTTTGTTACAGTGAGGGGAGAGTTTGTTACAGTGAGGGAGAGTTTGTTACAGTGAGGGAAAGAGTTTGTTACAGTAGTGGAGAGAGTTTGTTACAGTGAGGGAGAGAGTTTGTTACAGTGAGGGAAAAGGTTTGTTACAGTGAGGGAAGAGTTTGTTACAGTGAGGGAGAGTTTGTTACAGTGAGGGAGAGAGTTTGTTACAGTGAGGGAAGAGTTTGTTACAGTGGGGAGAGAGTTTGTTACAGTGAGGGAGAGAGTTTGTTACAGTGAGGGAAGGAGTTTGTTACAGTAGGGGAGAGAGTTTGTTACAGTGAGGGAGAGTTTGTTACAGTGAGGAAAGAGTTTGTTAGTGAGGGAGAGTTTGTTACAGTGAGGAGAGAGTTTGTTACAGTGAGGGAGAGTTTGTTACAGTGAGGGAGATAGTTTGTTACAGTGAGGAGAGAGTTTGTTACAGTGAGGTAGAGAGTTTGTTACAGTGGGGAGATAGTGTCTTAGTGAGGGAGAGTTTGTTACAGTGAGGGAGAGAGTTTGTTACAGTGAGGAAAGTTTGTTACAGTGAGGGAGAGAGTTTGTTACAGTGAGGGGAAAGAGTTTGTTACAGTGAGGGAAGAGAGTTTGTTACAGTGGGAGAGGTTTGTTACAGTGAGGGGAGAGTTTGTTACAGTGAGGGAAAGAGTTTGTTACAGTGAGGGAGAGAGTTTGTTACAGTGAGGGAGAGTTTGTTACAGTGAGGAGAGAGTTTGTTACAGTGAGGGAAAAGAGTTTGTTACAGTGAGGGAGAGAGTTTGTTACAGTGAGGGAAAAGAGTTTGTTACAGTGAGGGAGAGAGTTTGTTACAGTGAGGGAGAGAGTTTGTTACAGTGAGGGAAAGAGTTTGTTACAGTGAGGGAGAGAATTTGGCACATACCTACATACATACATACATACATTAAGAGATAGATAGATACGGTATATATATATAGAGATGGAGAGAGCCAGCGTGAGGGTCAGTGTCACCACCACCACCACCACCACCACCACCACGGTCAACCTCCGCCTCAGGACACCATGGCTGGTGACTTAATGGAGTTGGTCAGCGAGTTGGGTGAGGCTGGGGGAGCTGTGGTTGTTGGTGGTGAGCTGGTGCTAGGGCCTGGTGGAGTGTGGGCCTGGTGGAGGCTGGTTGTGGCCTGTGAGCTGTGGTTGTTAGGGCCTGGTGGAGCTGTGGTTGTTAGGGCCTGGTGGAGGCTGTGGTTGTTGGGGGCCTGGTGGAGAGCTGTGGTTGTTAGGGCCTGGTGGAGCTGTGGTTGTTGGGGCCTGGTGGAGCTGTGGCTGGGGCCTGGTGGAAACTGTGGTTGTTAGGGCCTGGTGGTGGCTGTGGTTGTTAGGGCCTGGTGGAAGCTGTGGTTGCTAGGGGGCCTGGTGGAGAGCTGTGGTTGTTAGGGCCTGGTGGGAGCTGTGGTTGTTGAGGGCCTGGTGGAGAGCTGTGGTTGTTAGGGCCTGGTGAGGCGCTGGTTGTTAGGGCCTGGTGGAGAGCTGTGGTTGTTGGGGCCTGGTGGAGCTGTGGTTGTTAGGGCCTGGTGGAGAGCTGTGGTTGTTAGGGCCTGGTGGAGCTGTGGTTGTTGGAGGCTGGTGGAGAGCTGTGGTTGTTAGGGCCTGGTGGAGAGCTGTGGTTGTTAGGGCCTGGTGGGCTGTGGTTGTTAGGGCCTGGTGACTGTGTGTTGGGCCTGGTGGAACTGTGGTTGTGGGCCTGGTGAAGCTGTGGTTGTTGGGCCTGGTGGAGAGCTGTGGTTGATAGGGCCTGGTGGAGAGCTGTGGTTGTTAGGGCCTGGTGGAGAGCTGTGGTTGTTAGGGCCTGGTAGAAACTTGGTTGCGAGACACAGCCACCCCTCTCTCCTTCACTCAGAATAATCTCATTTACTGCCTCCTTGACACTGTCTAACATATACACTTAACATATTACCTGGGAACTTTAAGACGACCTTGTCACTTGTTTTTTTTTTACAAGAGAAAGACAATTCATATTCGGGAAAAGACAACATCACGGTGTGTATTGCTGATTGTGGCTGGACACCAACTATCACATGGCTTTTTACACGGCTTGTATTATGATGAAAGACTCCCTAGTGTCTCCAGGAACAGCGTAAAGTATCTTATAAATTTCCTAAATAACATATATTTCCCCCGACTTCAAGACCATAGTGTGGCGTATCCGGTGATGGGACAGAAGTTGTAGTGTCATTCCGAGACAAAAACAGACAGAATTAACTTGTTATCTGTAGTAAGGTGAGACTGTATTGTGAGCTTCAACACACCTCAGTGGGGTAAAATAAAGGTAGATTGGTGTGTTGGATAGTGAGAGGGGAGGTGAGTGTAGGAGAGAGAGGGAGGAGAGGTGGGTGTAGAGAGAGGGGGGAGAGGTGGGTGTAAGAGAGAGGGGAGGTGGTGTAAGAGAGAGAGGGGGAAGGGAGGATCTACCTGTATTTAAAAAAGGGATGAAGAAAACAGTGTGGTTAGAGTTTACGTGGTAGGGGAACCAAAGACGTCGCTTGTCATCACATAGGGGCGTCACTGACCTTGTGTTTGTAGAGAGTGTTCATTTGAGAGATGAGTAATGGTATCTCTCTCTCTCTCTCTCTCTCTCTCTCTCTCTCTCCATTCTTTCCTCCTCTTCCCCCTCCTCCTCCTCCTTCCATCCATCTAGCCTCCCTCCTCGTCCACCTTTCCTCTTTACATCTCAACATCGTCCCTCCCATTATCTGTCTCTCCTCGTCTCTCCCTCTCCTTTCTTCCCACCAATCCTTCCTCCTAGTCCTATTCTCTCCTCCTCTTCTCCTCCACTCCCGCCCTCGTCCTCCACTTCCCCCAGCAGCCTCAGGGCAGTGTCACCTGCTGGCCCACACAGTGTCACCATTCCACCACCTAATGGCCGTCTCTCTCAATAACAGTAGAGTTGAGAAAGACATTGACTCACTCAGCAGAATTTGAGGAGCTTGATGGTGGCTTTGAGACGATGACAAACAAACACATAGAATGATAGTGACAGAGAGGAGAGAACCTAAACACACACACACACACACACACACACACACACATACGAGAGAGAGAGAGAGAGAGAGAGAGAGAGAGAGAGGGAGGGGGCAGAAGAAAGGTGAGAAAGTGTAACAAAACGATATAAAAAAGTTCAAGCACAAAAAAGTGATATTTGTCCATACTCTTTTTGTTCATCTATCAACAGTCATCTCTAAACAGCTTCATAATAACAGTGTGCGGTCATAACAAGATAATGAGGCCAAGTCACTTTAGAAAATTGTTAAAGAACTCGAACTTTTGTTTTTTGTTTGGTAAATAAAATTAGAAATGAAAGGGGAACTTCAGTAAACTCAAACTGGACTTGGGCTAGGGGAACATGAGTAAGTTTAAGCTGGATATGTGCAAGGGGACTTGAGAAAGCTTTAGCTGGACTTGTGCTGGGGACGTGAGTAAACTTAAGCTGGACTTGCGCTAGGGGGCGTAAGAAAATTTAAGCTGGACTTCTGCAAGTTTAAGCTGGGTTTGTGCTAGGGGGACTTGAGTAAGCTTAAACTAGACTTGTACTGGAGGACTTGAGAAAGCTTAGACTGGACTTTTGCTGAGGGATTTGATTAATCATAAACTGGACTTGTGCTAAGGGGAAATAAGAAAGTTTAAGCAGGACTTGTGCACAAATATAAGCTGGACTTGTGCTAGGGGGACTTGAGAAAGCTGAAGATGAACTCGTACTGTCATCGAGAGAACAAGACCTTTTTATGTGTGTGTTCAATGTACATGATTTTACGAAATATATGAGAGGTTGAGTCTCTGTCTCGTCATGAGAACTGACAAAAACAAGTCCGATAACGATAGTAATAAAAGTATATACAAACAGAAGTCAACTCTTAAGGTATTATAAAACCATGTAAAGTTTAAACTAATATGAGGAGGAAATGATAGAATTTAAACCATTTTAATTAAATGAACATAATTTAGAAGATATTTTTTGTGCTGTGCCACGCCTTGACCACCGTTAACCATCCCCACGCCTTGGCCACCGTACACCACCCCCATGCCTTGACCACCGTTAACCACCACCCCCATGCCTTGGCCACGTACACCACCCCACGCCTTGACCACCGTACACCACCCCACGCCTTGACCACTGTACACCACCCCCCATGCCTTGACCACCGTTAACCACCCCCATGCCTTGGCCACAGACCACCACCCACGCCTTGACCACCGTTAACCACCCCATGCGCACAGTACACACACCCCCATGCCTTGGCCACAGACCACCACCCCCACGCCTTGACCACCGTTAACCACCCCCATGCCTTGGCCACTGTACACCACCCCACGCCTTGGCACCGTACACCACCCCATGCCTTGACCACCACACCACCCCCATGCCTTGACCACAGTACACCACCCCCACGCCTTGGCCACCGTACACCACCCCACGCCTTGACCACACGTATACCACCCCCACGCCTTGACCACAGTACACCACCCCCATGCCTTGACCACAGTACACCACCCTACGCCTTGACCACCGTATACACCCCCATGCCTTGACCACTGCACACCACCCCACGCCTTGACCACCGTACACCACCCCCATGCCTTGACCACCGTACACCATCCCACGCCTTGACCACTGTACACCACCCCACGCCTTGACCACCGTACACCACCCCCACGCCTTGACCACCGTACACCACCCCACGCTTGACCACTGACAGCACCCCCACGCCTTGACCACCGTACACCACCCCACGAGTTGACCACCGTACACCACCCCACGAGTTGACCACCACACCACCCCCATGCCTTGACCACCGTACACCACCCCCACGCCTTGACCACCGTACACCACCCCCACGCCTTGACCACCGTACACCACCCCCACGCCTTGACCACTGTACACCACCCCCCACGCCTTGACCACCGTACACCACCCCCACGCCTTGACCACTGTACACCACCCCCACGCCTTGACCACTGTACACCACCCCCACGAGTTGACCGCCGTACACCACTCCCACGCCTTGACCACCGTACACCACCCCCACGCCTTGACCACCGTACACCACCCCCACGAGTTGACCACCGTACACCACCCTACGCCTTGACCACCGTACACCACCCCACGCCTTGACCACCGTACACCACCCCCACGCCTTGACCACCGTACACCACCCCACGCCTTGACCACCGTACACCACCCCCACGCCTTGACCACTGTACACCACCCCCACGCCTTGGCCACCGTACACCACCCCACGCGTTGACCACCACCGCACACCACTCCCACGCCTTGACCACTGTACACCACCCCACGTTGGCCACCGTACACCACCCCACGCCTTGGCCACCGTACACCACCCCCCACGCCTTGACCACTGTACACCACCCCATGCCTTGGCCACACCGTACACCCACCCCCACGCCTTGACCACCGTACACCACCCCACGCCTTGGCCACTGTACACCACCCCACGCCTTGGCCACCGTACACCACCCCCACGCCTTGACCACTGTACACCACCCCCACGCCTTGACCACTGTACACCACCCCCACGCCTTGACCACCGCACCACCCCCACGCCTTGACCACTGTACACCACCCCACGCCTTGACCACCGTACACCACCCCCACGCCTTGACCACCGTACACCACCCCCACGCTCACCACCGTACACCACCCCCACGCCTGGACCACCGTACACCACCCCACGCCTTGGCCACCGTACACCACCCCCACGCCTTGACCACCGTACACCACCCCCACGCCTTGACCACCGTACACCACCCCACGCCTTGGCCACCGTACACCACCCCCACGCCTTGGCCACCGTACACCACCCCACGCCTTGACCACCGTACACCACCCCCACGCCTTGACCACCGCACACCAACCCCACGCCTTGACCACTGTACACCACCCCCATGCCTTGACCACTGCACACCACCCCCACGCCTTGACCACTGTACACCACCCCACGCCTTGACCACCGTACACCACCCCACGCCTTGACCACTGCACACCACCCCCACGCCATGACCACTGTACACCACCCCAAGCCTTGACCACCGTACACCACCCCCACGCCTTGACCACCGCACACCACCCAACGCCTTGACCACTGCACAACACCCCACGCCTTGACCACCGTACACCACCCCACGCCTTGACCACCGTACACCAATCCCACGCCTTGACCACCGTACACCACCCCACGCCTTTGACCACCGTACACCACCCTACGCCTGACCACACCACCCCCACGCTTGACCACCCACACCACCCTACGCCTTGACCACCGTACACCACCCTACGCCTTGACCACTGTACACCACCCCCACGCCTGACCACCGTACACCACCCCCACGCCTTGACCACCGTACACCCCACGCCTTGACCAATGTACACCACCCCAATGCCTTGACCACCGTACACCACCCCACGCCTTGACCACCATACACCACCCTACGCCTTGACCACTGTACACCACCCCCATGCCTTGACCACTGCACACCACCCTACGCCTTGACCACCGTACACCACCCCTACGCCTTGACCACCGTACACCACCCCACGCCTTGATCACCGTATCACCCCCACGCCTTGACCACCGTACACCACCCCCACGCCTTGACCACTGTACACCACCCCACGCCTTGACCACCGTACACCACCCCACGCCTGACCACCGTACACCACCCCACGCCTTGACCACTGCACACCACCCCCACGCCTTGGCCACCGCACACCACCCCTACGCCTTGACCACCGTACACCACCCCCACGCCTGACCACCGTACACCACCCTACGCCTTGACCACTGTACACCACCCCATGCCTTGACCACCGTACACCACCCTACGCCTTGACCACTGTACACCACCCCACGCCTTGACCACCGTACACCACCCTACGCCTTGACCACCGTACACCACCCCACGCCTTGACCACCGTACACCACCCCACGCCTGACCACCGTACACCACCCCCCACGCCTTGACCACCGTACACCACCCCCACGCCTTGACCACCGTACACCACCCCCACGCCTTGACCACCGTACACCACCCCACGCCTTGACCACCGTACACCACCCTACGCCTTGACCACTGTACACCACCCCCATGCCTTGACCACTGCACACCACCCCCATACGCCTTGACCACTGTACACCACCCCACGCCTTGACCACCGTACACCACCCTACGCCTTGACCACTGTACACCACCCCACGCCTTGACCACCGTACACCACCCTACGCCTTGACCACTGTACACCACCCCCACGCCTTGACCACCGTACACCACCCCACGCCTTGACCACTGTACACCACCCCCACGCCTTGACCACTGTACACCACCCTACGCTTGACCACCGTACACCACCCCACGCCTTGACCACTGTACACCTCCCTACGCCTTGACCACTGTACACCACCCCCACGCCTTGACCACCGTACACCACCCACGCCATGCCACTGCACACCACCCCCACGCCTTGACCACTGTACACCACCCCCACGCCTTGACCACCGTACACCACCCTACGCCTTGACCACCGTACACCACCCCATGCCTTGAACTGACCGCCTTGACCACTGTACACCACTCACGCCTTGGCCACCGTATTCACCCCCACGCCTTGACCACCGTACACCACCCCCATGCCTTGACCATCTACACAGTCACCCGAGGCGAGGCTCCTGATAAATAACTGTGTTGTTATTAAATCACCCAATTTGTCAGGAAACGACCTTCAGGTAGTTAGATCAATTACACGTATACTTATATGATAACTTAGAACGATCATACTAATACCAATATAGATCTAAACTTACACGCTTACTTACAACGACCACAAGCATGTTTATATGATAATTTACAACGAGCACAATTTACTAAAATAATCTTGTAACTTTAGGATTGTTATGGTGATGTGACCTGTGATATAATGAGCACTCACTACACACACAGGCCACAGTGAACCAGGGCTACATATGTGTTACTCGAGGCCTCTTGTAGTCGAGTAGTGGTGACAGTAGCGGTCGACCCAGCACAGGTGTGGTTACCTGGTCTAATTACGGGTCATCTCTAGGTGTTTGTGTTACGGGTTATAGTTTATTTGTCACTGAGTGTATTAGGAATTATTCACAAGTCACCTGATGGGTAGTTATGGAAGGTGGTTCGGTTATGGGTAACTATGGGTGGCTGTGTGGTTGTGGATATCTATGTGCGGTATGGTTTGGGTACATATGAGGATGATGTGGGCGTGGATAGCCATGGGCGGCGGTGTTGTTGTTGGTAGCCATTAGTGGTAGTATGGTTATGGGTAGTTATGGGTGGCGATATGGGCGTGGCATCCGTGGATAGCTATAGGCGGCGGTGTGGGCGTGGATGGCTATGGGTGGCGGTGTGGGAGTGTATGGCTATGGGCAGCAGTGTGGGCGTGGATGGCTATGAGGGGGGTATGGGCGTGGATAGCTATGGTCGGCGGTATGGGCGTGGATGGTTATGGGCGGAGGTATGGGCGTGGATATGGGCGGCGGTATGGGCGTGGATGGCTATGGGCGGCGGTATGGGCGTGGATAGCTATGGGGGATAATTGTCTTCAGTGTAATATTTCTCGCAGTACTGATAAATGTAACACTCATAATACAGGAATTACTTCCTAGAATATCAGTAATATTTAAGGTAATATAGCAATATGTCTTAAATCACAGGTAATATTTAAGGTAATATAGCAATATGTCTTAAATCACAGGTAATATTTAAAGTAATATAGCAAGATGTCTTTCGAATCACATTTTATTATTTATGACAATAGTTAGCAATATGTTTGTTCCAGCAGGTAATACAAAGTGCGATGTCTTAAATCGCTGTTTTAAATCACAGGTAATATAGCAAGATGTCTTAAATCACAGGTAATATTTAAGGTAATATAGCAATATGTCTTAAATCACAGGTAATATTTAAGGTAATATAGCAATATGTCTTAAATCACAGGTAATATTTAAGGTAATATAGCAATATGTTTTAAATCACAGGTAATATAGCAAGATGTCTTAAATCACAGGTAATATTTAAAGTAATATAGCAAGATGTCTTAAATCACAGGTAATATTTAAAGTAATATAGCAATATGTCTTAAATCACAGGTAATATTTAAGGTATTATTGTATTATATAAAAAAATTGAGATACTAAATTGCAAGAGTCTAGGATAATAACTGATAAAATCCCGATTTGTTTGAAAACATTCGTGTGAAACCTTTTGTTTCTGTGGGGGTTTTATATGATGTGTCCTTTGTTTTTTGTTTGTGTTTGTGTATGAAATTTTGTTCTAGTTTATTGTGTTTCATTATGTGATGTGATGCGTGTGTGTGTGCGTGTGTGTGTTCCAACATAAACCATACTAAGAGAAATAATAAATATACATTACGATCCCCTCCAAATTATTTCCGGTTCAAGTAAAAAAAAACAATAATATGCAAGTTCTCCAAAAAAAAAGCCAATTATTTCCTGGGCGTTGTATGGAGGTCGATTTTCCGGGAACCTCCAGGCGTACATAATCCGTTCTTGATACCCCCAGCACGCACCTCTCCTTACTCCTCAGGTTCTGCCTAATATATTACCCCGTGCTGTTTAGTTGGAAAAAAAACGTAAAACAGAAATCAAGAGAAAAATATTATCTCAACAGCGTTACTCTCTCTCTCTCTCACTTCGTCTATCCGTCTAATCTATCTACCTTTCTGTTTCTCTCTGTTTTCTCTCTCTATCTATATATCTGCCTGGCTGTCTGTCTGTCTATAACAAAATCCCAATTACGTCATAGAAATATCACTCCGGCCAATTTGCTTTTTTCCTCAATTTATTCTTTTTTTTTCCTCAATTTACTTTTTTTTCCCCTAACCATCAAGAGATAAATAACATAATTATTTCTTATCATCGCATCTGTCAAGGTTTTTTCCCCTATAATTTGCAGCTTTTACGTGGGCTTGCAGAAATGTTTTTTTCTTCATATTTGGTCTTAAATACGTTTCTGGGATCATAGGTGAGGTGGTCGTTGTAGTCGTTGTTGTCGTTGTTGTGGTCGTTGTTATCATTGATGTGGTCGTTGTTATCATTGATGTGGTCGTTGTTATCATTGATGTGGTCGTTGTTATCATTGATGTGGTCGTTGTTATCATTGATGTGGTCGTTGTTATCATTGTTGTGGTCGTTGTTATCATTGATGTGGTCGTTGTTATCATTGATGTGGTCGTTGTTATCATTGATGTGGTCGTTGTTATCGTTGATGTGGTCGTTGTTGTCGTTGTTGTGGTCGTTGTCTTCGTTGTTGTTGTTGTCGTCGTGGTCGTTCTTATTGTTCATTATTATAAATCCTCCAGTATAACTAACTAACTAACTAACTACCTAACTAACAAGTAATCATACAACATAATCACACCTATACTAAATTGTTCACACTCAGTATTTCTAATCACCTTGACAACCACAACAGCTGACAAGTACTGCACTTAGGGTCAACAAGGTCAAGATATCGAAGGTCATGACCCAGTCTGTATTTCAGCAGGTAATGAGAGTAGAGAGAGTTATGGTGTTTGCGTCTGACATACTGTATAATCAAGGGCGTCAATAAATAATGCCTAGATTTTATTGTATTATTTTGATAAGTCTGGGCATTCTTTTTCGGTGATCCTTAACTAGAATTGCCTTCAATATTTCACTGATTGATGTGTTTGACCTCTTGCTCGAGTGAAGTGTGTGTGTGTGTGTGTGTGTGTGTGTGTGTGTGTGTGTACCAGATTATATGATTGTTGTTAGACTAAACGAGAGTCACGGAGAGTCATAACAATGGGAACTGAAATAACTGGACGTGACTCTACATGTGAGGTCTGCTGGTGAGGTCTTTAGGGATTAACTGCTGGTACTGCACTTGAGTCCCCACCACCTCATCTACAACGCTAGGTACAGTTGGGGACATTTCCACCTTGTACACTCCGCGTTGTCAATCCATTATTTCCGTGAGGTGTGAACCCTGAGAGTATCAGAACGTGAATCCGATGCCTTTAAGTTACTAGGTGAGACGTGAGGTGCACACAGTAGCCTGGGACCACAATGATATAATTTGACTCATTACATGTGCCCAGTAACGGTGACATACTGTAGATTATTGGTGTACAGTAATATGGACACTTTTAACGTGGAGTGAATAATACCTGTCCTGCAGTGGACAATGTGTGGCTGAAACAGTTGGTTACACAGTATAAATATCCCACTTTATTTATCCTCAAGCAAAGTGTAAGAGACGTTAGTATAGTGCCAGGCTTTATGTGGGTCAAGTGTTGTGGCGGTGCAACTGTCTCGGGTCTTATCAGTTCATGTACAGCCGACCAATCCACCAGTTACAAGCAATTCACTTCAGTTCTGCACAAGTCTCCATCGTGACAAGACGAGGGGAGGCTAGACGACTTTTAAGTTCTCAGTTGACCTCTGACCCTCAGCCAGTGCGGACCTGTGTTCCTGTCAGTGTTAGTGACATAGTGACATGGCAGCTGCTGACGAGTACTCGACCACCTCTCACGTTCTCCAGCTTTGTCTTGCCTTGCAAGACCGACTGGAGAAGGTTGAGAAGGAGGTCCAGAGTCTCTAGGGCGAAAACTTAGCCTTGAAGCTAGTTTTAGAGAAGAAAACCTTTGCCAGTGTCGTGAAGGACGGTGAAGTTGAAGTGGATTCATGGAAGGTAGTTGCTGCTAGTGCTACAAAATGCACTCTAAAAAGGCACTCAGCTGTAGACCTAAACAACAGGTTCAGCACCTTAAGTGACGAGTGTGAGGAAGGTGCTAGTAACACCACGAGTGCTACTCCCTCTGTTAGTGTGGAGAGAGGGAGTAGCGCAGGTAAGAAATCACCACACTCAGGTAAGGTCAAATGTGTTTCTGTCATGGGAGACTCGATGGTGAAGTATTTAGGTAACAATCTCTGTACTAAAGTTAGGAAGCTCGAGTGTCTCCCCGGGGCAGGGATAGATAGAGTACTGGAGAGAGTGGAGAACGTCATTGATGACTGTGGAGACAACCCCATAGTCTTACTCAGTGCAGGAGGCAATGACGTAGGTAAGCTTACCAGTGTCGAACTGCGTAAGCTGTATAGGGAAGCTCTAGATAAGATTAGGGTGAAGGGTGGAACTCCTATTGCTTGCTCTATCCTACCTAGACGTGGTGCCAGTCGTGAATGGATGTCCCGTGCAATTGGTTTCAATTGCTGGTTGGAAGAACAGTGTAAAGAGCTGTCGACGCCATTCATTGATAGTTGGAGCCTGTACTATGGTGATGATAGTATGTATGCAAGGGATGGGGTGCATTTAAGTAGGAAGGGGGTGGCGGTGCTAGCGAAGATAGTTGACAGGGTAGTAAAGGTGGGGTTTAAATATGTCCAAATCCCATCAATGGTAAAGAGAGGAAAATACCATGTGAAAATAACAGCAGTGAAACAGAAGTAGATAATGCTGAAAATATAGTTAGTCATAATAACAAACATCAAAGTAATAAATGTAAAACAGATAGAAACGGAAGAAATATATTGAGTGTTTATTATACTAATAGTAGAAGCCTGTGTAACAAAATGGACCAGCTCAGGGCCATTGTTAGTAAAGAGAACATAGATATAATTGCAATAACGGAAACATGGATAAATTCAAACAGCAAACATTTTTTAGCAGAATTTCATATTCCAGGATATAACCTATTTAAATTTGACAGAGTAGGAAGGAGAGGGGGCGGTGTAGCAGTGTATATCAGGGTGTCATTAAAAAGCTGCAATAAATCAAACATTAAAACAAATAGCGACAATGAAAGTATTTGGGTAGAGATTGGTGAGGGCAATGAGTCCGGAGTCATTGGTGTTATATATAGACCACCTAATTTGAGTAGGAACGATGGTAAATTGCTATGGGAGGAAATAAAGAAGGTATCTGATAGAAACAATGTATGTATTCTAGGCGATTTCAACTTTTCAGGCTTAGATTGGAAAAATCAACTTAGCGATAATGAATCTGAAGGTTTTCTAGAAGTAGTACAAGATAGTTTTTTATATCAATTCATAAACTCGCCCACTAGAGGAAATAATATCCTCGATTTAGTTCTCAGTAATAATGAAAATCTAGTAAAAGATGATGGGATTGGAGACGAACTAGGAAACAGTGATCATAAAGCCATATTTTTAACTTAATATGGAATGGCAGGAAGAAGGAAAATTCGGCCTTGATCCCGGATTTTAGGAAGGCTAATTACGGTAGCTTAAGGAGAGACCTAAGGGATGACCCTATGGTCAAAAGATTAATCCCCCCCACACCTCCGGAAACTGTCAACTTAGGACGGGAGAACCCTGAATTTAATTTAGCAGCTACTTATGAACAATTTATTGCGACAATCCATAATGCTCAAAATAAACACATCCCTAAAAAGAAAATTCAGATCGATACGGAACCAACCAAAATGGATGAATAATAGACTCTTAGATCTTCTAGGGAAAAGAAAGGAGTATATAGAAAAGTTAAGAAAGGCGAAAATCACTTACTTGGTTATTATCAGAACCTAACAAGACAGGTAAAAACAGAAATTAGGAAAGCAAAGAGAAATTATGAAATCAAGGTAGCAAACGAATCGAAAAATAACCCCAAAGCTTTTTATCAAACTGTATAAATCAAAGGTTAGAGATACAATAGGTCCCCTTAAAACTACGACAGGAGAAATGACTGATGATGAGTTAGAAATGTGTTGTACGTTAAATAGTCATTTTCGCTCCGTATTTACAAATGAAAAACTAGCACAGTTTCCAGAAGTTCATAAGGTATATAACGACAGTATAGAAAATATGTTGATGAATATCAATATTACTAGTAACGATGTGCTTAAAGTAATTAACAAACTGAAGCTTCATAAATCGCCTGGTCCAGACGAGGTATATGCTAGAATATTAAAAGAATGTAGAGATGAGTTGAGTAATCCATTAGCAGTTTTATTTAATAAGTCATTAGAATCGGGCCTAGTGCCAGAAGCTTGGAAACTTGCAAATGTAGTTCCGATTTTCAAAAAAGGTGATAAATCAATTGCATCAAATTACCGTCCCATTAGTCTCACGTCAATCATAGCAAGTTGCTAGAGTCAATTATTGCTACGAAAATCAGAAGCCACCTTGAAACATTCAACTTAATTCATTCTTCTCAGCACGGGTTCACCCAGGGACGTTCTTGTCTCACAAATTTGCTTAGCTTTTTCTCAGAAGTATATGAAGCGGTAGATAATGATAAGTCATATGATATAATTTATTTAGCTTTCAGTAAAGCATTCGATAGAGTCCCTCATGAGAGATTGATAAGGAATGTAGAAGCACATGGAATAGGTGGATCATTATTAAAATGGATTAGGTCATTGTTAACTGGTAGGAAACAAAGTCAGCATAAATGGATTTAAGTCAGACTGGGGTGCGGTCAAAACCGGAGTTCCCCAGGGATCTGTATTAGGCCCTCTGCTGTTTGTTATATTCATTAATGATCTTGATTTAGGTATAACTAGTAGGATTAGTAAATTTGCAGATGATACCAAAATGGGGAGAGATACAATTAGACAGTACATCTTTGAACACCTTCAAAGAGATCTAGATAATTTTACATAAGTGGTCAGTAGACTGGGCAAAATGAATTTTAATACTGATAAATGCAAGGTACTACAGATAGGGAAGACGAATACAACGTTACATAACCAGGGGTAACACGAAATAGAAATCTAGATTGTGAAAAGATCTAGGTATTTGTTGTAAACGACTTGAAACCTAGAAACACGTATTAGCGTTCGCAACAAGGCAAACAGGATTCTTGGGTTCATATCTAGGAGTGTGAGTAACAGAACTGCTGACGTTATCTTGAAACTTTACCTAGCATTAGTGAGGCCACACATGGATTATGCGGTTCAATTCTGGTGTCCTTATTATAGAATGGACATAGATTCTTTGGAGAGAGTACAAAGAAGAATGACAAAAATGATCCATAATATTAGAAACCTTCCATATGAAGAAAGACTGAAAAGCTTAGGCTTGCATTCATTAGAGAGGCGTAGAGTTAGGGGAGATATGATAGAGGTGTTCAAGTGGGTAAGTGGGATTAACAAGGGTAAAATGGAAGATGTTCTGAAGCTCAGTAATAACGAAATAACTAGAACAAATGGCTTTAAATTAGATAAATTCCGATTCAGAAAGGATATAGGCAAGCACTGGTTTGGTAATAGAGTTGTGGATATGTGGAATAGGCTACCGAGTGCTATAGTAGGATCGGGGACGCTAGGGAGCTTCAAGACGAAGTTGGATAGGCACATGGAAGTGCTGGGATGGGTGTGAAAGGGATCTGCCCTGTATGGGCCAGTCGGCCTCCTGCAGTATCCCACTTTCTTATGTTCTTATGTTCTTAACTGTCCCCTATCCTCTGTCCAGCGAGCACAGAGACCTCCCCTCCCCTCCCCTCCCCTCGTCTCCTTACGTCACACCACCTCCCCTTAACATCGGGCTCTGTGGGGCTTAGGTCAAGACTCACCCGGGCTAATCACCCGTGTGGGACTCTTGTATTGGTGATCCTGGTAAGTGGGGACTGGTGCCATCCGCTCACCACTTCGGTTGGCACCAAGAATCACAGACCAGGATCAGCTAACTTTAAAAAGGAAACAGAAGTTTTTTTTTTTCAGTACACGTCTCACCGAGTAACTTAAGGGCTTCGGATACACGTTCAGATACTCTCTGGGTTCACACCTCACGGAAATAATGGATTGAAAACGCTGACTGTACTAGTTCGGAAATGTCCCCAACTGTAACTATTCACAGCTGAATCGACTTGGCTCAGTCACCCAACTCACAAACTATCAACCCTTAGGACAGAAGATGAGTGTTTCATCCACGCTCTTAAAATGGTAGAAAGGACTGATTGAGTTATGAAGATGAGGAAGTGATGTAATTATAGAGTATTATATATCATGGGTGTATACATAAAGCCAGCTGAGACTAGTATCAATATAGTGCGGATACCTCACTGCATCGCACGTGACGTCGCTTTTCCTTTGAGAATAAAAGTTTATTAGTGGAAACAAGTGGGAAGTGTCGCGAGTGAGAAAGTATCATGTTGGGGTTAAACTATGACCGTCGTTCACAGGTAACCCACTTACCGCCACCAACACACACCCACCCACAGCCAAACCTGTTTCACCTTAACCACAATTAGAACATTTTCGTGTGTGTGGTTTTACTCACACAACGTTAAGATGCATTTACGTTATTTAGAATGTTGTCAAGGACATTATGGATTGACTTTGTGTTTTAAAGTAACTGTAAATCTCTGATACAATTATTAAGTTGTTTACCTTGTGTTGTTTACCACTGTTTATGTCCCCCCCAAAAAAAATTGTAGACAAATATCACGTTTTATGCCGCGCCAAAATAGATGAATTGATAAACATCTCAATATTCACAAAATACTTTCTCCGCTCCATCCTAGAATCAACTGTGTAACTGTAATATTAAGTGAGGTTATAATCTACGCTAAAAAAGAATTATGTCCAATTTATACTTTACCTGCATTTTTCAGGTGGCCTTCATTACTGTTCTCGTCATCTTCGTCACCTGGAGAGAAGGAAACGAGGGTATTGTAATCGGTTTGTATGTGTGTGTGTGTGTCATCAATGCTCTTACTACAACCCAACTGACGCTTCAAGACCCACCTACAACCCAACTGACCCCATAACACCCTCCTACAACCCAGCTGACCCCATAACACCCACCTACAACCCAACTGACCCCATAACACCCACCTACAACCCAGCTGACCCCATAACACCCACCTACAACCCAGCTGACCCCACAACACCCACCTACAACCCAGCTGACCCCATAACACCCACCTACAACCCAGAGAACCCCACAACACCCACCTACGACCCAGCTGACCCCACAGCACTCACCTACGACCCAGCTGACCCCACAACACCCACCTACGACCTAGATCACCATCATAACATCATTGTGAAAACCTTACATAATAGTTTATCTTTTCCTCGTGAGTATAAGATTTTGTCAGACGGTGCCAAGAAATTGTCAAGTTAAGATCACATCATTATTTTGTATTTTGTTCGTTCGGATCATCTGAGGATTAGCCACCCAGCTTATTTCGTCTGATGATGAAACACCCAAACGTTACCTGGGGGGGTTAGGTTAGGTTAGGAAATAAACACGAGATTCATATCACGAATGTTCTTCCTTATTTAATCTTCAGTTTCTTAACATTAAAAGCAAACATAATCCACGGCTAAAAGAACATTGATTTGAGATGTTTATTTAAAAAAAATCGATTAAACCAATAAATACCTGACAGGAGCCAAATTTACCTCACCTGCCTGAAAAATGGAAAAGAAATGTCACTCGTACAAAAGAAATTCACAGACGTTCATTGTTTTTTTGCTGATGTTTTAGTGTGTTATAATTAACGTGTTGCTTGATGGAGTGACGCCTGGCCAATATACTGAGGGGGTTAAAAAAATGTGTGTTAATATTGGTGATTTACCTACACCTTTACACCCCCACACATACACACCTACACCCTCAGAGTCACACACACACACACACACACACACACACACACACACCTGTATCCTAACACTCGCCTGTACCCTCACACACACACCTACACCCTCAGAGTCACACACACACACACACACACACACACACTCACACACACACACACACACACACACACACACACACACACACACACCAGATCCCCAACACCTGCCTGTACCCTCACACACACACCCACACCCTCAGAGTCACACACACACACACACACACACACACACCTCACACACACACACACACACACTCACACCCCACCCTACACACCTGCCAACACACACACACACACACACACACACACACACACACACACACACACACACACACACACACACACACCCATACCCCACACACACCCACACACACACACACACACACACACACACACCACACCCACACCCCACACACCCACAACACACACACACACACACACACACACACACACACACACACACACACACACACACCCATACCCCCACACACCCACAACACACACACACACACACACACACACACACACACACACACACACACCCATACCCCACACACACTCCACAACATTGCACACACACACACACACACACACCTACACCCTACACACACCTACAACATTACACACACACACACACACACACACACACACACAGACACACACACACACACACACACACACACTCTATTATCTTGCCACACACCTACAACATTACACACACACACACACACACACACACACACACAGACAAATAAAATAAGGAAAATGAAAACAAAAACTAATGAGTGTCACAGGTAGGCAGTCAGGTAGGGATAGTGTTACCGTAGACAGTTAAGGATAAAAGGTGTGGTGATAGTGATAGTGTATATGACAGGTATAGTGATGATAGTGTGTATGAAGGGAGTGTATGGCAGGTGTGGTGGTGACAGTGTGTGTGACAGGAATGTATAGTGTGTGTATGACAGATCGAACAGTACCAAAACAATAGTAGTGAATATGTATAGTGTCCTTGTATATGGCATGGTGTATGTTAAGTATACTCAGTAAAGTGTATGTTAAGTATACCCAGTAAAGTGTATGTTAAGTATACCCAGTAAAGTGTATGTTAAGTATACTCAGTAAAGTGTATGTTAAGTATACCCAGTAAAGTGTATGTTAAGTATACTCAGTAAAGTGTATGTTAAGTATACTCAGTAAAGTGTATGTTAAGTATACCCAGTAAAGTGTATGTTAAGTATACTCAGTAAAGTGTATGCTAAGTATACCCAGTAAAGTGTATGTTGATTATTAAGTCTTAATTAAGGAAATAATAGTGTTGGTTAGGTTAGGTTAGGTCATGGCTCTTAGAAAAGCATAAGTTAAGAATCAAGAGAAAAACTGATACAGGAAGTTTTAAATCGTGTTGGATATAGATCAGAGTTTTTATAAGAAGAGAAACACGTGTGAGAGTAGTGTGTTGAGGAGGAGAAGCAGCTAACGAGGTTCACGGCGCAGATAATACAATGTCAAGGATATGTGTGTGTGTGTGTACTGTCACTAAGGCTGTTTGGATATCTGAGGTGACAGCACAGACAGACAGACAGACAGACAGACAGGGAAGGAAATTTAGGGTAAAAAAAAAGTTACTAAATGCAAAAAAATAATAATAATTAGGGAAGATTATACAACGGGAGAGAATAAATGATGAAAGTGAATGAAGAGTGAGAAGGAGTAAAAGAGTAAATACAGTAGTAGGTTTCAGAAGTGGAGAAATTATAGATAAGCTGAAGTGATCGACTTTCCCACGACCACAAACGACGCGAGTACAGGCAAACATTAAATGAGTGGCGATGATTGTGAGGGAGGGAGGGAAGGAAGGAGGCAAGGAGGGAAGAAAGAAAGGAGGAGGGAAGGAAGGAGGGAAAGGAGGGAGGGAAAGGAGAGAGGATGGAGGGAGGGAGGGAAAGGAAGGAAGTCAAAAGAAAATATGACCTTAATTACTGGTTCAACATCCTTGTCAATACTACCATTATACCACACCCCTAACCATTACATCCACACATCCGCCCCTTACATCCACACCACTACCCCTTACAACCACACAACCATCCCTTACACCCACACAACCACCCCTTACACCCACACAACCACCCCTTACATCCACACAACCAACCCTTACAACCAAAACACTAACCCTTGCATCCACACCACTAACCTTTACATCCACACCACTAACCCTTATACCCACACCACTAACCCCTACCCCACACCACTAACTCTTACATCCACACCACTAACCTTTACATCCACACCACTAACCCTTATACCCACACCACTAACCTTTACATCCACACCACTAACCCTTATACCCACACCACTAACCTTTACATCCACACCACTAACCCTTATACCCACACCACTAACCCTTACATCCACACCACTAACCCTTATACCCACACCACCACCCATACATCCTTCTTCCTCTTACCATTAACTAATAGACCAATTTCCGCTATTTTCTCTCTGTTTTTAATTGTTCCAAACTTTCTTCACTCACTCCATTTATCTTCGGTCTTGTCTCTCAATTCTTTTAATTATCTGCGTTTGCTTTTACTTCAACTTTCTAAAATTTCTCTCAGTCAATTGTCTTCTGTTTTCTATTGGGAATTTTCTATATTTATAATTCTCTATGTCCTAAACTTTGTTCTTTCTCGCGCTTGATGTTATTCAGTCTTGGTCGTGATAGAATAGTATATTGACCTCATCAACTGACTTACTGATATAATTTTTTTTTTTTCCGTCCGAGGGAGTTTTGGCTGTGTTAGTAAAGCACAGTGTCTCCCTCAACTGACTTACAGAACGAATATGTTAATTTTATGAGTTTGAGGGAGTTCTTGGCTGTATTAGTAATGTACAGTGACCGCCTTGACTGACTTATTGATAGAACTTTTTTTTTCATCTGAGGGGTTCTTGGTTATCTTTGTTTACAGTAAACAATGTTTGATTGTTACCTTAATTGACTGATTATGTTTAATGTGTGAGGGAGATTATATTAATGAATTGACAACTCAACTACAACCACAGCTGCCACAAGATTCTCACATGAAATTTTCTTCATAATTTAAACAAATATACGAACATTTGGAAACTTCTCATGACCTTAAATAACAATGAATAGTTTATTATTATAAAAATTCTACCTTTGGTTTGTTTAATATTTATCCTGACAGTAATACAGCCAATAACAGATCCACCAATCACAATCACCTTTACATACAGCCTTACTTAACCAAATATTGCCAGGTAAAAATGCCAGTACGAGACCCAGGGTAGGGATCAGTGCATCTTTGGTTGACTGAATGTCTGTCTAGAACTCATGATCGACTGATTGACTGACCGACAAACCGTATATACACTGCCAAACGTACGATCAACCCCCCAGGCACTTGCACCGCTGTAACGAAATCAACCTTGTTTTTGTACTGTAAGTTAAGTATTTTTTTTTTTAAGATACAAAAAGAAAGTCACCAAAGTGTCATTTATTTTCACTAAGCAATAGACTTCGTAAAAATTTGTTGTCACGGCTTCAAGAATCAATTAAGGCCAATCACTGTGGGAGAGTTTGTCAGCTCTACAGTCTCCAGTGTCTAGACCAGAGTGTTGTTGGTGTGGTGGAGGTGGTGGTTGTTTTGATTTTAATTGTTGTTGTTGTTTTGGTTTTAATTGTTATTGTTTATTTATATTGATATTGTTGTTTTCTGATATTATTGTTGATGTTTTTGCTGTTGGATATTACATTGATTAGAATTAAAAAAAAATTAAATCCTCTCTTTGACATCACCATCCGCAAAAGTCGCAACAGATACAAACGCAATAACAAACATTAAATAGCGATGCCACAAACAGTAAACAAATCATTATCATTATTTCTTTTACACTCGAGGTCAAAAGTTCATTCCCTCACAAAACGAAAAGCAGCATCGACCCCAAATGAGAAAGAACCCTCACACACAGTCAGGGTAAAAGTACAGAAAGTTCAGAGACTCATTCCCGTGAACTCAGTTTCACCACGAGAGCGATGGTTTGTCCGAGACTGTATAAATATAAATTAGGGAGATGTATCAGTGTTAGGTACCAATAGTATCAGTGTTACGTTCCAATAGTATCAGTGTTAGGTACCAATAGTATCAGTGTTAGGTTCCAATAGTATCAGTGTTAGGTTCCAATAGTATCAGTGTTAGGTTCCAATAGTATCAGTGTTAGGTTCCAATAGTATCAGTGTTAGGTTCCAATAGTATCAGTGTTAGGTTCCAATAGTATCAGTGTTAGGTTCCAATAGTATCAGTGTTAGGTTCCAATAGTATCAGTGTTAGGTTCCAATAGTATCAGTGTTAGGTTCCAATAGTATCAGTGTTAGGTTCCAATAGTATCAGTGTTAGGTTCCAATAGTATCAGTGTTAGGTTCCAATAGTATCAGTGTTAGGTTCCAATAGTATCAGTGATAGGTTCCAATAGTATCAGTGTTAGGTTCCAATAGTATCAGTGTTAGGTTCCAATAGTATCAGTGTTAGGTTCCAATAGTATCAGTGTTAGGTTCCAATAGTATCAGTGTTAGGTTCCAATAGTATCAGTGTTAGGTACCAATAGTATCAGTGTTACGTTCCAATAGTATCAGTGTTAGGTACCAATAGTATCAGTGTTAGGTTCCAATAGTATCAGTGTTAGGTTCCAATAGTATCAGTGTTAGGTTCCAATAGTATCAGTGTTAGGTTCCAATAGTATCAGTGTTAGGTTCCAATAGTATCAGTGTTAGGTTCCTACTAGTATCAGTAAAGAGTCTCAATAGTATCAGTGTTCGGTTCCAATAGTATCAGTGTTAGGTTCCAATAGTATCAGTGTTAGTACCAATAGTATCAGTGTTAGTTCCAATAGTATCTGTGTTAGGTTCCAATAGTATCAGTGTTAGGTTCCAATAGTATCAGTGTTAGGTTCCAATAGTATCAGTGTTAGGTTCCAATAGTATCAGTGTTAGGTTCCAATAGTATCAGTGTTAGGTTCCAATAGTATCAGTGTTAGGTTCCAATAGTATCAGTGTTAGGTTCCAATAGTATCAGTGTTAGGTTCCAATAGTATCAGTGTTAGGTTCCAATAGTATCAGTGTTAGGTTCCAATAGTATCAGTGTTAGGTTCCAATAGTATCAGTGTTAGGTTCCAATAGTATCAGTGTTAGGTTCCAATAGTATCAGTGTTAGGTTCCAATAGTATCAGTGTTAGGTTCCAATAGTATCAGTGTTAGGTTCCAATAGTATCAGTGTTAGGTTCCAATAGTATCAGTGTTAGGTTCCAATAGTATCAGTGTTAGGTTCCAATAGTTGATGACTGGTGTGAGTACTAACTTAGATAGTGTTGGTACTCAGGGTGGAAAATGGTTTAAGGTTGACGCTACTGACATTAAAGCTATTGTAACATTTATGGTCCATTAAAGATTATGCATTCTACTGACAACGCACTCTATTGGCGACATACTCTACTGATTTCAACACACTACTGATAACGCACTTTACTGAAAACACGCTCTACTGGCAACAAACTCTACTGGTAAACCTAATTGTCAACACACACGCACACACACACACACACACACACACACACACACACCACAAAATCCTTAACAATAGCCTTTCCATTCAATCCCACAATGCTTCATATTTTTTTTTTACCTCTACACAGGTGTGGAGGTTCCAAGGGTCAGGTAACACAGCCAGGTGGATGATCTCTCGCAGGTAAATTGAGACACGATATATTTCTTGACATTCTGTAGGGATGAATTTGTTCCATTAGTTCCAGTCTAGATCACCTGGGTGTATTATTATGCAGGTAACATCAGGTGTAGTGAGTTTTATAAATTTTGTATCTGGAACACAAAGAGATATTGCTTGTCGTCCATGATATTTTAATGTATGCGCGCGTGTGTGTGTGTGTGTGTGTGTGTTATATTATTATTTCCATGTTACAAAATTATTGATATCAAATTAATTTTATCAACAACCTTCTTTCTACATTTATATTACTCCAATTAGAGGTTAGGTTAGGTTAGGTTAGGTTAGGATAGGATAGGTTGTTAGGTTAGGTTAGGTTAGGTTAGGTTAGGTTAAGAAAAACAGTGGCTTTAACACCCACATATATAAAACTATTTAATACGTAAATGAACAAACACATATTCGGACATACAGATAAACAAACACACACGTACAAACAGAAATTCACATCCATGGAAACACACACAAAGAAACTCACTCAGCCGTACACATACACAAACAAACGAGAAAAACGGATGGTTACACACACACACACACACACACACACACACACACACACACAAGGTTCGGCAGAGTTGAGTAACAAGGCTTCGGTGATTTCTGTTTATTTTTAACATTACTTGAAGACTCGCTGGTAGGCGGCGGCAATCCGGGACACACCCACCCGACCACACCCTACTACACCCTCACCTACACCATCCCACGGCCTACACCCTACACCGGCCAACACCTCTCACCTATACTTTTAGACCCACCCGGCCACACCCTACACCCTCACCCACCCCACCACATCCTCTACACCTCACCATCCTACACCGGCCAACACCTCTCACCTATACTTTTAGACCCACCCCACACCCTACACCCTCACTTACACCCACCCGACCACACCTTACTACACCCTCACCTACACCATCCCACGGCCACCCTACACCGGCCAACACCTCTCACCTATCTTTAGACCCACCCGGCCACAACCTACTACACCCCTCACACCCACCCGACCACACCCTACTACACCTCACCTACACCATCCCAGCCTACACCCTACACCGGCCAACACCTCTCACTGCTTTAGACCCACCAGCCACACCCTACTCCCCACCCACCACACCACTACACCCTCACCTACACCCACCCGGCCACACCTACACCCACACCCACCCCACCGACCACATCCTCCCACAGCCTACATATAGACCACCACATCGATCACACACACACACACACACACACACACACACACACACACACGTCATCACGTCTTCCACAGTCATGTACACACACATTGACATATCATATTTACACATACGCACACAGGTGTATACATATCACCTGTACACAGATCTCTCTTCCTTCTCCACGCTCACGTGCACACTGTGGGACGTATCCTATGGACACACAGGCACGTACATATTTATAATTTGTACACATGACTTTCATTTCGTTCTTTACGGTCACGTTCACGCAAACACTGATTACCTGCAAACACACACACACACACACACACACACACACACACACACACACACACATATTACACTAGACTTGGTAAACCTCCCCAGAATATATCCACTTCATTTGCATATTGGGATAGATAAAGTCATGTAAATACTAAGACACGATCATACGATATTGTACAGTACGAGAAGATCCTGGCACTGTTTGATTAAGAGTCTGGATAAATTGTACACACACACACACACACACACACACACACACACATAAATGTAGACATGATCACACACACACAATCATTAGACAGCTCCACACTCACCTCACTATTTCTGCACACAACACACTCTCTCTCTTTTTTCCTCTCTCTCTCTCTCTCTCTCTCTCTCTCTCTCTCTCTCCCCATTGATATTTTTTCCTTCCTTCAGTGGCACAGTTCCTAGGTTACCACAATGTTCACAAGGTCTGAGGTAATGAAGCCTTTTCTCTGTTAACATAATGATGAGAAGGATGAATGGTTATGAAATATGTAGGAGTAATACAAGGAAGTGTGTGTGTGTGTGTGTGTGTGTGTGTGTGTGTGTGTGTGTGTGTGTGTGTGTGCGTATTTCACCACACCCCAACAAATAATTCCCTTATATTACTTATCTTAAAATATTTGTTTCTTCCCTCCTTTTTTTCCCCCTACATTTTATTCTCCCCTTTCACTTTTAACAACTATTTTTCCCTGGTCTTTCGCTTTTCCCACAATTTTCACCTTTTTTTTCTTAAACAACTTTTGCCTTGTCTTTAGAAACCATGTAACTATTATTTTATATTTTCCCATCTTTTGTTTTCTTTCAATATTGTATTTATTTTCCTTGTATTCTTTTTTTTTCTTCCTTGTGGACCTGTTGCTAGTGTGTCTTTCTCTCACTAATTATTACAGGTAACCTTTCATCCTATCATTTATTTTTATGATGTGTTATTTCCGTGTTTATTGTATCTTTTCCCATTATTCATCAACTCTTCCTACTTACCACCTATTCTAGTGTATTCGTATTATCATGATTATTCTTTCAAGTTATTCACACTCATTTATTGTCTTCCTCTCACTCTCTCTATTCTCTTAACTCTTCCATCACTCTCACTCTTACACTGTTTAAGTCACTCTGGTCCTTCTATAACCTTTTTCCCTCTCTATGATGTGTAACCGACCTGTGGCAACAATCGGTGTCTCATGATACACTTTTAGCCTGGCTCCAGTGTGTGTGTGTGTGTGTGTGTGTGTGTGTGTGTGTTTTATTTACTGCACACAGACACACTTTGTAATACCCACAAGTTTTATCCAGAAAGATAAATATTATTCATGACGAAACTCACACACACTTAAGAATGGTAACCTGTTGTGTCCTTCACCACCTTCCAGCACCAGACACTGATGAATGACAGTCATGTGTCTCACTTGTCCATCAGGGCCCACTCACCCACCCACCCTCACCTACACCTGACCACCCAAAAACCTCCCATTCATACATTTATTTTCCTCCAGTGGTCCACAATCAACCACAATTTACAGTGGTATATGTACAACAACTTCACGCAATCAACGTTAATGATATTGCCAAACAAACAGGTGATGGGGGAGAAGGAGAACCTCGCCTTGGGGGGAAACAGTGTAGTGAAACATGTGTACCCTGAGGCCACGGCCGTGACAGAAGGCTAGAGAGGTGGGTGGGTGGGTGTGAGGGTAAGGAAGGTCGTGGTGGTAGGTAAGAAGGTCGTGTGGATAGATGGGAAGGTCATAGTGGTAGGATGAGGGTCGTATGGATAGATGGGAGAGTCGCGGTGGTAGAATGAGGGTCGTAAGGGTCGTGTTAGAAGGGATGAGGGTCGTATTGGTAGGCAAGAGGGTCGTAGGAGAGTGACATGGTGGTCGTAGGATATGCTTTGTGAGGGAAGAGGTAAAACAAACTTTAAGGTTACGGAACACCGGAAGGGAAAGTAGTAAACCAACTTCCGGTGAGGAGAAAGTCCGCTCCTGATTGGTCAACTCAGGTCAGGGAAGTAATGACCACAACTGTACTATTTGTCAACACGAAGAAATTAGCTTGACGACTACCTCCGCTATCATGTGTGTATATATGGGGTGTGTGTGTGTGTGTGTGTGTGTGTGAAGAGAGGAGGTTGGAAGAGAACATTGTAGACACACAGTACTTATTTACATACTAGTAATCCATGTACGTACACCTCTTACAGCCTACGAGTGACAGGAATCACTTGGATTACTACCTTCTTTTCCACTAGTCAAGGCTTCCCGTATGAAGGAGTATTTACCTGTGTTATAGAGTGTACACGGTGGAGTATTTACCTGTGTTATAGAGTGTACACGGTGGAGTATTTACCTGTGTTATAGAGTGTACACGGTGGAGTATTTACCTGTGTTATAGAGTGTACACGGTGGAGTATTTACCTGTGTTATAGAGTGTACACGGTGGAGTATTTACCTGTGTTATTGAGTGTACACGGTGGAGTATTTACCTGTGTTATAGAGTGTACACGGTGGAGTATTTACCTGTGTTATTGGGTGTACACGGTGGAGTATTTACCTGTGGTATTGGGTGTGTATGGTGGAGCAGGTGTGTGTGTGAACCTCTGTAGCAGGTGTCTGTGAATCTCTGTAGCAGGTGTCTCTGAACCTCTGTAGCAGGTGTCTCTGAACCTCTGTAGCAGGTGTCTGTAAACCTCTGAAGCAAGCATGTGTGTGTGAAGCCTTATAACCCAGGAACTAATTACTCTAAGTTAATTAATTAAATTTTTCCGTGAAATTAGACATATTGCAGGATTAGGTCAAATTTTTCTCGAGAAGATGTGCAATATGGAATGATCTTGCAGCATGCATTTCAATTATTAGTGTTTAAAACTGTGTCTGAGAATTTGTTACATAAAATTAATTGTATTTTCCCTGTAATAAGAAAATCTTGACAGGTTTATTTGGAGAGAAGATGTAACCTAACATCGAGGTTGCAACATGGATTTCAGTGTTAAGTTGCAAGGTGTCCTGTGCTGTACTTGTAAGGCTAATTACTTTATATCGGTTTCATTAGCCTCCGTGAAATTAGGGCCATTGCAAGATTTCTTAAATTTTCTCTAATGAAGACGTGTTGCATGATGCTCAGCTTGCATCCAGGATTTTAATTGCAACTATTAAGTGTGCTTTTAAGAATTAATTACCTTAATTTTATTTTTCGGCGTGAAATTAAACATTGCAAGATTATTTTCAATATTTTTTCCTCGGCCTTGCAACACAATTTTCAATTTGCAACATGAGATATAATTATAATATTAAGACATATCCTTAAGAATTAGTTATCTAAAAATTAATTATATTAGTCTTTGTGAATTGAAAGAAGGCAAGATTTTTTTTTCAATTTTCTCTTCGGAAGACATGATCTTCAGCTTGCAACATGACCAGCGTTGCAACATATCACGAGAACTCAACGCTGAGATCACGTGCATGGGGAACAAGGGACTCCGTTCTCATGAAAACTATAGATAAAAAATTAGTAATTAGTTGTATATTGTGGAGCGTTGATGGTGGTGGAGCGTTGATGGTGGTGGAGCGTTGAGAGAGTTGAATGTGTGTTACTCATCGGTTGAATTATGGTGTAGATATTGACCAGATAACCCACCAACCCACCAAATAACCCACCAACCTACCAAATAACCCACCAACCCACCAGATAACCCACCAACCCACCAAATAACCCACCAACCCACCAGATAACCCACCAAATAACCCACCAACCCATCAAATAACCCACCAAACCCACGACCAACCCACCAAATAACCTACCAAACCCACGACCAACCCACCAGATAACCCACCAAACCCACGACCAACCCACCAAATAACCTACCAAACCCACGACCAACCCACCAGATAACCCACTAACCAACATGTCAGGGCTGAGAAATGGAAGAAAGGGAAGAAATAAAGAGGTTAGGTCAGATCAGGTCAGGTCAGGTTCAGGTCAGGTCAGGTTAGGTTAGGTTAGGTTAGGTCAGGTCAGGTCAGGTCAGGTCAGGTTCAGGTCAGGTTCAGGTCAGGTTAGGTAGGTTAGAAGGAAGAAGTTAGTTAGAGTACTACAAGAATATACCAAGAGAGATATTACATACAGTCCAGCTTGGGTTGTGTCACATTCACCTGGACCACGCCCAGTGTGTGTGTGTGTGTGGTCGAGAATGATGACTGACACACTAATTACATTTCTCATTCTTCTTCTTCTGTGTTTCATGTTTTATCACATTCTTTTGTTGCTGTGTTAATTATTTTTGTTTGTTTTGGGTCATTCTTGTTTTTGTGTTCCCTTTTGTTTTTTTTATCTTATTCTTCTTGTTGATGTCGTGTTTTTTATTTTCTCTCATCATTCTCGTGTTTGTGTTTCTTATTTTCTCTCATCATTCTCGTGTTTGTGTTTCTTATTTTCTCTCATCATTCTCGTGTTTGTGTTTCTTATTTTCTCTCATCATTCTCGTGTTTGTGTTTCTTATTTTCTCTCATCATTCTTGTGTTTGTGTTTCTTATTTTCTCTCATCATTCTCGTGTTTGTGTTTCGTATTTTCTCTCATCATTCTTGTGTTTGTGTTTCGTATTTTCTCTCATCATTCTTGTGTTTGTGTTTCGTATTTTCTCTCATCATTCATGTGTTTGTTTCTGTATTTCTCTCATCATTCTTCTTCTGGTTCTTATTTTCTTACATTTTTAATGTTTTTCTGCATCGTAATTTTCAATTTTCTTTCTTATCTTCTGTACTGCCTCGTAGGTCGGAAGTTAAACAAAAAATACAATGAAATACGTGTCATTTATTTCCACGTGTCAACATTTAACTTCTCAATGTGAAGGAATTTTGAGGTCGTGGTAAAACTGATATTAAAATCTTGAACACATGAAACAAAATCTTTTAAATCAAGGAGAATATCTTGACTGTTTGTTTGATTGATTGTTTCGTCATCAGTGCTACAGAGGTTCATACACAGTGACTAACCTAACCTTACCTTACCAAACCTAACCTAACCTAACCATTAACAACACAGTCCGTCAATACTTTAAAAATCAGACGAATGGATTTTATAGTCAAATAACTTCATGTTCCTGTTAAGTTACGAGTGATTTAGACCTTCTTTTGCTTCCTGCTTGTCAAAGGTTAAATATGACGAATAATGAACTGGTCACGCACGCACGCACTCACGCACGCACGCATTCACGCACGTACACACTCATATATTAATAAAAGTTTGCTCTCAGGTAACGGTGGAGGAATGAAGGTGTCATACCTGGTGACTGGAGCGTGGGAGAAGCCAGAGGTGAGGTGGTAGTTAGGTAACATTATTTTCAAGGGAGGTGGCACTCAGCTGAGATTGTACTCAGGTGAAGTAGTACTCAGGTGAAGTAGTACTTTGGTGAGGTAGTACTCAGATGAGGTGACACTCATTTGAGGTGGCGTTCAGGTGAGGTAATACCCAACCTAACCTAACTTTACCCAAATTATTTTTCGGTATACTTTGGAGCACTTCTGATGATTAACAGCGTCTTAATTGGAAGAAATAAAATTGTATAATATACGAATAAACTTCCATTAATTTGTAGCAATAAAAAGCTATAAGTTATCCCGATTTGGCAAAAGAGTCAGTTGCTTTATGAATTAAAACACACACACACACACACACACACACACACACAACAGCGGTAGAAACTGTGGCGCTATACCATAAAAGTTCATGGCCACAGCTCGGACAATTTAACAGTAGCAGTGATGTTAATACAAGCAACGAGTGTCACCCCAGGACCTCGCTAACGGGAGTGGGTGGGTAGATGGGTGGGGTGGGGTAGGGCGAGGTAGGGTAGGGAGGGGTAGGATGGGGGGGGTGGGGGGGGGTGGGGTGGGGTATACTCCAAGTCGTGATCCCTGGCAAGCCGCCCTCACTCACGAGTGGGGTGTGGCGCCTCCCCGGGTTTTTGTGTTTCACTTCTACTATTGTTGGAATTTCACCTGGTCCCTCCCCTCGTCTGGCCGTGTGAGTCCTTGAACCCTGGCATATGTGTGTGTGTGTGTGTGTGCTTTCGTGTGTGTGTGTACAATACTAAACATCAAGTGTGTTGCCAGTGACGTAAATAAAACACTTTACAACAGTGTGGCAGCAATGAACCACTTCAGTTACTGGTGTGGTACAGGTGTGTTGGCCAACATTATAGCCATACACACACGGTAGGTTAGGTTAGGTTAGGTTAGGTTAGGTTAGGTTAGGTTAGGTTAGGTTAGGTTAGGTTAGGTTCGGGTTTTTATGAAACTCTTCATTTATATGTATTTTCATGATCTATATAATCGTCTATGGCCAACCAAAAGTTATTAAAAATGTAATGTGATAAAAGTTCTTACTATTAGGAAATTGACCCTATTTAGCGTGACATAGTGAGAGGGAGAGAGACGGACAGAGAGAGACAGATGTAGACACAGAGAGACAGATGTAGACACGGAGAGACAGATGTAGACACAGAGAGACAGATGTAGACACAGAGAGACAGATGTAGACACAGAGAGACAGACACAGAGAGACAGATATAAACAATAGGTAAACAAAGTCAGCAGCATACCCAGGGTGATGTTTACTACCAAGATGGTGTGGGGAGTGGGGAGGAGACAGCAGTGGGGGAGGGGAGGAGACAGTCCAGTGTGGGGGGAGGGGAGGAGACAGTCCAGTGTGGGGGAGGGGGGAGGAGACAGTCCAGTGTGGGGGAGGGGGGAGGGAGAGTCCAGTGTGGGGGGAGGGGGAGACAGTCCAGTGTGGGGGAGGGAGGAGACAGTCCAGTGTGTGGGGAGGGGAGACAGTCCAGTGTGGGGGAGTGGGGAGGAGACAGTCCAGTGTGGAGTGGGGAGGAGACAGTCCAGTGTGGGGAGTGGGGGAGGAGACAGTCCAGTGTGGGGAGGTGGGGAGGAGACAGTCCAGTGTGGGGGAGGGGGAGGAGACAGTCTAGGGGGAGGGGGAGGAGACAGTCCAGTGTGGGGGAGGGGAGGAGACAGTCCAGTGTGGGGAGGGAGAGACATGGTGGGGAGTGGGGAGGAGACAGTCCAGTGTGGGGGAGTGGGGGAGGAGACAGTCCAGTGTGGGGGGAGGGGAGGAGACAGTCCAGTGTGGGGAGTGGGGGAGGAGACAGTCCAGTGGGGAGGGGAGGAGACAGTCCAGTGGGGAGGGGAGGGAGGAACCAGTGTGGGGGGAGGGGAGGGGATAGTCCAGTGGGGAGGGGAGGAGACAGTCCAGTGTGGGGGAGTGGGGGAGGAGACAGTCCAGTGTGGGGAGGAGGAGACAGTCCAGTGTGGGGAGGGGAGGAGACAGTCCAGTGTGGGGAGTGGGGAGGAGACAGTCCAGTGTGGGGAGGGGGGAGGAGACAGTCCAGTGGGGGAGGGGAGGAGACAGTCCAGTGTGGGGGAGGGGGAGACAGTCCAGTGTGGGGAGGGGGAGGAGACAGTCCAGTGTGGGGAGGGGGAGGAGACAGTCCAGTGTGGGGAGTGGGGGAGGAGACAGTCCGGGGTGGGGGAGGAGACAGTCCAGTGTGGGGGAGTGGGGAGGAGACAGTCCAGTGGGGAGGGGAGGAGACAGTCCAGGGTGGGGAGTGGGGGGAGGAGACAGTCCAGTGTGGGGGAGGGGGGGAGACAGTCCAGTGTGGGGAGGGGAGACAGTCCAGTGTGGGGAGGGGAGGAGCAGTCCAGTGGGGGAGTGGGGGAGGAGACAGTCCAGTGTGGGGTGGGGAGGGGGAGGAGACAGTCCAGTGGGGAGGGAGGAGACAGTCCAGTGTGGGGGGGAGGGGGAGGAGACAGTCCAGTGTGGGGGGAGTGGGGAGGAGACAGTCCAGTGTGGGGAGGGGGAGGAGACAGTCCAGGTGGGGAGGGGAGGAGGTCCAGTGTGGGGAGGGGGAGGAGACAGTCAGGGGGAGGGGGGAGGAGACAGTTCAGGGGAGGGGAGGAGACAGTGTGGGGGGGAGGGGGGAGGAGACATGGCCCAGTGTGGGGAGGGGAGGAGACAGTCCAGTGGGGAGGGGAGGAGAAGGCTCAGTGGGGAGTGGGGAGGAGACAGCTCAGTGGGGAGTGGGGAGGACACCAGGGGGGAGGGGGAGGAGACAGTCCAGTGGGAGTGGGGAGGAGACAGTCCAGTGGGGGGAGGGGGAGGAGACAGTCCAGTGTGGGAGGAGGAGACAGTCTAGTGGGGGGAGTGGGGAGGAGACAGTCCAGTGTGGGGGGAGGGGAGGAGACAGTCCAGTGTGGGGGGAGTGGGGAGGAGACAGTGTGGGGAGGGGGAGGAGACAGCCGGGGAGGGGGAGGAACCCAGTGTGGGGAGGGGGAGGAGACAGTCAGTGGGGGAGGGGAGGAGACAGTGTGGGGGGAGGGGAGGAGACAGTCCAGTGGGGGAGGGGGAGGAGACAGTCCAGTGTGGGGAGGGGGAGGAGACAGCCCAGTGGGGAGAGGGGGAGAGACAGCTCAGGGGAGGGGAGGCCCAGTGTGGGAGGGGAGAGACAGTGGGGAGTGGGAGGAGACAGTCCAGTGGGGAGGGGAGACAGCCCAGGTGGGGAGGGGAGGAGACAACTGAGAGGGGGAGAGACAGGCCCAGTGTGGGAGGAGGAGACAGCCAGTGTGGGGGGAGGGAGGAGACAGCCAGGGGGAGGGGGGGAGGAGACAGCCCAGTGGGGAGTGGGGAGGAGACAGCCCAGGGGAGGGGAGGGAGACAGCTCAGGTGTGGGGAGGGGAGGAGACAGTCCAGTGGGGAGGGGAGACAGTGTGGGGAGGGGGGAGAGAGGCCCAGTGTGGGGGGAGGGGGGGGAGACAGTCAGTGGGGAGGGGGAGGAGACAGCCCAGTGGGGAGGGGGAGGAGACAGTTCAGGTGGGGGAGGGGAGGAGACAGCTCAGTGGGGAGGGGGAGGAGACAGCTCAGTGGGGGAGGGGGAGAGACAGCCCAGTGTGGGGGAGTGGGGGAGGAGACAGTCCAGTGGGGGAGGGGGGAGGAGACAGTCCAGTGTGGGAGGGAGAGATACTCCAGTGTGGGGAGGGGGAGGAGATACTCCAGTGGGGAGTGGGGAGGAGACAGTCCAGTGTGGGGAGGGGGAGGGAGACAGTCTGGGGAGGGGGAGGAGACAGTCCAGTGTGGGGAGTGGGGAGGAGACAGTCCAGTGTGGGGGAGTGGGAGACAGTTCAGTGTGGGGAGGGGAGGAGACAGCCCAGTGGGGAGGGGAGGGAGACAGCTCAGTGTGGGGAGGGGAGAACAGGGGGAGGGGAGGCCCAGTGGGGGAGAGGGGAGGAGACAGCTCAGTGTGGGGGGAGTAGGGGGAGAGACAGTCCAGTGTGGGGGGGGAGGGGAGGAGACAGCCCAGTGTGGGGAGGGGAGGAGACAGCCAGGGGGAGGGGAGGAGACAGTCCAGTGTGGGGGAGGGGAGGAGAGTCCAGTGGGGGAGGGGGAGGAGACAGCTCAGTGGGAGTGGGGGGAGGAGAGCAGCAGGGGAGTGGGAGAGACAGTCCAGTGGGGAGTGGGGGAGACAGTCCAGTGGGGGGGAGGGGAGAGATGGCCCAGTGGGGGAGGGGGAGAGACAGTCCAGTGTGGGGAGTGGGGAGGAGACAGTCCAGTGGGGGGAGTGGGGAGAGACAGTCCAGGGGGTGGGGGGAGAGATCCCAGTGTGGGGAGGGGAGGAGGCCAGTGTGGGGGAGTGGGGGAGGAGAGACAGCTCAGTGGGGAGGGGAGGAGACAGCCCAGTGTGGGGGAGGGGGAGGGAGACAGCCCAGTGTGGGGGGAGGGGAGGAGAGAGCCCAGTGTGGGGAGGGGAGGGAGACAGTGTGTGGGGAGGGGGGAGGAGACAGCCCAGTGTGGGGGAGGGGGGGAGAGACAGCCCAGTGTGGGGAGGGGGAGGAGACAGCCTGTGGGGGAGGGGAGGAGACAGCCCAGTGGGAGGGGGGAGGACAGAGGGGGGAGGGGAGAGACAGCTCAGGGGGAGGGGGGAGGAGACAGCCCAGTGGGGGAGGGGAGGAGACAGCTCAGTGGGGAGGGGAGGAGACAGCTCAGGTGGGAGTGGGGAGACATCCAGGTGGGGGAGGGGGAGAGATACCCAGTGTGGGGGGAGGAGGAGACAGCCAGTGTGGGGGGGAGTGGGGGAGGAGACACTCAGTGTGGGGAGGGGGGAGGAGACAGCCCAGTGTGGGGGAGGGGAGGAGACTCAGTGTGGGGGGGGAGGGAGGAGACAGCCCAGTGTGGGGGAGGGGAGGACAGTCCAGTGTGGGGGAGGGGAGGAGACA